>NW_009648528.1:41853-61667 GCF_000708025.1 Charadrius vociferus
AAGCAGTTTAGTCCCTTCTAACCTCGTCTCTTCCCCTCCTCTGCCCCTCTCTTTGAAGAGGGGTAGAGGGGAGCATCTGTTGGTCCCATCTGGGTTCCCCCAGGTCCCCAGTAGCCGATTTGGCCTAAACCACAACAACAGGTTATCCATGAATGTAAAATGTGCACTATAATCAAACAGGCCAAGCAGCTGAAGCCTTTTTGGTATGGAGGACAATGGCTGAAATATCAATATGGGGAGGCCTGGCAGATTGATTATATCACACTACCGCAAACCAGCCATGGCAAGCACCATGTGCTCACAATGGTGGAAGCGACTACTGGATGGCTGGAAACATACCCTGTGCCCCATGCCATTGCCTGGAATACTATCTTGGGCCTTGGAAAGCAAGTTTTATGGTGACACGGCACCCCAGAGAGAATTGAATCAGAAACGGGACTCATTTCTGAAACAACCTCATAGACACCTGGGCCAAGGAGCATGGCATTGAGTGGGTGTATCATATCCCCTGTCATGCATCAGCCTCAGGGAAAACTGAACAATACAATGGACTGTTAAAAGCTTCACTGAGAGCAATGGGTGCTGGGACATTCAAGCATTGGAATACACATTTAGCAGAAGCCGCTTGGCTAGTTAACACTAGAGGATCTGACAGTCGACCTGGCCCTGTCCAACAAAAGCCCTGTGCACTATGGAAGGATATAAGGTCCCCATAGTACATATAATGAACTGGTTGGGAAAAACAGTCCTCGTTATTCTTTCCTCAGGAAAGGGCAAACCTATTTGTGGGATTGTTTTTGCTCAAGGACCTGGGTGCACTTGGTGGGTAATGCGGAAGGATGGGGGAGTCCAACGTGTTCCTCAATGTGATTTAATCCTGGGTGAAAATAATCCATGATTTGAGTTGTATGATGGCAGTGTTACATGATGCTGTATGTCACCACTTGTCTTGGTTTGAGGACCACGATACCACTGCTGTGGCTGCTATGTGTCAAAGATACTATAGCAGGAATTTCTTGCTGCTAGCCAGGTTAGAGGCAAGAGGAGGAATTCATTGCAATGTTAAACTTATGGCCTAGTCCAAACAGATCAGGGATGGAGAATGTAATGGATATATCTTTAAATGAACTCAAGGAACATTTTATAGATATTTATGGACGTTTTACAGACATTTTATGGGGGGAAGGGGTGGTCAATGAGGATGTATTGCGATAGGGTAGAGCCTGAACATGACATAAATGGTATGGAATAAGGGGTGGAGAATGTGCTAGTTTTGACTGGTATAGAGATTAATTTCTTCCTAGTAGTTTGTACGGGGCTGTGTTTTGGATTTGCGCTGGGAACAGTGTTGATAACACAGGGTTGTTTTAGCTATTGCTGAGCAGTGCTCACACAGAGTCAAGGCCTTTTCTGCTCCTCACACCGCCCCGCCAGCGATGGGCTGGGGGTGGGCAAGGAGTTGGGAGGGGACACAGCCGGGACAGCTGACCCCAACTGACCTAAGGGGTATCCCAGACCATATGATATCACACTCAGCTATAAAAGCTGCAGGGAAGAAGAAGGAAGGGGGAACATTCGGACTGGCTGGGTATTGGTTAGTTGGTGAGCAGTTGTTTTCTTTTGCATTGCTTGTCTGTATTGGGTTTTATTTTCCTGTCTCTCTTTGTTGGGTGTTTTTTTGTTTAGGTTTGTTTTTCTTCCTGTTTTCCTTATAATTTTTTAAAATTCTTTCCTTTTAATTATTAAGCTGTCTTTATCTCAACCCACGAGTTTCTTTCTTGCTTTTACCCTTCCAATTCTCCCCTCCATCCCACTGGGGGAGAGTGAGCAAGCAGCTGTGTTGCTTAGTTGCCGGCCAGGATTAAACCACACCACCTTCTCAACAGCCATTATAAAATATATTGTGCGGAAGATGGAAATGAGGGGTAAAAAGTTGCTATATTGGTTTACTTTTTTGGTGTTTTGCACACTTGCAGCTGTATTATATAGGACTAAAGTCTTCAATTTCTCTGCATTTCTTTCTTGTAGGGGGATTGTTAGTGTTTCTAGTATATCTTCTGTCTTGAAGAAATATAGGCAAATCATGTTCTACAGTATGAATCAGATAAGGAGCAAATTTTTAATAATTACTCTTTAGTTTCATCCAGTAAATGTTTTTTTTCAATAGCTTGATGGGTCTTCATTATATGCCAAGAGACATGATTATGAATTATTTCAGTCCTGTGCCTGAAAATATTTTAGATCTTTAATCAAGATTACTGCTTTCAATTAAGTGTTTTTGTTTTGTTTTGTTTTTTAATTTTGTTTTTCAAAATATATCTTATCCTTTTAGGCCTGAACTGTTTACAAGTATTTGGCAATATGTTGAAATGTTTGTAAATCTTCTTATATTAGGAAGGAAACATGCCATTGGAAGATTTACTGGCATTCTATGGCTATGAACCAGCGATTCCAGTTATGGTCAGTTCCAGTGCGGATAGCTCTCCAAGTGAACTTGCAGATGAACTTCCAGATATGACTCTAGATAAAGTAAGTCAGAACTATTTTTTCCTGTATTACAATTTAAAAGCAGAAATCCAGGTGGCCTTAAATTATATTTCACTATCTCTTGATGTTACAAAATGCATATCTTTGTCAATTTCATTATACAATTAAGAGTTACTGTACTAGTGGTGGACTTGGCAGTGGGAAGTTTACGGTTGGACTCAATGATCTTAAACGTGTTTTCCAACCTAAATTATTCCATGATTCTGTGATTCTACTCTGAATTCATTCTTTTTCAAGGATATTGAAGATCTGAATCTAATTCTTATTATCACACACATGCATAGCAACTTTAGTGGCACTATATTACTACAAATGAGAAATGAATAAGTCTTCTAAAATACATCCAGAGAACTTTAGATTTCTTTATTAATCAAAGTGGGATTTTTCTGAAAATATCTATATTCTATTTTAATGTGTGAAATGTCCAGAAATACTAATTCCGTCTTTCAACATACATGTTATGTTATCAAAACTTTGTGGATAACTTGAAAATGCACTCCTGAATGCTTTGAAATGTTCCTTTCAAATGCATATAATTTGGAAAGGTCTCAACTTTGGGGGGCAAGAGAGAGAGTGTTTTATGTGTAATGACTATATGTGTTGCAGTGTTGAATATAAAAACTTGAAACAAGTTTTTGTGATTCGCAGACTAACTTTGAATTCTGAGATCTGATTTTTGGCTATAAGGCATGTGCAGCTAGTAGTTTGAATTATATGTAGGTAGTAAGTATGTGTCTTTCTTTCTGTACATATTATGAAATTATACACTCCACAGAAAGTAGGGTGTAATGATGGCTCTGCACATCTGATTCTCATTAGTAGTCACAATTGTGTTGAGGCTATAGAAATGTAGTCAGCTTGTTGTCTAATACAGTTCTTTCCTTCCCTAATCTTTCTATATGTCTGCTAGTGGAGGAAGTGTGCTTTTTTCCTTCCTTTTTTCAACCTACAGAGACTTGTTGTTTTTTTTTTTTTTTTTTTTGTGCGATTTGGGAAGATAATGGGTTGTCTATCTGTAACTTCTCAGCAAAAGTCTACAAAAGTGCCTGTCTGGTTTGTGGTTTTGGTGTGGTTTTTGTTGGTTGTTTCCCCCCCCGAGTTTAAGGGGTAACAGCCTGTTAAAGCTTTAGTATATCTGTGATGCAGAATGACAGAATTCTAAAGATTTCCACTGGCGTTTTTCATTGGAGGAACATCTGAGATGTGATGCTTGCAGAGGTTACTGCTTGTGCATTTATTTTAATAGAAGACAAGGGGGAAATGAACCCCTGTGTTCAACTCTGAAATGAATGGTTATATTTGTTCAGAGATTTAGGAGTGAACTAGCTTTTTAATCCAGAGGGGATGATCTGCTAAAATTACTTATAGTAAAATAATTCATTTTAATTAATGGGACTTACAATTTGCTGTATCTAAATGCTCACCAGTCTATACTTAATAGTCAGTCTGAGGTTTAATTTTTTTTATTTTAACGATACAGGAGGAAATAGCTAAAGACCTCTTGTCGGGTGATGATGAAGAAACACAGTCCTCTGCTGATGACTTGACGCCATCAGTTACTTCGCATGAGGCTACTGACTTCTTTCCTCGGCCATTAAGATGTAGGAAACCTAATTTCATAATAGTACTCAGAGTCTTAGCATTAAATATATATAGCTTCCTAGTTTAAAATATCAAAGTTGCAGAGTAGTGCTGACTTTACTGGGAATTGAGAAACAGTGCTTTGCAGGATGTTGCTTATGAATGTTGTCTTTGGTTGGTATTATTGATTACCTAAAAGACCTATATTTAGTACTGTGCTCCAAGCACAAGTACAATTAATTTTTCTACAAATACAGTAACTTTTCATAATTAATAGTTAATGTGTTGAGGAACACTCTTCATGATTTTCAATATATTAGTGAATGACATGAATATGTAACCCATTCTTTTAAATTAGTGTTTCTCTACTAAAATATTTGCTGCTGCTTTTAAGCCAGTGACCTTTCAGCCTGTGGATGTGAATTGGGGTGTGGTTTCTTTGTGATTATTTCCCTTCACACATTCAACAGTTTTCCATAGGACTTCACGAGCCAAAGTGGTTTTATACGGGATGGGGCCTATGAACCCATGACCACCAAAATTTCATTACCCATGGAGCTATTATGGGAACTATCTGAGAACCAGTGGTTCAGTTATCCAGCCTGGACAAGATATACCTCATTGCTCCAATTCTAGTACACTAGTGAACAAATGAACTGCAATAGGCAATGTGGAAGATTTTTATCACAGTTTTAATTTGGCAAGTATCTTGAGCTGTTTCTGGGGGATTTCATCCCTCTAGAGAAGGGGGATGATAAAGGGCATGTGCTGTCTCAGTCATCAGCAATTGTAGCCCTTTGCATGCTGCTGACTGTAATGTAAGACATTTGTATTGAGAGAGATATACAAAAACCTTAAAAATGATAATGCCCTTTTTTGGTTAAACAAACCCCAAACTTGCTGGCACTTGTGAGCTGTTAATGAATATGACACTGAAAGTGTGGCAGCTTTATGGAAAAAATTATTACCCCCTTATCTTACTTGGGATTAAGAAACGGTCATCTTTGCTTTCAGCTATCATGGTTTTCTCTCAGAATGTTACTCTTTCTCTATTAGAACTTTTGGTTGGACATTTTTAAATCAAATATCCACCATTTCGGGGAGGGAAATGTCAGTTTTCTGTGTTGTTGACAGTTTCTTTTTTTTTTTTTCTGATCCCTGTCCATTTCTCTTAGATAACATTCAATTTTAAGATGATGTCTAACACATAGGCTGTTTTAATAAATTTGGATTAATTGGAAAAAATAATTGCATATTATTATCTAGGCATATTGTTGTTTCATGCATTCATGTTAGCTTCTTACCTGCTACTTCTGACAGCAAAAAGAGAGAGACTGGTGATTGTAGTAATGACTACAAAAGAGGAGCCTCAGTCCATACAGTCTTGGATATTGTGTCTGATGTTGATGATTCTATTTAGTTGTGATGAAGCTAAAATTGCAACCCTATTTATGAGCATGTTGTTACTGAAAATTGAGAATACAAACTAATTGAGAATACAAAAATAATTTAATCTTATCAGAACTGTAGATTCCATTCTGCCAGGGATAAAACAGAAAATAAAATTACTTCAGAACCCAGTATCACAGTGTTCCAGATTCTAAAATGAGTTATTCTGTAGAGTACTGTATTTGAATTACTTGGAGTGCTCTGCTGTATTTATTCCTAAGAAAAAATATATTAAAGAAGAATAAGCAGTCTTTTGCTTATTCTATTTTGTGTATATCTACTATATCTTCACTCCATGCTGAGGCAACCTTGTTTAAAGGAATGTTTTGAATGCCCATTAAAACTTCTGATGTAAGGCTTTAGTAGGTAATAAAGACTTGCCTTCAACTTTACTTTCTTTGTGATTAACTTGGGGCTAAATCATAGCCCTGGAAGTTTTCTGTTTTTCTCGTACCTTTTCTATAAGGTATAAGCCTTTATTGAAGAAAATTGATGAAGAAAAATTCTCGTTTCCTTTTGACTGTTAGAAATATAGTAGATTGTCTCAGTTGCAGTGATGATAAATGTTTCAGTTCTGCAATATACAAGTACCAGTGCTTTCTGACTTCATGGTAGTTTGATAGAAATGTAGATCAACAGACTCATGATGAGTGTCTCCCAGAATAAAAGCCAGGGGCTCCTTTCAAAAGTAAAGGATATCTTGTAGTTCTGTGTTTGAACTGAAAATTCTTCCTAGCTAAAACCAAACTTCTTTGTGTCTGAAGCAAACACTACGTGTGATGGAGATAAGGAATCAGATGGTGAAGACATAGAGGCAGACAACGGTAATTCATCTGAAGATTTGAGAAAGGTGATAACTATATCTTAAAAAAAAAAAAGTTAAGAAAAACTTTACTATTAAGAAAAATACATTAAGATTTATAGTACATATCTGAAATAGTATCTTAATTCTGGAATTCTCTGCAAAATGCCATGTTAATGGCATTTGTAATGTCTCCATGTACAAAATATTAGGCTCATACCGTTCTCTTGTGATTATTGTTACATCTTCAGGAAATAATGGTTGGTTCGCAGTATCAGGCTGAAATTCCACCTTACCTTGGCAGATACAGTTATAATGAAAAGGGTAAGTTCTTCTGTTTTACTTTTTATCTTATATTTATGCATAGTAGTTGATGGAAAAATCTTATTTAAACTTATAAGATAAATTCAATGGCTTAGTTAAAGTCTGAGACCTTAAAAAAAAAAAGAACCAAAAAACAAAACAAAACAACCCAAACCCCCCTAGTCAACTGAAGTAACGCAACCACATAATTATATCTCAGAAGTGTGACTCAACTTTGAGAGGTGATTCTCAAGAAGACGTAGGAGGGTGGATTACAGTGTTAATTCTGAAGTATCTAGTAATATTAGGAGGCAACAAACTGGGTTAAGAAGGAAATATTTTCATCAGAGTATCATAACTGGGCTATGAGCATGTAACTTAGTTTACATTGAAGATCTTCAAAATGGTATTTTTCTTTGCTTGTTTTTTGGCAAGCACAACTGTGTGGGTTACAAAATGGATATAAAAACAAAACAATAAACTATTTTAAATTTCTGTAGCATGAG
Source organism: Charadrius vociferus (assembly GCF_000708025.1). NCBI lineage: Eukaryota > Metazoa > Chordata > Aves > Charadriiformes > Charadriidae > Charadrius > Charadrius vociferus. The sequence continues at coordinate 49,042 of NW_009648528.1, forward strand.
TAGATGTAGGTCCTGATACACCTTGTCTTTTAAAAAATATGATGTTTTAAGTATGATGTTATTTCTGTGTAAATTTAGGTTAAAAACTGCAATTATGCTAGAGTAGAAAAAATAACTTATTTAATAGAGTTTTATTTGGTATCTTTAGAAACCCTCACTATGAGAAAAGTATAGTATATATAGCTGTGGAATTCAAAAAGCAAATATTGAAAGAAATTTGTTCATGGGTGGAACAGCTGTGAAATTGAACAGTTTAGGGGAGATGTTAATAAATGAAGGGCATTCTGTTTTTCTTCTGTAAGCTACTTGTGTTCAAACTGTAACATTTCATGGAAATATCGTTTAAGTGAAGTATATCAAGTCTTTTCACCATTGCCAACTCCTTTTTGAAGAATGATCCTTTGCATTAGAGGAGAAGAATTAGTATGGATGGAGCTGGAAGCATTAGCAAATGAACATCTCTTGTGTTGCTTAAGAGACCTAGGGAAGTTTCCCATTTTCTAAGATTCAAGCATGATGCTTAACGGTTGTAGAAAATGGAGGAGTAGGAACCAGATTTATCTGGATAGTCCTTTTACTATTTACACATCTTGACTTCTCCTTGGCCGAGAACTAGAGAAGGGCCAATAATCAGAGGATGATCAGAAAGGTGTTAATCTGACAACTTTCTCTGGAATGAGCTGGTGCTAGAGAGAACCAGTGAGAGTATTGTCCACTGGCATGACCAAGAGCAAAGAGGTAGCTCCCAGATGGGAGAGCCTGAGGAGCTCCTCTTGAGAATATCAGGCATGGACTCCAGCAAGAAGTGCTAGGTTGTCTTGGTTGATAATGGAGGTTGAAGCTGAGCATCAGCAGTGCTCAGAGAGGTTGGACCTGACTGTATGGGTGGAGAATTCTGTGAAAGCCTCTTCTGTACTCCCTGAAGAGCTTGTGATGGCAAACGGGCTTATATTTCTGCTATGTAGTCCCAGCTACTGGAATTGTGCTAGAAGGCAGTTCTGCTCTTCTATAAACCTTACACTTGTAACATTGTAATTTCTGTTTGAAATCTTTGTGTTCTTAAGCCATAACAGAAATTTCAAAGGAGATGTAATTCTTTCCTGCAGTTTTATGATATTTGAGAATCTTCATCTCTTCTACTGTAACTGCCATTATGCTTCTGTGTTTGAATTTAATAACTCTGATTTTGTGTTGCCAAGAGAGTACACGAAGCATTATGTCTAATGTTATATCAAATCTATTGATCAGAGTAAAGGATTTACAGTTTAATCTAAAATTTAAATGTGTGCACAGACAAAGGTTCAGGCCAACTCTTGAATATTTCCAATACATTGTCTTTCAAATAAGCTACTTGAGGTGCATACATAGAATCATAGAATGGTTTAGGTTGGAAAGGACCTTAAAGATCATCGAGTTCCAACCCCCTGCCCTGGGCAGGGACACCTCCCACTAGACCAGGTTGCCCAAGGCCACATCCAGCCTGGCCTTGAACACCTCCAGGGATGGGGCCTCAACAACCTCTCTGGGCAACCTGTGCCAGTGCCTCACCAGCCTCAAAAACTTCTTCCTAATGTTTAATCTAAACCTGCCCTCTTCCAGTTTATATCCATTCCCCCTCGTCCTGTCACTCCATGCCCTAGTAAAAAAGTCCTTCCCCACCTCTCCTGTAGCCCCTTTAGGTACTGGAAGGCCGCAATAAGATCTCCCTGGAGCCTTCTCTTCTCCAGGCTGAACAGCCCCAACTCTCTCAGCCTCTCCTCATAGGAGAGGTGCTCCAGCCCTCGGATCGTCCTCGTGGATCTCCTCTGGACATGCTCCAGCAGGTCCATGTCTTTCGTTGGGGACTCCAGAGCTGGATGCAGTACTCCAGGTGGGGTCTCACGAGAGTGGAGTAGAGGGGCAGAATCACCTCCCTTGACCTGCTGGCCACAGTTCTTTTGATGCAGCCTGGGATACGGTTGGACGCCTGGGCTTCGATCGCACATTGCTGGCTCATGCTGAGCTTCTGGTCAATCAGCACCCCCAGGTCCTTCTCCTCAGGGCTGCTCTCCAGCCATTCCCTGCTGAGCCTGTATTTGTGCTTGGGATTGCCCCGACCCAGATGTAGGATTTCATGATTTCAGTATACTATGAAGGAGGACTATACATCATGATTGCTTGCAAAATATGGAACGTACAAGTTGTTAACAGCATTCAGTTGTTAGTGAACGGAAAAAGAAATTACCACGTTGAGACCTAGATTTCAATTTTTAAGTAAGTTTTTTGGCAAATTTTAGTTGAAAAAGACCAGTTAGCCCCTGCCTTTTTTTTTGACATGTAATATTTGAAATATTAAAGTAATATCCTGCACTCTTACTGTAAACTATAGCTTATTTGTTAAAAACAGCTGAATAAAACTGAGTGGGTTTGCTAGTTTGTTTATATGAAGATGATGAATACATATGCATAATTTAACTTGAATCATCTAGCTGTCAACAAGCTGCTCCTCTGTAAAGAGACTCTCGAGTTCAGTCCCTTATCTCATCCTCATGGAACCTGAATCTCTTCACCATACCACACTGCAGAGTCTGTCTCTTAACTGAGGCTTTTGGGTAAAAAGTGAACTGCAATTTAAAAGTGGCATGGTGGTGCTTGATTTGATTACTTCTGTATCCCTGTTCTTTGTCTTTGTGAAATAGCTTTTTATGTTATAGCCTTAAAAATGTCACACCTGGCATTAATGGATTTCTGTTTTAATAGCCTATGAAAATGAAGACCATTTACTTTGGAAACCTGATGTGATCTCAGAAAGTAAAGTTAAGGAATACCTTTTTGAAATGTCCTTAAAAACAGTAAATGAAAATATGATTGGCAGAATTCCTGAAGGGCCACATACACGGGACAACGAGCAAGTATGTTTAGTATGTTTTATATCCTGTTCCATTTGTGACACACTGTTTTATAAGTAATGTGTTATCTTTCTCTGCCTTGTATTATAAAGGTGGCAATATTCAATTTTTTTCTTTGATTAGATGTTATTGGGATCAGGATCTTATTTGTAATTTTAAGCACGTGCTTAAAGTGACGAGTATTTGAATGTTGGCAGTGTTGTCATCTGTGATGTTTCTGATTGCCATGATGTTGACAAATCCGCCCTTTCTAATAATTGCATATAATGTTTTACACTTGCTTAATTAAACCTTGCCTCAGCTTTTGAATGGTTTTGCTTTTGGTTGTTGTTTTAAAATTTTCATCCTGTATAAAGTTAAATCCTGGGTTTTTTTACATTAAATATGCTCACTGAAAAGCTAGTTTCAGAAGTTTAGAGTGGATATTTGCAAACTTTGACTCTTTCTAAAGACTACTTCTATTTTATAGGCACTATATGAACTTCTCAAAAGTAGCCATAATGTTAAAGAAGCAATTGAGAGATACTGCTCAAATGGAAAGGCATCTCAGGGTAAGAGAGAGTACCTGCTTTTTAAGAAATGTGTGTTTGGAGGAAAAAAAAAGAATAATAATAATAAAAAAAAGTTGTGTAGAAAAACCTTGAGTAAGATTCGGATTGACGAGCACGTCCCTTTCCATGATGTCTGAGCACAGATTAGGTATAATCTGACTGTTGGCCAGATTTCTGCTAGAGAAGTTTGCAACTTATATAAAGGTTGCAGGATCAGCTTTTACACCTTTTCTTCCCTTCTTTCATTCATTGCTGTTTTAAGAATGGCACAGACTAAGGACAAGGATGGGGGGGAGTTGTGATTTTTCTCCCAAAAGGCAGTTCTCGCCCACATTACAGTACCTTTTTGAGATCATGATCAATTATAATCTGATGACATATATACCAGAATCAGGAGAACATAGCTGGCTATGTGAGTGAGCCCCACTCTCTTCATCACTGTGCTAACATTGTGCTATGTCAACCCTCAACTGGTTCTACTGTATGGTTCTATAGGTCTTTGGTAGACTGTGGAGAGATTAGTTTGAGTTCACAGTGGAAAAGGAGCTTCCATCTTGTATGTCCCTAACTTTATTACTCCCTTAAATAAAAATCAGAGTTTATCACTTAACAAAGACGGTTCTTTGTCCTGTATTTTATATGTGTTGCATAAAGCAGAAATGGATTATGAGCCCTGGTATAAGTTGGTATTCTAGCAGATGTTCCCTACTCAAAACTGGATGTAAAGGGAATTTGAGTGTTTACAAGTTAGGTGCTGTGAAAGCTAAGTGTCTAAGGTAAAGCTGAAGGGAACAATAAGGAACATCAGAGCAGTGCTTCAGAAAGCTCTCGTACAAGAAGAGATTGTGTAGAGCTAAAAACTAAGGAAGTATCAGTTGCAGGGCTGTATCCTAAGCTCCACACCTCTCTAGGATTTAGATTCTTGTTTTGGGATTGAAAAATACCGCTGCCTATTTGTGGGTCAGAGCCTCCAAATTCTTTCCTAAGGACTCACCTACCAGGACTTGTGCAAAGCGTTTGACACTGTCTCGCATGACATCCTTGTCTCTAAATTGGAGAGACATGGATTTGACCAATGGACCACTCGGTGGATTAGGAACTGGATGGATGGTCACACTCAAAGGGTTGCAGTCAACAGCTCAATTTCCAAATGGAAACCAGTGATGAGTGGCGTTCCTCAGGGGTCGGTATTGGGACCTGTACTGTTCAATGTCTTTGGTGACATGGACAGTGGGGTCAAGTGCACCCTCAGCAAGTTTGCCGATGATACCAAGCTGTTTGGTGCAGATGACATGCTGGAGGGGAGGGATGCCATCCAGAGGGACCTGGACAGGCTGGAGAGGTGGGCCCAAGCCAACCTCATGCAGTTCATCAAGGCCAAGTGCAAGGTCCTACATCTGGGTCGGGGCAATCCCAAGCACAAATACAGGCTTTTGAATATCCTTTGTCCTCCAGGATGAAAGACTTCAGAAATCAGACTCTCTTATTATCAATCTTTATAAACAAGAATGTTAGATTTCGGGTAGGATATTTGTACAGTAGATGAAAGAACATGGGTTTAAATAATTGAATTATTGAGTTTTTTAGAGTGCGTTTGGATATTCATGCATTAGCATCACAAATATTTTATTCTCTGTAAAAGGTTAGTAAGTGAAAATAAGTTTATCATGCTACTTTTGCAATTGTCTAGAAGAGATGACAGCATGGACAGAAGAAGAATGCAGAAGCTTTGAACATGCACTTCTGATTTATGGAAAAGACTTTCATCTCATACAGAAAAACAAGGTTAGTATTTTATAATTAAGTGGAAGAATTGTTAGATTATATGGTGCTGAAAACTTGTAAAGAAAAAATTTTCAGAAGCCATGCAGAAGAGTGAAATAAGAACAAACATGTTAAAACCAGCTTGGCATTTTTGTGCTAATTTTACCTCCAATGTCATTGGAAAAGCTAGGCGTTGCAAGATGAGTCAATATGTTATCTCTGAAATCAACTTATGTTGACATTACTTCCATTTATGCATTTATATTATAATTTAATTTAAATGTCTGCCTCTTCTAGAAGTATAGTATTTCTATACCAATGGAAATGCATCTTTAATTATTTTTGTCACCAGGAAGGTGTAATTCTACAGAAACAGGCTTAGCTCTTTGTGTTTTCAGAAACTGTAGTCATCCATCAGTACTCTGGTTTCTGGTGAACAAAGGAGTTCTAATCTTGATCTGGATTGCTTCTGATTGACTCCTCTGTGCCTAAAGAATAGGAATTGGGATTTGTTTGTTTTTTCATCAAATATAGATATCATTTGATACAGTTGACAATATGGATGTTTCCAAACTTTCTGTACATCTCCTGTATGTTTTGATACCACCTTGAAGTTTTGTACTGGTTTTGGCTGGGATAGAGTTAAATTTCTTCAGAGTAGCTAGCATGGGGCTATGTTCTGGATTTGTGCTGGAAACAGTGTTGATAATACAGGAATGTTTTCCTTATTGCTGAGCAGTGCTTACGCAGTCGAGGCCTCTTCTGTTCCTCAGACTGCCCTACCAGGGAGTAGGTTGAAGGTACGAAAGGAGCTGGGAGGGGACACAGCTGGGACAGCTGGCCCCAACTGACCTAAGGGGTATCCCAGACCACATGACATCACACTCAGCAGTAATACTGGGGGGGTGAAGGTTGGCGGGGGCTGCTGTTGCTTGGGGACTGGCTGGTCATCGGTTGGTTGGAGAGCAATTGTTTTCTTTTGCATCGCTTGTTTTTCTTGTGGTTTATTTTCCTTTTTTTTTTTTTTTTTTTTTTTTTTTTTTTTTTTAAACAATGTAACCATGTAAACAAAGTAACAGCAAGCAGCTGTGTGGTGCTTAGTTGCTAGCCGGGGTTAAACCACAAGTTTTCTTTTGGGGGACTGGTGTTTTTGTTGTATTTCAGGTGAACTTTATAGGGTTGTGGTTGCTGTTCAACAACAGATAGTCCTGCTCAACACTTGGCTTAACCTGTCCGATTATAAATATTTCTGTGGTTCAAATTTTAAATGGACATTACCAATAAACAGTAATTCACCAGAGATACAAAGAAATAATTTAAAAATATTTTTTCCAACATGCAACAAAGCACATGAGTTGATCTATCTGTCACTATGGACCAGAATTTGTCTAAGTACCCAGAGTCTTTTCTGCTTCACTTCTCTTAGGTCATTGATTTGCTCAGCTTTTTCCATCTTGAGAGAGTCTGTCTTATAGTTTAAAATAATTGTCATATAGGTTATGAACTGAAATGCTTTGGATGGAGATACAGTTTCAATCTAGCTTATAAAAAAAAACCAAACAACAAAACAATAATAATGCATACAATAAAACAGATGTAATACTTTTTTAGAATAGAATATTTCAGTTGGAAGGGACCTACAATGATCATCTAGTCCAACTGCCTAACCACTTCAGGGCTGACCTAGAGTTTTATAGCATGTTAGTAAGGGCATTGTCCAAATGCCTCTTAAACACTGACAGGCTTGGGGTATTGACCACCTCTCTAGGAAGCCTGTTCCAGTGTTCGACCACCCTCTCTGTAAAGAAATTTGAAACTGTAGCTCTCTTTTCAAGTCTCCTGATTTAATTGGTTTGTTCCAGATACTAGAACAGTAAAACTAACAATATTGCAGGAATATGGGGACTGGGGAGATGACAAAATAATTCTTTGCGTTAGTCTTGTCATTTCTTCTTGCCTTTTTTTAGGTAAGAACCAGAACAGTTGCTGAGTGTGTGGCTTTTTATTACATGTGGAAAAAGTCAGAACGTTATGATTACTTTGCTCAGCAAACAAGATTTGGAAAGAAGAGATATAACCATCATCCAGGAGTTACGTAAGTAAAACATTCTTGGAATATGTTTTCTGTTGCAAATCATAAACGCAGAAGATTTTTATTTTATTTTATTTTCTTCTCATCATTGCAGTGTAATGCTGCAGTGGCTATGGCAACTGAAATTAAATCCATCATTATTTTTAGGCCTTATTTTCCTGTTAAATAACCTATTATGAATGCCATATTCTTTAAGGGACTACATGGATCGTTTGGTAGATGAAGCAGAAGCCCTTGGTGGAGCAGTACATTCTTCAGCCTTAACATCTAATGCTCGAACAGAAACCATTCCCGATCAACAACTAAGCATTCTGAATTCTATCACTGCCAATGAGTTGACAGGTAAATCAAGGAGGGGACACACACCAAAAAAACCCCAAAACAAACAAAAAAACTTTTTGTTGTAACTATATAAACAACTATTTCATTTACATTTTATGTTAATCTTTTTTTCTAGCATTGACAAACAGTGTAGCTACGGTCTGCCACACTTCAGATGCGAACTGCCTGGATGATGCCTTTCCTCCTATGGACAGCTTACCCCGAGCACCAGTTAATCATGTGCCTGTTGGAACAGAAGAATTGCTTAACTTGCCTAGCAATGGTGAAAGTGATTGTTTTAATTTATTTGAGACTGGCTTTTATCATTCAGAGCTAAACCCAATGAACATGTGCAGTGAGGAGACAGAAAGACCTGTAAAGAGATTGAAAATGGGAATTGCTGTCCCAGAATCTTTCATGAATGATGTTTCTGTAAATAACCTTGGTGTGGACTTTGAGAACCACACACACCACATTACTGGTGCCAAAATGGCTGTTTCAGTGGCTGACTTCAGCAGTCTATCTGCAAATGAGACAAATGATTTTATCAACACCCATGCTCTTCACCAACATACTGCCCTTCACTCAGAATGACTGTGGAAAACGAAACAAACAGTGGGTACTTTATGCAGTAGTAGTAAACTTGATGGGAGCTATCAGGTTTGCTTAGTCTTTCACTGGAAGTTTGAACTCTGACATCAGTGATGTCTTTTTATGTATAGAACTATATCTTGATTTATCAAGAGTAATTTCTTTTTTCAGTCCATAAATGTGGGAATGTTCAGCAGAGTTTGGGACAAAGAGAACTCTGTGGTGCAGCTTTAAGCTCTGCTTCAGTGGTGGGTTTTTTTGTTTTGGTTTGTTTTTTTTTTCCTCTAAAGCCTGTAGACAGAGGCCACTATTTCAAAACCAGCACAGAAGCTCTGAACTGATTGGAGTGGCTTTTTGGTCAAAGTTAGTTTTGCTGTAACGGATGCAGTGTAATAACAATGTTTACAGGTACTGATCCTGATCCCTGCTCAATGTAGCAATTTTTTTTTCTTATAAAGGCAGGGATGGGTTTCTTTAAACTGTACAAACATACAACGATGTTTTTTAAATGGAACCTTCTCTCATGTGATACTAAACTAGAGCACTTCAGTTTAAAAAACAGCAAGTTCATCTTGGTGGAAGCTAGCACAAGGGACTTAACATGAGTAAAGTATGAAGAGCTACGCTTGGATGCTGTTGCAAAATTATAGGCCATGGCTACCTTACACGGAATTAATTATGCTGCCAGAGGTATCTGTGTACTTTAAACTTACTGGCTTAAACAGATGCATTTTAGTCTATTGTGTTCAGATGGGTTTTATCCACAACTTTGAAGATTAATGCACCTATGTAACTTAACTTTCCTAAGGCAGATGATGTTGTATAAAGCTACAGTCTGCACAGCTTACGATTTACCACAAAACAAACAGTCTACAATTTGGAAGACATCTTAAATTGTTTGGAGCAATGTAGTTCAAAGTGTTACAGTTTTGAGAGACTATCTCGTTTATATAGAAGTAGTAGAACCTTGAAGTATGTAATTGAAAGTTTTTCTTCAGTGTGGATTGCATTTATTTGTTTTGGCAAGTCATTAGCTCAAAAACAGCACTTCACTACCTTGGTCAAATAGGAAAGGACAAGTAAAAATGTTTCCCATAAAAGCAACTGTTTAACTTCAGTGAATTTTAATTTTGAACATTGAGTGCAATTTAGCCATCCACAAAGTTTGTCTTGCAAATATTTGTTCTAATTCTTGTGGGAGACCATTACTTTGGTAGGATTACCCCTTTCCATCCATATTTTTTCCTTGCACTGTTCATATTACAAATCTAATTGCCACTAACTTGTTTTCATTATTGAAGTGATTAAGCTTGCATTGTTGAAATTTATAATAGTTGCTTCAAGGTTATGCTGAGTAATTAGAAAGTAGTGACTTTAATATTTGAAAGGGAAGAGGGTATTTATTATGCATACTGTGAACTGCATTGACATCTTGAGTTTGGGATGCAGTGTATGGAGTTTTCTTTACAGCATTGTAATGAACACTTTGAAGCATTTATGCTATAGCACATTTACTGTATTAAAGTAAATTAGCACAGTGGACAAAAATAAATATAATTTTGTAATCAGTTCTTCATTTATACATCTGAAATATGTAATTCTAGTAAGTACACAGTAAATAACGGGTAGCCTTGGCCCTATCTTGTACTCTGACATTTTTATCCAAGTTGTCAGCTTCTTGTTGCTGTGTTTTGTGCTGAACTGTGTACCTTGTTTCTTTTGTTTATGAATCAACACATTTTATGTAATTTTGTAAAATACTGGTCATAATACTTCATTGTTATACATTTGAGTATATGGGTTTACAGTGAATGGCTGGTCTGTATAAAAAAAATCATACAAAGATGAGCAAATGCTTATACCAGTTGCACTTAAATGAACATGTCCATTCTCATTAGCTGATGCAGTAATATATTAAATTTATCTATGCATTGCTGGGCTCTTAATGTAGACAGAGACTTGTCTAAGATTTGGGTTGTCAGCAAGTTGAATGGACACTTTAGTTTATTAAATAAAGACTTTTGACCAAAATTCAGAAAATGATGAGAGAAAAATGAATTCCAGCTAGTCTGATAGATCTTGAAATGCTGATCTTATTTAGCCTGTTGTCTAGCTAGTTGATACTTTCACTTTTAATTCCTTGTTAAAATGAGGCAATAATTTGCAAGATTTTGTAAATATGTAAATTCTTCATATCTTTTTAGATATCTATTTCAATATTTTCTGACGACATCTGTGTATAGTAACTTTTTTTTGTGCATGCTTGATGTGACATTTATAAATTTGTACCGCTATGACTTTATCCATGTAAAATAGCTATTTATTGAATTTTTCTTTTAGGAGCTGGACTTAATTATTTTTCTCTCAGTTTAAACATTTAAAATGGAGAACTTGTTACTGTTTATTAAAAGAATTGTGTTTTGAAATTCAGCATGAAGATAACTGAATTGCAACCATATGAAGAAATTATATTCCTTGGTTCTTTGAAGGTAAAGCACAATTCTTGTAACAAACTGTGGTGAATTCTTTGTCCTCTGCCATACTTTTTCTTCATACAAACAAACCAAAAATCCATAATGGACAATTGCAGTGTTGGTAAATGTATCCTTTTTATGTACAGGGAATTTGAAGAGGATAGCCGATTGATTTAGAAGTGTAATTTGGTGCTGTGATTATAGCAATACTTTTACTTTGGTTACTCGTATGTCATCTTCTAATGCTAGGTTTTTAAATGTTTAGTTTTCCTCTTGTCACGGTCAAACTGCTGAATTTACTTGAAGGATACTAAATTGTGTACTATTAGGTCAATGAATTGTGCAATTGTTTCCTGTTTTCAGTTTTTAAAACTGAGGATCAAAAATGTATGAAAAATTCAGATCAAGTAGAACATAGTAATACTACTTAATTTAACCAAAGTTTTTAAGTGAATATTTCAACTTTGAATGTAAAATAATGGATAAACTGACCAACAGGGACACTATTAGCCCAGCACTACAAGCACGTTGTCTACAGATGGGGAAACTAAATACAGTAATTTATAAAATAATTGCAAGGTTACTATTTTTTTATTCCTATTTTTCATTGGAAGAAGGAAAATACTATCAATTGTAAAATACAGTAGGTATGGTTATAGTCCTCTTAATAAAACAGAGATTCCAGTTATTCAAAGTAAGTACCCTGTGCATAACAACAAATTTAGTGACAATCGGATCATGTTTTTAATATCAGATGTTCAAGAGAAAGTCGCTATTGTTGCATTGGTTTTAATATTTGTATATAAACACTGAGATTTTTTTTATTATTATTTTGTATTTGTTGTACTTTAATACCTGGTGTACAATTCCAGAAATAAATGTCTGGAAACCTTTCTTGACTTGTAAAGCTTTTTCGTGCATCTCAATTATGTTTGCTACTTCCTTTTCAGAATTATTTAGCAATAACTGAACACATTTTTAAGATACTCTGGGTACTACTGAAGTGCACATTACCACTCTACCTAATTTTACAGATGAAATATTCTACAAGCAGTTGGGAGAAGTCTCATGATCGCTAGCCCTTGCTCCCATGGGGAACTTCAACTTCCCAGATGTCTGCTGGAAATACTACGCAGCAGAGAGGCAACAGTCCCGGAGGTTCCTGGAGTGTGTGGAAGACAACTTCCTAACACAGCTGGTGAGGGAGCCAACTAGGGAAAGCGCCCTACTGGACCTGTTTGGAAACAGAGAAGGACTTGTGGGAGATGTGACAGTTGGAGGCTGTCTTGGGCACAAATATCATGAAATGATATTTTCCTATTATCAGAGAAGTAAGGAGGGGGGTTAACAGAACTGCTATTTTGGACTTCCAGAGGGCAGACTTGGGCCTGTTATGGCAACACCAAGTTGGGTGGGAGTGTTGATCTGGTTAAGGGTAGAAAGCTCTACAGAGGGATCTGGTCAGGCTGGATCGATGAGAGAGATCTATGAGGTTCAACAAGGCCAAGTGCCGGGTCCTGCACTTTGGCCACAACAACCCCATGCAGAGCTACAGGCTTGGGGCAGAGTGGCTGGAAAGCTGTCCAGCAGAAAAGGACCTGGGGGCGTGGGTGGACAGCTGGCTGAATATGAGCCAGCAGTGTGCCCAGGTGGCCAAGAAGGCCAACGGCATCCTGGCCTGTCAGGAATAGTGTGGTGTTGTGGTTTCAACTGGGATGGAGTTGACTTTCTTGCTAGCAGCTGGTGTAGTGCTATGTTTTGGATTTGGGATGAGAAACAGTGATGATAGCGCACTGGTGGTTTTTTACTTGTTCCTAGGCAGTCAAGGCTTTTTCTGCTTCTCATATGGCTCTGCCAGCAAGTAGGCTGGGAGGGCACAAGAAGTTGTGAGGGTATACAGCTGGGACAGCTGACCCCCAACTGACCAAAGGGCTATTCCATACCA
>NW_009648528.1:62005-62628 GCF_000708025.1 Charadrius vociferus
TCAGCCTGGAGAAGAGGAGGCTGAGGGGAGACCTTGCTCTCTACAGCTCCCTGAAAGGAGGGGGTAGCGAGGGGGGGCTGGTTTCTATCACTTGTGTGATGAAAGAGGAAGTTGCATCAGGGGAGGTTTAGATTGGATGTTAGGAAAAACTTCTTCACCGAAAGGGTTGTCAAGCACTGGAGCAGGCTGCCCAGGGAAGTGGTTGAGTCCCCATCCCTGGAGGTATTTAAAAGACGGGTAGACGCGGTGCTGAGGGATGTGGTTTAGTGGTGGACTTGGCAGTGTTAGGTTTACGGTTGGACTCAATCTTAAAGGTATTTTCCAACCTAAATGATTCTATGAAAGGGAGGGGTGAAAAAATAACATGCAGAGATGCAGGTAAAGTAGTAATAAATTCCCTCAAACACTAAAACATTATGGCTTCAGCATAGCAAAAATCTTAGATGGGACTTAGACATAGTTCCAGCATAACATATCACAGCTGTTCTCTTGTGTAAGAAAACCTGCCCAAATCACAGAATGGTTAGGGTTGGAAGGGACCTCTGGAGATCATCTAGTCCACGTTGCACAGGACAGCGTCCAGGCGGGTTTTGAATGTCTCCAGAGTGGGAGACTCCACCACC
>NW_009648528.1:63830-64267 GCF_000708025.1 Charadrius vociferus
AGCACTAATCTTTAACCCCGAAAAGCACTGTATTATTTCAACAATCCTACATACCACTTCTATCAAGGGCCAGAATTATGTAGTGCTGTGGTTTCCTAGGCCCAGCATGCTTAGTTTTGCAATGGTTGGTACCATAGTGCTTGAGGGAAAGAAAGGATTTTTTTTTATTATTATTATTTTTAAATACATAGGAGTGCAAACTCATATAATTGGGCCAGCAGGTCAAGGGAGGTGATTCTGCCCCTCTACTCCACTCTCGTGAGACCCCACCTGGAGTACTGCGTCCAGCTCTGGAGTCCTCAACATAAGAAGGACATGGACCTGCTGGAGCGTGTCCAGAAGAGAGCCACGAGGATGATCCCAGGGCTGGAGCACCTCTCCTATGAGGAGAGGCTGAGAGCCTTGGGGCTGGTCAGCCTGGAGAAGAGAAGGCTCCA
>NW_009648528.1:64458-70963 GCF_000708025.1 Charadrius vociferus
GTTAGAACTCGATGATCTTCAAGGTCCTTTCCAATCTAAACCATTCTATGATTCTATGAAATATAATTCTGAACAGCAAAAGCAGTAATTTGCAAGTAATTTAAATGAGCTTTGCTTCCCTTTCTCTAGGAGCTAAGAGGAAGAGATACAAGATAAGTGTCTTCACTGACGGTTGATACAAGGAGCAAAACAAAACATCTGTCCAAAATACCTACACCTCCCTTTTTCCAGTTGTTTTGCATAAATATCAATGACCAACCTCATCTAGTCCTTTCTTGGTTTGATGCGACTGTTAGCTATGTGATGCTGGAGTCATAAAAATGGTTTTAGTGTATTGAGTATATGTATGTATATTGTAAACCTCTGCAAAGTTTTTTAGCTCATCTCTTGATCTTTCAATCACCTCTGTTTTCCTGCCATCCCAAATCAACAGGCGTTCCAGTTAACAACCTCCTGGAGAATTACAATTGACTGTTACCACCAGCTTTGCCTTTTGAGTTAAGAAGTCAAAAGTCAGAGCCTTGCAGACCAATTTTCTTCAGAAGAGCCTGGTGGAAGCAGCTGGGTGTCTCTTAATGCAATTTTATTTATTCCAAGATCTGATTTTGCCATCTGAACAGCAGCAGGAGGCCCTCATAAATCAATACTGTAGTGTCAAAGGCTCCATTCTCCTGCTGAGTAGGCACGTGGATTCAGTCCAATCTACTAAACTTCTCAGCCCCCCCCCCAGTTGGCTAGCTGCATTTGAGCACTGGTGCCTGCAATCAGGGGACTCCCTCACTGGTAGCACCAGGACTGCCAGGACATTTACCACAGGGCTGAGGAGTGAATTCAGACAAATCCAGGAAAAATAACCCTAAAACTCTCCATGCAGTAGTCTTTCCCTTTTCCCCACACACTCCTGGTTTTGCTCTTGTGTTGGTGATCCTTACTGAGAATCCAAGCCAGTGCATCACAGCTTGCAACAAATTTAAACATACAAAATAGTTCCTGAATTAGTACAATATTTTAACATGCAGACTATAGGTCTACATCTGGGAGAAGGACTTTACAGACCTGGCTTATAAGTAGGCCGGTAAGTTGAAACTACCTTACATTTTAGTTTGATTTTCCTTTCCTTCTACCACTAAGTGTACAGGCATATAGAGGTAGCATTAGCCAACGAAGTCCCGATTTTTAGGGAATTCCAATGAAAATTACCCAGGCAAATCATCTTTTGAGAGATAGATTGTGCTTACTGTAATGAATAATTTATTATTATTAACAAACAATAAAAGATTATATTGGGAATTTTATTGGGTTATTAATCAGATTGCACATTACATCTGAAATAATGTCAGAATGCATCCTCCTCTTAGGCACTGCTGGTGTCTGGTGGTAAGGAATGGACACATAGGGAATTAGAATGACTTTCAGCTTTAACAAAGAAAAAGAAATCTAAAGACAACCAGGAAAAGTCTGATGTACCTGAAGCCATTTCCACAGGCTGTAGCACTTTACTGGGACCATTATTTCTACTCTTCCATTTTCCTCTCTCCTGCTCAGTTGCCATGTTGTGCTGCTTCTTGCTCAGATGTACCACCTGACTTCACCTCCTCCTCCTGCCAGCTTTTGGCTTTCTATAGCCACCAGACAAAAAAATCAATTGCTGCTTCCAGTTGCAGGCCAGGTCTTGCTTTCCCTCATGTATGAGCAGTCCCTGAAGCAGGCTGTCAGGTTTCAGTATTTCAGCAGGGAGAAAACAGTCCCATGTGTCCTGTTAGTGATATGCAGCCTGTACTTCAGCACTACAATCCTCCACTACTGTGCAATGTTCACATCTAGGAGGCAGCAAGTGCAGTAAAGCAAACCATTCTCAATAAATGAGTTGTAAACCTAATTTCCACAGTTGTCAGACAGGAATATGCTTTCAAATTGAGTCATTTAATAATGATTAACAAGTGTATAATGAAACAGCTGAAGTAATCTATGCCCTTGCATGCCAGCATCTCAGCCTGGAGAAACATGAACAGCACCTGCCTTTTCTGGCATGCTGAGACTACTATTCCCCACCTACCCATAAACCCTGACCTGTTGAGCTAAGCAACACTGCAGGCACCCTGACGACCAGTATTGTTGTGGTTTGGCCTCAGCCGGCAGCAAAGAACCACGTGGCCGCTCGCTCAACCCCCACAGCTGTGGGGAAAATCAGAAGAAACAGGAAAAACTCGTGGGTTGAGATAAAGACAGTTTAACAGAACAGCAAAGGAAAGAGAAAAACAATAACAATAACACCAATAAAGGAATATACAAATGCGATTACGGTACCACCGCTCACCCACTGGACTTGGACCACCCCAGCCAGCTCCAAGCCGTGACTTCCTGCCCCCTCCCTGGGCCAGCTCCCCCCTCAAACCTGGGCATGGCTCACATGGCATGGAATACTTGTGTCCCCTGCCGGCTCCAGGGGGAAATTAACCTCATCCCTGCCGGAACCAGGACAAGCATCCTCTTCAGAGATCAAGAGATGCCAAATAACTTCCTCCCAGAGAGAGCTGGGATCCTCAGAGTGATGGAGGAGGAGCATCCTCCTCAGTAGACTGGAGATAACCACCTGCTCTGATCTGTTACCACAGTGCAGATACAAGGACTGCCACTAGAAGTTGTCCATAGCATCTTCACAAAGCTTGTACAACCCATGCTGAGCCACATGCCACTGTTTCATAGCACTGCTGTTTAAATCTTAACTCTGAAAACTTCCAGTTGAATATGAAATACAAGGTCCAGGCTTAGAAGGAGACCAAATAACACAGACACCAAAAAGCTTTGAATTCTGAAAAGGAGATTAGATGCTTCTGCAGCTAAGCAGGGCACCTTGGCTGTCACAATCACTACCAGTTTTGTGAGAGCAGACCATTTCCCAGTTCCTCCTTTCTCATGAGCTTATGCCAACCACAAATTCATTGGGAAGCTTGCTTGGACTTTTGCAGTGGGTTGATTTTTCTTTCCTAAGAAAGCTGTTTAGCCAGACCCAAAGACTGACAATCTCTCTCTTGTTTACTTTCTGAAGGCAGTTTGCAGACAGCAGCAAAATAACATGGGAATGGCTGGCTCTGTTTATGCCAGTAACATTAAAAAAAATACACAGTACACTTGGTTAGCATTATTTCCTCCAGCTACTCTGCAACATGAAGTTGTCTCTGAGAATAAAAGCTATGAAAGTTGCCATGTGCCAGGAAACCTTCACTGAACCACTGAAACTGGGGTTGGACAGTGCCTCAAGATATCATAGCATCTTTCCTGCTCCCCCAAGACAGGCATAGCTAAAGCAAGTGGCTGAAAGTTGGCCTCTTGATGTGCTGTCATCATGCAGACTCATCAGAAGTGCATATTAGAACTGTCCAAAAGGCTTCATAAGAGATTTGGACAACTAGCTGCACTAAAATACTGTCTAAAAGGAAGCAGACACCAAAGAGAATAGAACCAACTCCAAGAAAACCAGAGCAAGAACAAGTAATTACTGTAAACTACTGAGGATCATCTGAGGAATACTTCACAAGAGGGAACTAATTTTTACAAATTATGTCTATTGTAAGCATGAGACATGAAACAGCAAAATATTAAAACTGAGCCACCAATTATAGACAACTGTGCAAACTAGAAGATTAAATGACATGTCCAGAACTTACATTTTTATTTTATGAGATATTGTATGGACAGCTGAACACCAATAAACAATAATATCAACAACAGTAGGTAGCTGAGAACCTAATGATGTAAACAGGTAAGCCTTCACGTCTGCATCAAATGTGGAATATTTTCAGGGAAATACAAGCCTGCAGCTTGCTTTCTAAATGGTAAACCTACAGCCCTCCATCGTGTAAAAATGGTCATGAAGCTTGAAGTACACACACAATAAGTATTTTAATGACACAGATTTCTTCAGTCTTGAATCTATTCAGTTAACAACAGTGTAGTAATTAGAAAAAAGTTCTTCTCCTTGCTTGATGTCTCAGAGTGATAAGCACTACACACCTCAAGGGTACAGAATTCAGGCTTTCTGAAAGTTGTCTTACCTCTTTTATTCACATTTGTTGATTTATCTGCAGTTTACAAGTGCATCTTTAACCTTGCCTCAACAAAGTCTAAGGTTAATCAGGAAAGCTGTTTTTCCAATATGCACCATAACTCTCTCCAACCAAATTTCAGAGTTTTAAAATAGCTCCAGAATTACATTACAAGTCTAGATGATCTGCTCTAAAATCCTTATAAATCTGCTTAATGAAGAGTATTAATTTGGTCCCTGAAGGTAGCAACTAGACCATAAGTGCAATTTCTTTGGTGTGTTAAATTCAGGACCAACATTAAAACTTACTTTCTCACATCTTCAGTTATTCTTGACTACATACCAGTACAGGACACTCACTTGCAGACAGCTCCTTGTAAATATTCATCCAATTGTCACTTTTCCCACATTTCCAAACAAAACTACTACTACTACTACAAAACTACTACACTGTAATGTAACCACTGCTTGTAAAATCACATCTTCAGAGCTATGCTGATCTCATTTGCAAAGATGGGGAAAAAGGAAAAAAAGAAATAGTCTTGTAAATCACGTAAAATCGGTCTATTCAAAAAGTTAAAACTCTTCTACACAGGTGCACACTTGTGTAATAGGGAGTAATATTCTCAACCATGTTTGTCTTTTTCACACATACAGTATGCTTTGTATCATACAAAGCTATGAGCTCTTTGATTGACTGCAAACCTCTCTCTGTTGTGACTGTAGATGATGTTTGGTTGTTTGGTAGATACTGTTTCAATCTACTGAAAAATATCCCAGCACATCAAATGCCTGATAAAACACATTGGCTGCTTTTTCTCGAAATACAAAAAAAATCCCAAGTCTCTCTGATACTGAGAAATTCTTAGATAGGGTTTAGAGATGTGTAAAAAATATTAAATGTACTTCTGTAAAAGGCTCAAATGCTTCATCAAGATGAATGGATGTTAGATGAGTGGACAGCAAGGTAGATTGAGAACTGGCTGAATGGCAGAGCTCAGAGGGTTGTGATCAGCAGCGCAGTCTAGTTGGAGGCCTGTAACTAGCGGTGTTCCCCGGGGATCAGTACTGGGTCAAGTCTTGTTCAGTATATTCATCAACGACCTGGATGAGGGGACAGAGTGTACCCTCAGCAAGTTTGCTGATGACACAAAGCTGGGAGGAGTGGCTCACATGCCAGAAGGCTGTGCCGCCATACAGTGAGACCTGGACAGGCTGGAGAGTTGGGCGGAGAGGAACCTTATGAAGTGCAACAAGGGCAAGTGTAGGGTCCTGCATCTGGGGAGGAATAACCCCAGGTTAGGGGCTGACCTACTGGAGAGCAGTTCTGCAGAAACCTTTCCATCATTTATCAGCAGTCCTGGCTATCTGGGGAGGTCCCAGTTGACTGGAGGTTAGCAAATGTGATGCCAATCCACAAGAAGGGCTGGAAGGAGGATCCAGGGAACTACAGGCCTGTCAGGCTGACCTTGGTACAGGGGAAGGCTATGGAGCAGACCATCCTGAGTGTCATTATGCCACACATGCAGGACAAGCAGGTGATCAGGCCCAGTCAGCATGGGTTCATGAAAGGCAGGTCCTGCTTGACGAACCTGATCTCCTTCTATGACAAGGTGACCTTCTGAGTGGATAAGGGAAAGGCTGTGGATGTTGTTTACCTGGACTTTAGTAAAGCCTTCATCATACTATTTCTTCACTGAAAGGGTTGCCAAGCACTGGAACAGGCTGCCCAGGAGAGTGGTCGAGTTGTCATCCCTGGAGGTATTTAAAAGACAGGTAGAGATGGTGCTTAGAGACATTGTTTAGTAGTGGTTTTGGCAGTGTTCGGTTGATGGTTGGACTCAATGATGTTAAAGGTCCCTTCAAACCTAGAAAATTCCATTATTCTATCCGCCTCCTCTACTCTGCCCTGGTGAAGGCAACACCTGGGGTACTGTGTCCAGTTCTGTGTCAAGAAAGATGGGGAACTCCTGGAGAGAGTCCAGTGGAGGGCTACAAAGATGATCAAGGGAATGGAGAGTCTTTCTTATGAGGAAAGGCTGAGAGACCTGGGGCTATTTAGCCTGGAGAAGAGAAGACTGAGAGGGGATCTCATCAATGCTTATCAGTATCGAGGTTCCTACCGACTGGAAAAGGGGAAACATAACCCCTATTTTCAAAAAGGGAAAGAAGGAAGACCTGGGGAACTACAGGCCAGTCACTCACCTCTGTGCCTGGCAAGATCATGGAGAAGATCCTCCTGGAAACTCTGCTGAGGCACATAGAAAACAAGGAGGGGATTGGTGACAGCCAGCATGGCTTCACCAAGGGCAAGTCATGCCTGACAAATTTGGTGGCCTTCTATGAAGGGGTTACAGCGGCAGTGGACAAGGGAAGATCAACGGATGTCATCTACCTGGACTTGTGCAAAGCGTTTGACACCGTCCCACACGATATCCTGGTCTCTAAATTGAAGAGACA
>NW_009648528.1:72214-75046 GCF_000708025.1 Charadrius vociferus
TAGTTATCTACTTCTATGTTTTACTCAAAAATCCTGCTTATCGGTACATTCAGCAACAGTTCTTTCCTCCCTCAACATAACTCAGCCGTTCACAAAACACAATTTGACCTTCGACATTCCTTGAAGCTTACACTGTCGTCAACAAGTTCTCAGTGCTTGGGGTGCTCACAGGGTGACCATTGATCTCTAAAAATTCTTCCACAGGAACTCAATGATCTTTAAGGTCCTTTCCAACCTAAACCATTCTATGATTCTATGAAATATCTAAAGGGTGGGTGGCAAGAGGATGGAGCCAGACTCTTTTCAGTGGTGCCTGGCAACAGGACAAGGGGCAACAGGCACAAACTGGAACACAGGAAATTCCATCTGAACATGAGGAAAAACTTATTTTCTTTGAGGGTTGCAGAGTACTGGCACAGGCTGCCCAGAGAGGTTGTGGAGTCTCGTTCTCTGGAGATTTTCAAAACCCACCTGGATGCATTCCTGTCCAACCTGCTGTACGTGACTCTGCTCTGGCAGGGGGTTTGGACTGGATGATCTCCGAAGGTCCCTTCTAACCCCTACCATTCTGTGATTCTGTGATTTATCAAGCCTGATAACCATGCCTCTGTCACAAGCTACTACACTCCTCTGAAGTCCTATTTTGAATTTACAGAAGAGATACACAGCCAACTGTAGGAGCTTTAATTCATCGTTATTGCATTAAACATAGCTATACTTCTGCTTCACAATTCTTGGACTGGTCCCAATCCCATACCACCAGCATAAGGTAGAGACCACATGCAGGGGATGATTCTGTTGACAGATGAAACAGAAACAAATCCAAAGCATTTCAACAGATCTGACCTATCTTGGCCACAATGACAGAATATACAAATCATTTTAAGAAACGTAAGCAAATACACTTCCAAGAAATGAGAAGAAAAAACAGAGAAGTGCTGATTTTCCAGACATGCTTTATTGGAAGAGAGTTCTTCTAAGTAAAAGGTTTATTTTCATTCTCCAATTTGTATTTTTGTGCTTTGAAAAAATTCGTAGCCTTGTTTGCTGATCTGTGTGGAAACCTTATAACCCCATTTTTCAGATCCTTATCTAAAACAGAAATCCCAAAAGATTGCGCACCTGCTTGAAATTGCTCCCATGCATTTGTGTGTAAAGAATCTGGAAAAACTTTTCTAGCAGCTGAGAAATAAGACATTGAATATGGAAAGGTGTTTTTTGGTGGGTTTGTTTTTTTTTTTGGAAACAAAATTACCCCCCTCCCCCCAAATATTGTTTTTCTTATTTCCAAAATAACTCTAGTCAGTTCATACAGAAATATTCTCATTCATCGAATTTGTGATTTTTGTTAAGTAATGACAGAAACAAAACCCGTGGAAAAAAAATAGTGTAGAATTTTAGCATTCTATAATTAGACTGTTAGAAATAACTTCTAACTTAACCAGAAATAAGCACATTTCATTACCAGGATATGTAGATACAACCATCCCTTTCAGTATGAAACATTTGGTAACAAAGACTCCAGTTCCAGCAGAGACCAGGGAACTTTGGTCTCAAGTAATACTGAACCCTAATGTATTAAACAGAACTTCCTCTGGACTAAACACATGTTGACTCTGATTGATAGCTACATGAATTTACTTTTGGTCACTTCTGCTCAACAGTTAGTAACATATGCATTTTTCTACTGAAATTATTTATGAACAGAGCTTTAAATATTTTTCAGTAGTGTTTCAAGGACACCACCAGAAATAATTTTGTCTTGGGAGCTTTTGGGAACGTATCAGAGGGTCCCGTAAAAAAAAATAAATCTTAAGATTACATTTTTCCTAAATAAAATACAAGACTCATTTTACATCAGCAAGTTATCTGCACTATTGTTTTAAACAAGCCTAAACTCTAAAGAATATTCTTTCATACTGGTCCTACTATAAAACCCATCATCTGTTGTATTTACAGCAACACAAGTAGGTTAAATCCCACTGAGCTCCTCGTGACAAACATACCAAAACCCAAATATATATATATATTAATATAAATTTTGATAACAAAAAATAAGTACATCATTGCACTTTAACTGAGGGGAGGTTATATATTATGCTGACTAGGGACATTTTAATTTATGTTACTTACAACAATGTCCTACTCATTTAAATTCAAGCACTGGTTTTACTTTTGAAAAGATGGCAGCCATCTTATCGGCGAGGGACTAAAAAATAATTTCTATCATCTGGCTACCTCCAGCTCTGATTTTAATGTTAACTACCATTCTAAAGTATCCAAGAATTAGATTTTTTATACCAATGAAGTAACACAGAAGGCTGAAACAGTTTTGCAAAGCAGCCATGTCCCAGTGAAAAACCCAAGTTAGCTCCTGCCGTAACCCCGATCACTCCCAAGAAGAGGGAGGTGGAGGGGAAAGTGAGGTCTCCCACCGCAGCCCCTTGCGGCCCCGAGGGGAGCTCTCCCCCACCCCACCTTCAGCAGCTACTCAAGGCCGGAAACCCCTGCGGGAAAGCCACCAGGTGGCGCCAGCCACTGCCTCACCCCACTGGAGGGCAAAAAGGGCCTTGCTGCTGCCTGAGAGAGCTGCCACCTGCCTGGGGCCTGCCCCTCCTCCCCACCTACGATTGCAATGAAGGTTGAGGTCCAACCAGGGAACAAATCAGCATGTGTAGGTGCCCCAGCATCGCCACAGGGCGTGCATCATGACAAGCGGCGCCTGCTCCTTCATGGCCGTACTGAGCGACACTCTCTTTCCAGTAGCGCCTGCGCAGCCGGCCCAACTAATTGCTGTTCCAGACACGCTGCTGTAGTTGCTTCCGGAGCTGC
>NW_009648528.1:80019-82440 GCF_000708025.1 Charadrius vociferus
TAGTTATCTACTTCTATGTTTTACTCAAAAATCCTGCTTATCGGTACATTCAGCAACAGTTCTTTCCTCCCTCAACATAACTCAGCCGTTCACAAAACACAATTTGACCTTCGACATTCCTTGAAGCTTACACTGTCGTCAACAAGTTCTCAGTGCTTGGGGTGCTCACAGGGTGACCATTGATCTCTAAAAATTCTTCCACAGGAACTCAATGATCTTTAAGGTCCTTTCCAACCTAAACCATTCTATGATTCTATGAAATATCTAAAGGGTGGGTGGCAAGAGGATGGAGCCAGACTCTTTTCAGTGGTGCCTGGCAACAGGACAAGGGGCAACAGGCACAAACTGGAACACAGGAAATTCCATCTGAACATGAGGAAAAACTTATTTTCTTTGAGGGTTGCAGAGTACTGGCACAGGCTGCCCAGAGAGGTTGTGGAGTCTCGTTCTCTGGAGATTTTCAAAACCCACCTGGATGCATTCCTGTCCAACCTGCTGTACGTGACTCTGCTCTGGCAGGGGGTTTGGACTGGATGATCTCCGAAGGTCCCTTCTAACCCCTACCATTCTGTGATTCTGTGATTTATCAAGCCTGATAACCATGCCTCTGTCACAAGCTACTACACTCCTCTGAAGTCCTATTTTGAATTTACAGAAGAGATACACAGCCAACTGTAGGAGCTTTAATTCATCGTTATTGCATTAAACATAGCTATACTTCTGCTTCACAATTCTTGGACTGGTCCCAATCCCATACCACCAGCATAAGGTAGAGACCACATGCAGGGGATGATTCTGTTGACAGATGAAACAGAAACAAATCCAAAGCATTTCAACAGATCTGACCTATCTTGGCCACAATGACAGAATATACAAATCATTTTAAGAAACGTAAGCAAATACACTTCCAAGAAATGAGAAGAAAAAACAGAGAAGTGCTGATTTTCCAGACATGCTTTATTGGAAGAGAGTTCTTCTAAGTAAAAGGTTTATTTTCATTCTCCAATTTGTATTTTTGTGCTTTGAAAAAATTCGTAGCCTTGTTTGCTGATCTGTGTGGAAACCTTATAACCCCATTTTTCAGATCCTTATCTAAAACAGAAATCCCAAAAGATTGCGCACCTGCTTGAAATTGCTCCCATGCATTTGTGTGTAAAGAATCTGGAAAAACTTTTCTAGCAGCTGAGAAATAAGACATTGAATATGGAAAGGTGTTTTTTGGTGGGTTTGTTTTTTTTTTTGGAAACAAAATTACCCCCCTCCCCCCAAATATTGTTTTTCTTATTTCCAAAATAACTCTAGTCAGTTCATACAGAAATATTCTCATTCATCGAATTTGTGATTTTTGTTAAGTAATGACAGAAACAAAACCCGTGGAAAAAAAATAGTGTAGAATTTTAGCATTCTATAATTAGACTGTTAGAAATAACTTCTAACTTAACCAGAAATAAGCACATTTCATTACCAGGATATGTAGATACAACCATCCCTTTCAGTATGAAACATTTGGTAACAAAGACTCCAGTTCCAGCAGAGACCAGGGAACTTTGGTCTCAAGTAATACTGAACCCTAATGTATTAAACAGAACTTCCTCTGGACTAAACACATGTTGACTCTGATTGATAGCTACATGAATTTACTTTTGGTCACTTCTGCTCAACAGTTAGTAACATATGCATTTTTCTACTGAAATTATTTATGAACAGAGCTTTAAATATTTTTCAGTAGTGTTTCAAGGACACCACCAGAAATAATTTTGTCTTGGGAGCTTTTGGGAACGTATCAGAGGGTCCCGTAAAAAAAAATAAATCTTAAGATTACATTTTTCCTAAATAAAATACAAGACTCATTTTACATCAGCAAGTTATCTGCACTATTGTTTTAAACAAGCCTAAACTCTAAAGAATATTCTTTCATACTGGTCCTACTATAAAACCCATCATCTGTTGTATTTACAGCAACACAAGTAGGTTAAATCCCACTGAGCTCCTCGTGACAAACATACCAAAACCCAAATATATATATATATTAATATAAATTTTGATAACAAAAAATAAGTACATCATTGCACTTTAACTGAGGGGAGGTTATATATTATGCTGACTAGGGACATTTTAATTTATGTTAATTACAAAAATGTCCTACTCATTTAAATTCAAGCACTGGTTTTACTTTTGAAAAGATGGCAGCCATCTTATCGGCGAGGGACTAAAAAATAATTTCTATCATCTGGCTACCTCCAGCTCTGATTTTAATGTTAACTACCATTCTAAAGTATCCAAGAATTAGATTTTTTATACCAATGAAGTAACACAGAAGGCTGAAACAGTTTTGCAAAGCAGCCATGTCCCAGTGAAAAACCCAAGTTAGCTCCTGCCGTAACCCCGATCACTCCCAAGAAGGGGGAGGTGGGGGGGGAA
>NW_009648528.1:82758-90233 GCF_000708025.1 Charadrius vociferus
CTGCCATTAGCCAGTGGGGCGTGTGGGGCAAGCTCAAGCCGGGCCACGGGTTTTGAGTGTCCAAAACCTGGGCCCCAGCCAGAGCTTGTGTTGTAGTAAAATTGACATTAACTAGGAAAATGAAATGTAAAATGTAATTGAAGCAACCAAGGAAACCTGCTGCTGCTCAAGTCCTCTGTACTGCCCCAACCCTATTTAATTATTTACCTAAAGTTAAAATAGAGAAATAGTAACTAGACATGATTTATCTATGATTCAATTAAGGAACTAACCACCAGACAATGTAGTATTGTTGATAAGCAGGGTATTCCTGTCAAGAGAGTGATGAACTGTAGGCCTGGTCAGCAAACCAAGAAAACCATTTGGAACTGCCAAGATCAGAGGAGAAGTAGGTAAAAGGTAATTCCGGCAGGGGGAGATTGCGACCACTGACTCACTGACCACCTACCCAAATGATACCACCTACTCAAAAGAGAACAATGGAAGAAGACCGAGTCTGTGCACTAATTTACATGGGAAGCGAAGAAATCTTGACCAATCATTAAAGAGAATAACAATGAATATGTATTAATTGTTTGAATATGTAATAATTAATGTATAAAAGTAGAGATTTTTGGAACTAAGGTGTGCTCCTGTTTTGGGATGAGCACCCCATTTCTGCGCATTAATGGAATAAACTTAGAAATACCTCTGCTCTGTGTGTTGGCTTGCACACAGGGTAAAGAACCCAGATTTGGGACAACACTTGGAGCTCCGTGGGCTGTAATAATAAACAGTACCCCACACATGAGAAACATCATTTTTAAGAAGCAGATACCAACTTAATGTAACATTGCTGTGCACTTAGAACACATGAAGGCATAATTGCAATCCATTTTTTTTATTATTTTAAAAATGTATCTTTAATTATTAAAATTGACATATTTAAATAAAGTAGAACAAAGTAGAAGTCAGCCCATAAGAGCGCTGAACTGACTGACCAAGAGGGCTTCCTCACTCTCTGCCCCACCCCATGCATCTGAGGCACAATCCCATCACTCTAGAGACAGGGAAGGATGCCCAGGGAAATATGGATGGACTGATCTGTCCTGAACAACTTAACGGCTGGGCAGGGAACAGCTTTCACCCAGCTAAGGAGAGAAGGCAGCTCACAAGGACCATGAGAAACTTTTTAATGCCAACATAGAGTTGTTCATTGATGAAATTGGAGTCAAGTGCAACTGGGACTCTGTTCTTCAACAGCTTACAGCATATGAAGAGATAATTAACCACAGGATGCTACATATAAAGTCATGCTATAGTTGCACCAAAAAAGGGACAGTTGCAGGCACTGGAAAAGAAAACTTGTATCCCATGGGTGCATATTTATATAATGTAAATACACACATCCCTCTATCTAAAAGATGTTACATGCCCCTTCTGTGTTTTATTAAACAGTCAAAAAGGCAAGATCTGATACCAAAATGAGTTTTAAAAAAATGAGCTAGAAGCAGCAGTTGAACCCCATCTCCTTGACAAGTCTATATTCAGGAACAACCCAAACACTATCATCAGCTTACCTTTCCAAAATTGTACTGTGCCTTTATCTATTGATGCTGAAGACTGTAAGCACATCAGATGATCCACTTCATAGGAGTAGATCAATACTTTGTTTGAAAATCAATGTTTTGTTCAACATATTCATCAATGATCTGGATGAAGGGATAGAGTGTACCATCAGCAAGTTTGCTGATGACACAAAACTGGGAGGAGTGGCTGACACGCCAGAAGGCTGTGCCGCCATACAGCGAGACCTGGACAGGCTGGAGAGTTGGGCAGAAAGAAACCTGATGAAATTCAACAAGGGCAAGTGTAGGGTGCTGCATCTGGGGAGGAATAACCCCATGCACCAGTACAGGTTGGGGGCTGACCTCCTGGAGAGCAGCTCTGTGGAGAGGGACCTGGGAGTCCTGGTGGACAACAGGATGACCATGAGCCAGCAATGTGCCCTGGCGGCCAAGAAGGCCAATGGCATCCTGGGGTGCATCAAGAAGAGTGTGGCCAGCAGGTCGAGGGAGGTCATCCTCCCCCTCTACTCTGCCCTGGTGAGACCGCATCTGGAGTACTGTGTCCAGTTCTGGGCTCCCCAGTTCAAGAAAGACAGGGAACTGCTGGAGAGGGTCCAGCAAAGGGCAACAAAGATGATTAGGGGACTGGAGCACCTTTCTTATGAGGAAAGGCTGAGGGACTTGGGTCTCTTTAGTCTAGAGAAAAGAAGATTGAGGGGGGATCTTATTAATACATACAAATACTTAATGGGAGGATGCCAGGGGGATGGGAGCAGTCTTTTTTCAGTGGCGCCCAGTGATAGGACGAGGGGTAATGGGCATAAACTTGAACATAGGAAGTTCCATCTTAACATGAGAAGGAACTTCTTTACTTTGAGGGTAGTGGAGCACTGGAACAGGCTGCCCAGAGAGGTGGTGGAGTCTCCCACTCTGGAGACATTCAAAACCCGCCTGGACGCTGTCCTGTGTAACGTGCTGTAGGTGACCCTGCTCTGGCAGGAGGGTTGGACTAGATGATCTCCAGAGGTCCCTTCCAACCCTAACAATTCTGTGAATTCTGTGAATTCTGTGAATAGCCCAGAGCTAAAATCTGTTAACATTTCTGTCCACCTTTTAACAGTATTTGGCCCCGGTGACAAGGAGGCATGAGTAATACTTTGTAGCATCATAAACAACTGCAGCTTGAAACGTATAGCCCACTTACTGATGTGAAGCAGTCTGCATGACTTAAAACAAACCTAACAAAAGGAATATATTTACAAATCGTGCATTTAGGACTCAAGTGTATGGGGAGTGGGGGCAAAAACCTCTTTTGGTGCCACATTCTACCATCAGTTGTCTGTAAAATGAACCAAAAAAATCTAGCAAAGAAAGAAAACAATCATTCAGCAATTGATCTTCAAAAATTAACTAACTCCATTATGTGTTGGGTACCTTGGGGTACCTTTACATAAATCAGCCCATATGCAAATGAAGTAACATTTGCGGAAGGTGATAAAAACATTTATCAATCAACTTCATAGAACAAGATTAAAAAAAGTGATATGACATTGCTCATAAACCTTGACTGGAGCGCTAACACAACCTGCACTACATGCTATGACCCACCCAAGCCTTACTTGGTGTTCTTATGAGTAAGGTACTTTATTCTGACAAAGGCCCCCAAATTATTCCTTACACATCATAAGTTTAGAACCTGTTAAGAGACATCAAGATAAGAGTAATCTTGTGATCTCCTTGGTCACTGTTCTGTGTCAGTCTCCCTTCTCTGTTTAGGTATTTACTTTCATAAAACTTGTATCTTTAATGCTGCTCCCTGATCTGCAATTTTAGTTAAAACCTTCCCAAAAGTTATTGGGAAAACAAGACAGAACATGACAGCATATATCTTTCTTAGGAAACCAGCTTAAAACATAGTCATAAGCAGCTAGTGTTTAGGAATTGGTTTTCGGGTGAACAGAGAAAGCAAACCAAGTCACTGTCAAGGCTTAACTCCTAAACCTGGATCTGAACTCTTGCCAAGAGTTTGGGATTTTGAGCTAGACCCACCAAAGCAATGGAACAAGCAGGAGAATTCACTTACTGTCTCAGACTCTTGCAAATATTTATAAGTTGACTCTTGATTTACTCCATATTCACTTTAATTCTATTGTTGGTCTTACACATTTTTCCAAGAACGGGAACTGAGCAATGATATACTGCAAATTGAAATAACGGAGGGAAACGAAATAAAAGGAAACACAAAAAAAAGGCACAGTACAGCCTCTGGCTGGCTCAAAGTGCTTTCCTGCCATCTTCTGGACTTTCTTGGTAATGACATAGAAGAAACGTAGCAATTCACAGCTGAAATTCTGAATTTCAGAGCTATGTGCCTTAATGAGAAAACAACATGCACGTTTGCCACAGTAAATATATATTGCAGCTCTTAAAAGCAAGAATGTCACTTTCATGATTCACAGCTCACTAAGGAACACCAAGCAATGAGAGAAAAGTTAGTAAGGGAAATAGTGTCTCAGGAGGTGGGCACAGTCAGGGCAGAGCAGCCATGCATAATTTTACCCACTCAGATGATGAAGAGAAAATGCATGATACTTATGACATTCCAACATGTTCTGAAAGCAATCATTACCCTTTCAATGAGAACTTGCAAAGATGAAACACTCTCAGACTTCAAACTATGACAGTCACATAGGGACTGTCACATAGGGAGCTGGCGGAAGTGCTCACCAAGCCACTTCCCAGCATTTGTCAGCAGTCCTGGCTAACTGGGGGAGGTCCCAGTTGACTGGAGGTTAGCAAATGTGACACCCAACCACAAGAAGGGCCAGAAGGAGGATCCAGGACACTACAGGCCTGTCAGGCTGACCTTGGTGCTGGGGAAGGTTATGGAACAGATCATCTTGAGTGCCATCATGCAGCACATACAGGACAAGCAGGTGATCAGGCCCAGTAAGCATGGGTTCATGAAAGGCAGGTCTTGCTTGACTAACCTGATATCCTTCTATGACAAGGTGACCCCCTTAGTGGATGAGGGAAAGGCTGTGGATGTTGTTTACCTGGACTTTAGTAAAGCCTTTGACACTGTTACCACAGCGTTCTGAAGAAACTGGCTGCTCATGGCTTAGATGGGCGCACTCTTCACTGGGTAAAGAACTGGATGGATGGATGGGCCCAGAGAGTGGTGGTTCTCTTTAATATCTTTATCAATGATCTGGATGAGTGGATCGAGTGCACCCTCAGTAAGTTTGCAGATGACACTAAGCTAGGCGGGCGTGTTGATCTGCTGGAGGGTAGTATGGCTCTGCAGAGGGATCTGGACAGGCTGGACCGATGGGCCGAGGCCAATGGTATGAGGTTCAACAAGGCCAAGTCCTGGGTCCTGCACTTGGGTCACACCAACCCCATGCAGTGCTACAGGCTTGGGGAAGAGTGGCTGGAAAGCTGCCCGGCAGAAAAGGCCCTGGGGGTGCTGGTTGAATATGAGCTGGCTGAATACGAGCTGGCAGTGTGCCCAGGTGGCCAAGAAGGCCAATGGCATCCTGGCCTGTATCAGGAATAGTGTGGCCAGCAGGACTAGGGGAGTGATCATCCCCCTGTACTCGGCACTGGTGAGGACCCACCTTGAGTACTGTGTGCAGTTTTGGGCCCCTAACTACAAGAAAGACATTGAGGTGCTGGAGCGTGTCCAGAGAAGGGCAGCGGAGCTGGTGAGGGGTCTGGAGCACACGTCTGATGAGGAGCGGCTGAGGGAACTGGGGTTGTTCAGCCTGGAGAAAAGGAGGCTGAGGGGAGACCTCATTGCTCTCTATAACTATCTGAAAGGAGGGTGTAGAGAGGTGGAGGTCAATATCTTTCCCCAAGTACCAAGTGATACAATGAGAGGAAACGGCCTCAAGTTGTGCCAGGGGAGGATTAGATCTGATATTAGGAAAAATTTCTTCACTGAAACATACACATACCTCCAAGGCTACGATCTCATTGGTACTGTGGAAACTTGGTGGGATGACTCCTATGACTGGAGTGCTGCCATGGAAGGCTACAGGCTCTTCAGGAGAGACAGGCAAGAGAAATGAGGAGGTGGTGTTGCCTTATATGTTAACGAGCAGCTGGAGTGCATGGAGCTCAGCCTAGGGATGGATAAAGAGCCAACTGAGAGCCTATGGGTCAGGATTAAAGGGAAACTGGGAGCAGGGGACATTACAGTGGGAGTCTGCTACAGGCCACCCGACGAAGAAGACCGAGTATATGAAGCCCTCTATAGACAGATAGGGGCAGCATCACGTTCACAGACCCTGGTCCTCATGAGTGACTTCAACCACCCTGACATCTGTTGGAAGGGTAACACGGCCAGGCATAGGCAATCCAGGAGGTTCTTGGATTGCATTGAGGACAACTTCCTTCTCCAAGTGGTTGAGGAGGCTCACAATCTCGAGACTTCTCCCAGCTGCTTATAGAATATTTCATCTGCCTCTTCATCCTGGCTGGGCAGTCTGTAACAGACTCCCACCATGATATCTGCCTTGTTGGCCCTTCCCCTGATTCTTACCCATAAGCACTCGACCTTTTAATCACCATCATTAAGCTCTAGATATTCGTAGCACTCCCTAACATAAAGGGCCACCGCGCCGCCCCTCCTTCCTTGCCTATCCCATCTGAAGAGTTTATAGTAATCCATTGCAGCACTCCAGTCTTCTCTGAGTCATACCACCATGTTTCCATGATTGCAATTATATTGTAGTTTTCCTGCTGCACAATGGCTTCTAGCTCCTCCTGTTTCTTGCCCATGATGCATACACTGTAGATATACACTTCAGTTGGGCTATTGATCCTGCCACCTTTGGGGGGGGAGAAGCCCTAATTCCTATGTGACTGTTGTCAGGTGCTTCTATGGTTTCTAATGCACTGACAACCCTTGTGCCTTTGCAGCCATGTGGATCTCCATCCCCTGTCCCCACTGAAATGCTAAGGTGCTGCATGCATTAATATAGAGACATTTCAAATGTGCTCCACTGTACTTAGCACATCATGCAGTAGACTGAAGGACGTCACGAGCACACCATCCCTCAAACACTGTCATGGCGCCCCCACCCTTATCTTGAAGTGAGCCTGTTTTTATCCCGTTCCCCCTTCAAATCTAGTTTAAAGCTCTTTTGATGAGCCCTGCTAACTCCTGCACAAAGATCCTTTTCCCCCTTTAAGAAAGGTGTAACCCATCTGTTGCCAGCAGGCCTGGTGTCCTGTAGGCTGACTGGTGATCAAAACCACCCAAATTCTGCCAGTAACGCCAGTCATGGATTCAGGTGTTGATCAACTGGGTCTTCCTGTTTCTGCCATCATCATTCCCTGCGATTGGAAGGACAGAGGAAAAAACTACTTGTGCTCATGATCCCTTAACCAGTTGTCGGAAGGCCCTGAAGTCTCTTTTGATTGCCCTTGGACTTCTTAATGCAACTTTGTCATTGCTGTTATGACTAAATAGATAGAGCTCAGAGGGTTGTGGTTAGTGGTGCAGAGTCTAGTTGGAGGTTAGTAACAAGTGGTGTCCCTCAGAGGTCAGAACTGGGTCCAGTACTGTTCAATATATTCATTGATGATCTGGATATAGGGATAGAGTGTACCATCAGCAAGTTTGCTGATGACAGAAAACTGGGAGGAGTGGCTGACACGCCAGAAGGCTGTGCTGTTTTACAGCGTGATCTGGACAGGCTGGAGAGTTGTGCAGAGAGAAACCTTATGAAGTTCAACAAGGGTAAGTGTAGGGTACTGCATCTGGGGAGGAATAACCCCATGCATCAGTACAGGTTGGGGGCTGACCTGCTGGAGAGCAGCTCTGTGGAAAGGGACCTGGGAGTCCTGGGGGACAACAGGATGACCATGAGCCAGCAATGTGCCCTGGCGGCCAAGAAGGCCAATGGCATCCTGGGGTGC
>NW_009648528.1:90640-95051 GCF_000708025.1 Charadrius vociferus
TGGAGTAACCTGGGCTGGTGGGAGGTGTCCCTGCCCAGGGCAGGGGGTGGCACTGGGTGAGCTTTAAGGTCCCTTCCAACTCTAATCATTCTATGATAAAATAGCAGATTTACATCCAAGATACACCTCCCTCAATGGCTCCAGAACCAATCTAACCAAATCAACTTGCTTGACTTCGCAATTAACAGTTACATTTCCATAGTAATGCAAAATTTAGACATTTAATGTTAGATCTAAGGGCATAAGCAAAATGAGGTTCATAGATACAGAGCAGTTCCTACCTTTATTATCAATTAACAAATATTTAGCGTTTGTTGCTGCCCTTTGTCTAAGCATTCTTCATTGATATACATAAGATATACATACATCAGCTGATATTCATATGTCATTTAACATTAGAAACAAAGTCTTACTATATCGTGTTGCATATGAAATTGTGTATAAACTGTGAAGTGTACCAGAAATATTTTATTCACATTATATTTAACATATTTACATTAAAATAAGCAAAGGACAAAATTTGTTCAAAAACCTTTATTTACTATAAAGAAAAAACAACAAAATAGGTACAAATTATTCTATATAAAATTGGTTCAATGGGGTAAAAACTTTTAATTAAAATATCTTGATATATTTAAAATAACAAAGGATACAATGAAGCCAAATTTCTTAACCCAGAGGTTTCTGTAAAATTTGCTTGCACAGTAAGGTGCTAATAGAAGTTAGCCCTTAAGCCCTGGAAGTCTTAGGAATCAGTCACATAGCAAATATAATTTCATTGTGAAAGTGAGCTTTGGTAGAAGAAACTCTATAGGACACCTGAGGTAGTAGAAACTGGAATAAACAGCAGTAAACATTATTTACAACTTCAGTACCAAATAACATTAAGAACACAAAAAAATAATTACACAATACAATTTTCAGTCCAGCTTTGATCCAAAGAAAATAAGAATATTGCATCACATCTGCATTTTAAAAACACCACAGTTACCAACAAGCTGAGAGAAACAAACTCAAACAAATACATTTGGACACCTAGAGTTTGAGTTTAAAATGTGGTAGGCATGGTGGTCTACAAAATAATACTGATTAGCTGAGGTTCATCAGTTTATACAGCTTACATTTCTGCCAGAAACAGTAATAAACTGACAACTGATCTTCCAGTAAATGAACTGGCAAGAGGGCATCCTTTAAAGCTTGTTTCCAATTCTTTCTTATGTGCAATCTTATTAGAATGAGAAATTCTAAAGTGGTCAAAAAAATCAAGTACAAAACAGTTAGAACTACCAAACTTCACATTTTGGTATTCTCTTTTTAACTCTTCAGTGTCTGCCAATCTTTCAAAACATAGGAATGTAAAGTTTCCAAAAGAAACACATTCACAACTAATGACACTGCTTTTTATTAGTATGAGCACTATCATCCCTGTAAACTTATCTTTACGATGTTTTACTTCCAATTTGCCTTGCACATTTTTAATGTACTATAGCTTATTTAGCTTGTCCCGAGTCTTTGAATATAACCAATTCTATTTCAGTCCAAGAATTCAACTGGCTTCTGAAGAGTTAAATCATGAACAGCATTTTTATGTTTTTCCAAATTGATTAAACACAGTGAGTATTTGATTTAAAAAGATCCCCCCTCTTAAAAAAAGCAAAAGAAAAGCTGCCCTTTTCCTTCATCATTACATGCATCAGAATCTAAAAATGTGCCTTTAAAATAATTTTTAAAACACACCTGCTAAAAACACAAGTTCTGCACTACAGGTGAAGCTTTACTTCACATTTTACTTAACCTTGTTTTTCAAGTCCAAGTTTGTTTCTTGTTAAAATAAAAACCTTTGTTATGGTAATATTTTTTATTATTTACTACAGTAAATAGATGATGTACAGGAGAAGGAAAACAGCAGGTAAAACTTAGTTATCAGTGGAGAATGTGACCTCAGTTTTGTTACACAAAGAATGACATTTGCTCACAGGTGGCTCAAAGGTCCCACCGAAATACAGGACAATCTCCCATAAACTTTAATGGGAGCTGAGTTTGGGTCCTTTGACATGAAACTTCTCTACGCTATTTGCCAGAAGAAACTGCTATATGAAAAGAAGGCTCAACTTTCAGCATGATTCAGACTAAGTTGTTGTTTGTTTTTTTTTAAACAATCTATACTGTCAGAGGCTGAAACACTGACTGGCATTTTATTTTATTCCAGATTTCCAGCAAATCTATTTTTAAAACTCATGTCAGCAAGATGTTCCATGACACAGTTTGCATCTTTTTCTAAAGACTATTTTAAAAGATTACCTTTCCCTGAAAGTTAAAAATACAATGAAAACAAACTTTGATTTCAAAAGAAATTACATGACCAACAGTAAATGCACAGTGAACCACAACTGCCTGCTCTTACTTTAAAGAAGGCAAAATGTTTTTTTAAAGTATCCATCAATGTTTGGATTTGTTACTCAGAGAACTTTGTATAATTAAAAGAAACAAATACAGAACTTCCTTTTAACCAGTGCTGAAAACTGACTAATTGCAGAACCCTCTGCTTACATCTATATGATGTGAAATGGAACAGTGATTACTATATTAAAATAGATCCTGAGACTCTCAGTTGCTAATACTGCTGAAAAAATGCTCCAAATAAAATAAAAATCACTTATCTGCTAAATAATCATGCAGATTTAAGGAAAAATGCTTTTGCGTTCAAAGACCCAGATGTTTGAAAAGACACAGTTTACAAGTCTCTGCACAAGTTATGAAATGTTGCATAATGAGCTTAGGTAAAGATCTCAATTTGTCAATCACATACTTTGGTAGGGTCCTCCACTGGCCTTATGTCATTGATGTATCTATTATTAAGGCCAGCACAATAATACAAGCTGCTGTGCTTAACTGCATTGCAAGATAGTTATCGTCTATTCAATAGCATCTTCTTCAGTATATCAGCCTTATGTATAAGTAGCTACCATGTAGTACGGAAGACTGGGTGTTTCAGCAGCTCCCTTGATGGGGGTCTGTCCTGAGGTTGAAGTTCTAAACACCGAAGAGCCACATCTTTCAAACCAGGAGACAGATGTGAAGGGATTGATGGAGCAGTAGTTGCACTAGCAATCTGAACAAAGGGAAAATTACTTTTTTTAGACATCAGTGATTCTTAAGCCCCCTCTCCTACCCCCAAAACCTTCAACAAGCTAATAATTTTCAGCTGACTAGTTATATTATGAGCTTTTATCCACTTAGCGTATTTCCTATTGTAGTTTGAAGATTACATTACTGCTTCCATTTTATAAAATGGGTCTTAGGTTCCCTTTATGCTTCTTTCCCCAATAACGTATGCTCTATTGCTTTTCAGTCTACCTCTCTCCTTGCACTTTTCTCTAAATTTTCCTTACAGCAAAGATTCTGCAGTAACCATCTGCTAAGCAGGCCATAAAAGCTCTCATGCCACACTTACAGGTATTCTTTAGTCTAATACTTGCAATGACTGTTAACTAGCATGATGTAAGCAAACATTGAGATATATTAAGCTGAACAATGTTACGTTATGATATGTTAAGTTGGGTGAGCTCTCTTGCATTGTCTTACCATATTTCTGCTACCACCCCAAAGGGCAATCTTTCTCAGACAGAAGCAGATCACTCCCAACCAAATTACTTTTATCTTCTCTAGATCAAATTAAGCAATATTGAGAACACTAGGGTGGCACCACCAGATTCACAAACACAGAACCAAGACAATTACATCTCTTATAAGCAATTTGTACCTAATTAGAACATATTTGAATACCACTGTGCTAGTTCTGTTTTGTGGAAACACTTTCTTCACTCATGCTAGTGAAGATGCTAATCACTTTCTTCACTTGTGGCAGTATTTTCTTTATTCATGCCCACAGTTCAACTAGATTTTTAGTATTAAATATACTAAAGGGAAACATTGCACCCATTTTTAAAAAGGGTAGAAAGGAGGACCCTGGGAACTACTGACCTGTCAGCCTCACCTCTGTGCCTGGGAAGATCCCGGAACAGATCCTCCTAGAAGCTATGCTAAGGCACATGGAGGACAGGGAGGTGATTCGAGACAGCCAGCATGGCTTCACCAAGGGCAAGTCTTGCCTGGCCAACCTAGTGGCCTTCTATGATGGAGTGACTACATCAGTGGACAAGGGAAGAGCTATGGATGTCGTCTCTGGACTTCTGTAAGGCCTTTGACATGGTCCCCCACAACATCCTTCTCTCTAAATTGGAGAGATATGGATTTGATGGGTGGACTGTTTGGTGGATGAGGAATTGGTTGGATGGTCACATCCAGAGGGTAGTGGTCAAAGGCTCAATGTCCACATGGAGATTGGTGACGAGTGGTGTCCCTTAGGGGTCCACACTGGGACCAGTACTGTTCAATATCTTCATCAATG
>NW_009648528.1:95264-102829 GCF_000708025.1 Charadrius vociferus
TGAGGTCAGCCCTGCCAAGAAGGACTGGGGGGTACTGCTGGATGTAAAGCTGGACATGAGCTGGCAATGCGCACCCGCAGCCCAGAAGGCCAACAATATCCTGGGCTGCATCAAAAGAAGCATGGCCAGCAGGGCAAGGGAAGTAATTCTGCCCCTCTACTCTGCTCTCGTGAGACCCCACCTGGAGTTCCTGGGATGGAACACCTGTCTGATGAGGAGAGGCTGAGAGAGTTGGGGTTATTCAGCCTGGAGAAGAGAAGACTCCAGGGAGACCTTATTGCGGCTTTTCAGTACTTAAAGGGGGCCTACAGGAAAGATGGGGACAAACCTTTTAGCAGGGCCTGCTGCAATAGGCCAAGGGGCAATGATTTTAAACTAAAAGAGGGCAGATTCAGACTAGAAACAAGGAAGAAATTTTTTACACTGAGGGTGGTGAGACACTGGCCCAGGTTGCCCAGAGAGGTGGGAGATGCCCCATCCCTGGAAACATTCCAGGTCAGGTTGGACGGGGCTCTGAGCAATCTGATCTAGTTGAAGATGTCCCTGCTCATTGCAGGGGGGTTGGACTAGATGGCCTTTAAAGGCCCCTTCCAACCCAAACCATTCTATGATTCTATAATTATTTTTTTAGCCTGTCACATTATGTATTTTTATCTTAGAACAGAGCTTTTTCTGCATATTATTGTGTTGGTAGCCTTTTTTTTTTTAAAAAACAAGTATGATTATTATGTTGGTATCAATATTGATTTTGTACTAACAGCTCCAATATAAAGAAGAGCCATTGCAACAAACCCTACTACTTGTATACTTTTCTAAAAGTCACATTGCTGTATATGAAATTAGTCAGTGTCTTTTGTAGCATGTTTGTAGCAACAAAGTACCTCACCTTAAATATGAGAGCAAGATGATTGGAGTGTTTCTCTGCATTCCAGGGAGGCTTAGCACAAGCCATTTGTATAACGACACAGCCAACGCTCCACACATCACAGCTCCTACCATATTGCTGACCTCTCAGAACCTGAACAGACAGGTCAAAGCTCAGATTATCCACTTCAAAGTCTCTTAACTCTAAGTAATTTAGATTTTAAAAAAATTACCAATCAAGTGCATTCTGATTAACATTTCAGGTTGAGAGAGTGATCAGTGATGTAAATGCCATAAGATTTATACAGCTGTAGAAAGCTAGTAAATTAAATGCCTGATCAAGGGTCAAAGCAAAGTATCTTGCAATAGTTAGCTTTTGACCAAATGGTCGTTTGAGCTTTAATAACAATACTTATTATGTATCTTGTAACAAACTACTAAAAACAACTGTGACAGCACGAAATGTCATTATTGCCATGTTGGAAAAATTCCTATTTTTTAGAGCAAGTACATTTAAAACACATTTGAAGCTTTTACAGCAGTTTTCTGGGTTTTGGCTGTATGAATTAGCTGAAAGAGTACAAACAAACTTTTTGAAGTAACTTCCAAAACTGATTTCTTACCTCTGGTGCCATAAATGCAATAGTTCCCAACAACTGTCCCTGAAACTCCCCAGCACCAGTTCCTTTTGATGCCAACCTGGCTGCAGCTCCAAAATCAGCGATTCTTAATCTATGACCTGTGCTGTCAATGAGCAAATTGGCACCTGTCAACAGTATAAGAATACTGCTAGTTGGCTTTTTATTAAACAGACAGTCTTTGTCCCTCTGTTTCAAAGCTATAAATAGGTTGATGGCCCCCACCCACAATATCAAGGAGATCTAAAGATCAAGGAAAAAGTCTAATAATGTCACTTTTCTGTTATGCCTGAATGATACTGCACACAGCTTGAGGCTGTCCAAGAGATTTAGAGAAGCAATCAAACATTCAAAGTAGGGCAAACATATGATTCTGGAATAATACCTGGAGATGGAATAATGAAAGAAAATGGTGACCTAAAATCCTGGAGGTTTTCATTGCCTGCAGCTCCCTGTGAAATTTAAACTTATTTCATCCTTAAGCAATCTCAAGCTGTCTTGTAGAGAATTACAGAGCAATTGAAAGTTTTCCTATTTTAAGAAGAAATATTAAAAGGCAAATATTTGCCATTGCTCTGTTGCTACTTATCTGGACATCTCTCCAGTTTATGGACAGCTATAGTGACATTACAGGGAGAAGTTTCGTAAGGCTGACATTTCTCAATAAAGTCCACATTTTGTTTGTCAAACAGTACAACTGTGTTTATACTCAATTAGGATGAAAGAAGAAAACTCATCATAATATTCCAATACATTTGAAACCTGACCTCTTTATTTTGGCTTATTCACAGATTTTACTATCATTTCAGGGTATTTACATTAATTTAACTAACAATCTTTAAAATATGAAGTTGCCATATAGCTTTATGTAAACAAATTCAGAAAATGAATTTTTCTAAACCATTGACACAAGTAGTAAGTATCCCCAAGCATACTATGAATGTTCTGATTAGTTTCATTAATTAAAGGTTTTTAAGTACAATAAGACAAACCCAATAGAAATAACACTCTTGAGATGGTATCCAAGAGAAGCAATAGGTCTCAAGCCAAAATAGGTGCTGCTTTCTGAATACTCTTTTTTAAAAAGACATTCTAAATAATTCTCACCTTTAACATCTCTATGGATTATCTGATTCTCATGGAGGTAAGAAAGGCCACGTAACAGTTGATCTGTGTAATTAATAATAACAGATTCTTTGAAGGCTCCATATTTACTTAGCAAATGAGCAACTGAACCCCCTAGAATATAAAAAAACCCAGTGCATTAACACTTATATTTCGT
Source organism: Charadrius vociferus (assembly GCF_000708025.1). NCBI lineage: Eukaryota > Metazoa > Chordata > Aves > Charadriiformes > Charadriidae > Charadrius > Charadrius vociferus. The sequence continues at coordinate 98,049 of NW_009648528.1, forward strand.
ATTAGTAGAATGCAGCACTGTCTCCTAAAATTGGAACTTGGTATTGATATTCCTAATTTATAACTAGATCCCCTCACCAACATTAAAATTTCCATAGGCAAAAAGTAATATACTTGGTTACTTCATTACTTTTTAACTGGAACTGCACATATTACAAAGACAAAGTCTTTATGCTTCCTAATATTTTCATCTGTCCTTAAAAGAAGGTACAAATCCCTTACTGTACAAAGAACTGTTGCTGGTAAAAAACTACATATATTTATACACTAGGCTTTTGTGAACTACTCATGTAAGCTCATCAACACAATTCTCAAACACCATTTCTGTCCGCAATTGTGTTCCCCCTCTTAAGTATGAAATTTAATGGAGCAGTTGTCTGGAATTATGACACAATCAGTAACTTTGCATTAAGAAATCTTAGCAAGGCCCTTTCACAAGTATTCCTAATTTAAGGAAGAATGCTGAGATGTTCCTACATTTAGTTTACAATTCTTAAGTATTCGTGTACAGCAATGACAAGGTTTCCTTGCCTCATCCCTGCCCCCTCCAGAAGAAGCCAATTAAAAAAACTGGTATCAAACATGTGGTCATATTAAAATGAAATATTAATGCTTACCTGAGCTATATAGTGAACTGTTGCTGATAAAAAACTACATATATTTATATCTATATTTTGCACGAAGGTTTTCAAGTAGTAGAACGTTAGCTTTCTTTGGGGCAATAGATATGTGCAGCCTCCAATAAACATTCCCTCTGAGGATCTTAATTTACTTTTATTATCATCTAAGTACCAATATGTGGAAGCAAGTATACAAGCAAGGAAAAGCAGTATCTTCCTCTGTTTTCCAAAAGTGGCATCTAGATCCTCAAGATTTTAGTTTTCTATTGTGCCCCTCAAAGTATTCTAATATAATTTGGGCTTGAATGAGGCAAAGACAATTTCTGACATTTCATTATCTAAATAATACTATTTCAGAAAAATTATATTTAAGAGTTAAACACCATTAGTTTTGAGAAAATATTTTCTGCACTATTGCTTATAATAACACATACTTGGACTTTGCTTGTTAGTACTTTGGTATTGCTAAGTGGTTTCTGCCAAAGCACATAAGTTAAGGTGCAATGTTTTCTTATAAAAGAAACAAGTATGTATACAACACCAAATTAGTCTTGGCAACTGGACTGCAACAACATATAATCCCATTCATAAAATTAATAAAGCTCCTTCTTAAAAAAGGATATAAACTTTCTTGTACCTGCTCTGTACAATAACAAAGAGATTTCACTATTTATTACCAAAATTACCACTTCATATATTTAAGATTTGAACATGTTTTTCCCAAAGCATCCTGCTTACTCCCTGTTATTAGAAATGCACTTCTCAAGTGCCTTTGCATGTCACCTCACACAAATTTTATGAAAATGCTTGGGACAAAAACCAAGTGACAGGTATTCCAAACTTCCTAGCAAAGTTATTTTTAATAATAATTTAAAATTACACAGGTACACTGAAAAGGCAATATTTTGATATATTTCCAACTGAAGTGTCCATGTCTTAAAATTTCTAACTTGTGGTGGGTTGACCCTGGCCAGCCACCAGGTGCCCACCAAAGCCACTCGATCACTCCCCTCCTCAGCTGGACAGGGGAGAGAAATATAACAAAAGGCTCGGGGGTCGAGATAAGGACAGGGACATCACTCACCAATTACCGTCACGGGCAGAACAGACTCGACTCAGGGAAATTAATGTAATTTATTGCCAATCAAATCACAAGTAGGGTAATGAGAAATAAAGCCTAATCTTAAAAACACCTTCTCCCCACCCCTCCCTTCTTCCCAACTTTACTCCTGATATTCTCTACCTCCTCCCCCCAAGCAGCACAGGGGGACAGGGAATGGGGGTTGTGGTCACTTCATCACACATTGTCTCTGCCACTCCTCCCTCCTCAGTCTTCCCCTGCTCCAGCGTGGGGTCCCTCCCACGGGAAACAGTCCTCCACGAACTGCTCCAACGTGGGTCCTTCCCACAGGCTGCAGTTCTTCATGAACTGCTCCAGTGTGGGTCCTTTCCATGTGTCGTTTCCATGGGGTGCAGTCCTTCAGGAACAGACTGCTCCAGCGTGGGCCTTCCATGGGCTCACAGGTCCTGCCAGCAGACCTGCTCCAGCACGGGCTCCTCTCTCCATGGGGCCACAGGCCCTGCCAGGAGCCTGCTCCGCTGTGGGGTCTCCACAGGGTCACAGCCTCCTTTGGGTGCATCCACCTGCTCTGGCATGGGGTCCTCCACGTGGATATCTGCTCCACCTTGGACCTCCATGGGCTGCAGGGGGACAGCCTGCCTCACCATGGTCTTCACCACGGGCTGCAGGGGAATCTCTGCTCCAGTGCCTGGAGCACCTCCTCCCCCTCCTTCCCTGACCTTGGTGCCTGCAGAGCTGTTTCTCTCACATATTCTCACTCCTCTCTTCTGGCTGCTGCTGGTGTTGCACAGGTGTTCCCCCCCCCCGACCCCCCCCCTTTCTTAAATATGTTATCCCAGAGGTGCTACCACCATCACTGATGGGCTCGGCCTTGGCCAGCAGTGGGTCTGTCTTGGAGCCAGCTGGTGTTGGCTTTATCGGACATAGGGGAAGCTTCTAGCAGCTTCTCACAGAAGCCAGCCACCCCTGTAGTGTCCCCCCCCACACACACTACCAAAACCTTGCCATGCAAACCCAATGCATATTGTAAAACGTATTCCTTAAATTTAGTTCAAGTTTTAAGGACAAAATGCAGATACAGCAGTGTGACAGGTATTTAGACTCATGAAGACTGCTCTGTTCCTGTTTTCAGGGAAGGGGCAGTTAGAGATGATATATTGCCAGCATAGAGTTAACTACTACGTGAAAGCAGCAGATTTCAGACTGAAGCCTCAATTGAAAACTGTTTTCCACACAGTTCAGTCCAAAATAACAACTTTCTGATGGCAATTTTAAAATTAATCTTCATAAATTTCAATTTATTGAAAAATTAGTATTAGGCTATTAAGAAAAATCCCTGTGTATTTTTTTTAAAACCTGTCATGCATAGTTAGACACAAGACGCAAGAGTTTCCCTAGTTAACTCATTAGAAAACACAAAAATCAATTAAATAGAAATGTTAAATTTAACTCAAAAAGCAAGTAAAGCTGGCAATTTTATTTTTAGTACTCCAACTAATGGATGTACTCATACAACAAAAGGGAAACTGGACACAAGTCTACTCTATAGGCCAGAGTTGAACTGGATCATAAACCAGGAAAGTCATGAGTAGTGCGATTTTTTACAACATAAATCAGCTCATAGTAGGCTGCAATGAAGTTCTATAAGCTTCCAATCTACTAGCAGTATGTGATAGAGATATTAAGTTATTTAACATTATAATGTATCCTTTAAAGAAGCTGAACTGAATCCCAGAGAATGCTATGAAACTGAAGGTCATATATAACATTTGTAAAACTGGAAGTTCAGAGGTTACTGAATAACTATTCCATGGAACAACACAAAGAGTAAACATTGCAAGGTTATCGTTTCTTCACTAAGCAGCTTTCAAAGATTTATATGAGGAATAAAAAAGAAAAAGAGTTAAAACAATTTTTCAGAGTATTCATTTTAATGCAAACACATTTAAGCAAGGCATCCAAATACCTAGATTGTGAATAAACAGCTATATATGCCACTACAGAAGAAGGGGCCAGAAGCTATCCTAACTTGGGTAGGGAACTTATTGAAACAGTTCCATATACCATCTTCCAAGAAGCAATATCAATTTAAGCAGTACCTACTCCCCACCTCAGTTATTCATTTCTATACCTTACCACTGATGTGGATCTTGCTTAAAAAAAACCAAACAAACCCAAAACATTTTGAACCTTGACACTGGAGAGGAGACGGGAAAACTGTTGAACTGGATTTGCTCTCCAATCCATTTCATAACATGGTCCCACAACAATTTCCCAGGAAAACAGACAGGATAGCGTTTCTGATGAACAAATTTCAGTCAGTCTTCTAAGACATAATAGTTAGGTCTTCCATTTCCACATGGTACACATGCACTGTGATACAGATTCATTCCAGTAGAGAAGATGCCCCAAACATAACAATGGAATTTACCATACTGGAGAATATGGTTTCATAGGATGAAGAAATTATTATTAAAATGAAGCTACCTAAGTAGGAACTAGAGCTCCAGAAATCTGAAGTTTGTTTTCCTTTAACCTAATCTACTCAGCAAGATAGCAGAGTTATGACCTGCAGACATGAGATTAGATTTATTGGAACACTTAACACTCTGAAAGCAATTAATACTACTTTATTTTTCTGTTCAAGAGGTTACTACCAAAATATACTGTCCTGGTTTGAGGTAAAACAGAACCAATTTTGGTCAGTAACTTGGCTTCTTAGCTGGGCCTCTCTAACAACTGAAATTAACAGCATATTGTGCAGACAATGTTCACTCTCTCAGAGTGATCAGACCTATATTTATAGCTGATGCCCAGGCACGGTATGCAGAGAGGCTCCTGCTTATACTTATTGCTATAACACCCAAGGCCAACCAACTTTGTTACTTGCCCCGTTGGAGGGTCGGAAGAGGAAAAGCATAGTGGGGTCCCACCTGCAGGGAGGCGCGGACAGGACAGGTGACCCAAAACTGACCAACGAGGGTATTCCATCCCATCTGCCTCATGCTCAGTATAAAGGCTGAGGGATCAAAGGGTCGGGGCTCTTCCTTCAATGGCCGACATCTGAGGAGGACTCTGTTC
>NW_009648528.1:103673-107364 GCF_000708025.1 Charadrius vociferus
CACCGCAACGGCACAGCCGCCGCCGCCGCTTGCAGCGGCACCGGCACCACCGGCAGCCCCTCCCTCCACCGTAACAGCACCGGCCCCTGCGCCGCCCGTCCTGGCACAAGCTACTCAAACTCCATCAAAATCGGTACAAGCTGCCCCGGTAACCAGGAGGAAGAGAAAGAAGTCAGATCGTTCCCCTGTCGCTTACGACAAGGAGCAGCTCAAGCCAGATAGCTTGGGAGAGAGTTCTGAGGGAGATCCAGGGGAAGGCCCTTCTAGAGTAGATCCAGGAGAGGGTCCTTCAAGACCAGACAAAGGAAAGAGACCTTGTAAAACAGACAAAGGCAAGAGTCCTTCTAGAGCAGATCCTGGAGAGGGTCCTTCTCGGGCAGCCTCACCACAGGAGGACTCAGATGTAGAGGCAGTTGTTAAATCCTTCTCTATGAAAGATCTGAGAAATATTAGGAAGGACTTTAGGTGTCATGAAGGTGAAACACTTATCTCCTGGTTGCTCCGATGCTGGGATAGTCGGGCAGATACCATAGACTTAGACGGCAGAGAAGCTAGGCAATTGGGAAACCTGACCAAGGATGGAGGTACTGATAAAGAGATTGGGAGAAAGACAAACACTCTCAGTCTCTGGAGGCGACTGGTGTCGCTTCTAGCAGCTTCTCACAGAAGCCACCCCCTGCAGCCCTCCCACTATCAAAACCTTGCCACGCAAACCCCATACATAACTCTTCATTTAAATTCAGAAGTTGAGGTAGCAGTAGAATTTTTGTTCAGGGCTTCCAGTTACTTTAATTGTATGACAGATTAGATATGGAAAATCCCAATTCAAAGAAGGATGCCAGTAAGAATACCACTTAAACTGTTCTGGAAGTAAACCTCTATGCTGGTTACCAACAGCAATAAAAATATAAGTTTGCAAACTGAAGTGATGCATGGAATATTTTGCAATATGAAACTACATAGTTCAAGACTCAACTGATATTTTCATTTTCTTTGGCATTCAGTTGTTTACCTGCCATCCATTCAATAAAGAGGTTATAGTTACTCTTCTCACATGTAGCACCCAACATTCGAATAATGTTAGGATGGTTCAGATGACTCATCATCCTTATTTCTTCTCTCAGTGCTTCAACTACCTCTTCTTGTTCAGATGATGTGTTCCTGACATACGTCACCTGTTTTGAAATATGGTATTCAGATTTATTTTACATAACTACCAGTCCTGTAACCATCCTTCTTCAGTACAGTAACAATAATGGATGGTTTTCTGTCCCTTTTCACCATCTGGAAATAGCAAGTATTCTTTTATCTCAAGTTCCTTCAGCTGAGACTGTATATCTCCATGTGAGACAGTCATAGAAAATTAAAAGTCATCTTCTTGAGAAATACCAACAAAAATTTCTTCAAGTGTGGCATGGGGAATCTTCCCTCTTTACTCTCCTCTGCTTAAACTAGGACTTTTTTTTTTTTTTACTTTTTTTTTTTTTTCAGATGTTGAACAAAAGGAAGAAAGATAAGGCCTGAAACAGGATTCTGACAGTGATGTTATTTGTAAGGCTTTTTACCAGTTTAACCATACTATCTGTTTCATAACTAAACATCTTATCCAAGAAAGTTGATGGGAAAAGAAAAAAAAGTGGATCAGAAGTCCAGCAATGGAACTGGAGCCAACCCTAGCTCGGATCCATACTAAATCTGAAATAATACTATGTTCCAGAGAATTTCCCCTGGGCCTCAGAATCATCATCATCTCTCCAGGAGGAGCCTCAAGGACCACACAGACAGCCCTACTCTTTCACAAGCGAGTTTCAAAGGAGAAATACCTGAAGACAGATATTCTTTCCCTGATTAAGTGTTTTGAAATTGCTCAATTCCATAGATTTTCATTCTAGAATTAGTAAGAAAATGTTAGGACTATGATTCCCTTTATGTTGGTATCACTGATTCAGACCTAGGGCACCTTAAGTGTGGAAAGTTTACTCACATCTAGAACCTTCCAAAATCTTGAGTGAAGCATGTGCATTTGTTTCTCAGTCAAATTTTTGTGTCCAATAATTTAAATATCAAAAATACTTGCCTCAAACTTGGCCGTTGGATCAGAGAAAATGAGCATTAAACTACATTTCCTCTGCTTAATCTGTTTTAGGAAAAAAAATATCTTGAAATTGCTTTTAATAGCTATCTTTCAAATAAAGCATCAATTTGGAATCAAGAGACCTGGACTCCATTCCTGTCTCTGTCACCAATTTGTGAACTTGTTAAAAACCAAAATGCATTTGAAGAACTATGAAAGAAAAGGGGCATATAAAAAAGTACTTTTTTTTTCCTTTTAAGGATAAATAAAAGAAACTGAAAACATTATGTTAATTCCAAGCACATAAAGACTTTGTATTATCTATCATTGAGTAAACATGACAGGGAGAAGAGGAAATAGAGAACAGAAGTCTGTGAGAACAGAGCGCTTTTATATTTAATATTTCAAAGAAATATTGAAAAACAAGCATAATATATTCAAGAAAGTTAAGTATTTACCTGTTTTACAGCCATTAATGTCCCCGTTCCTACATCTTGAGCTTGGTAACAGGAAGAGAAAGCTCCAAGACCAATTTGCTGACCTTTAAGCCATTCTGCATCTTCTCTGTAATGGTGTTTTGCTTTGGTATGTCCAGGCAGTGTATCTGGTGTCTGCAAATTAAATTTCAAATCAATTCCATGTTTACTAACATGCATCTAAAATGTAGATATTCTGGAAAGTTATGAAATATACAAGTTGATATGCCTCTCCCTTACAGTTATTTGTACCGCATGTTATACATGTTTCAGTTGAGACCAGAATTACAGTGTGTTCCTTAATCCACATATTCCTACTGTGTGTAGGAACAGAGAGCCTCTTCTATGTTACTACCTGAAGGTGAAAGGCAAGATGTAAGGACACAAATAGGAGCAAGACTTTTTTCTATTCCTGATCTCATGTCTAGTCAAGGTTTTAGTCAGCACCCATAGTAAATGCAAACAAAATCACCTTTTCCTACTTAATTTATTTCTGTCATTTTATGGTTCACATGTTGTTACCTCATGCAAAGTATCACAAAACCCAATATTTCATTCCTCGTTCCAGTAACTCTACCAAGTCTGTTACCTTTCCTATGCACGCAGCCTCACAAGCTTCCAGCACCTGTCTTACTCTCAAGTCAATACACTCAATCATTTTGTGAACTTTTATAAAATACTCCTTCCTTTCTCTATTCTTATTTCTTATGGTTTTGTCTATTTGGAAAGAAACATTTTTTCTGATTTCTAAAGATTCTCACATCTCTCTCAAGCAAGATCACTTTCTACTCTATCTGCCTTTTCTTTCAGAAACTAATTTGGTTTTGTACAATTGCCTTCAAAGTAAAACAGCATTAAGACCTAGTAGTTCTACTCCTGCTTAAAAACTTTGTTATCATTTCCTGTTTCCCCACTTTTACACTTTCTTTTTTTTCCATTTTAAAGAGTGGTATATGACATGATGTCTCTCTTCCAAATGCTGTCTCTAAACTTGTTAATAGCCATAGAAGGATTCTGTTAGCACCCTCAACTGGTAGACTGTTTATATTCCAACTTCTAGGAGAAGGTACTGAGTCCCTTTGTGTTTTATATAACTTTGGAAATAGAACAGCATTGCTTTATAAATTCAGTGAACCTCAAC
>NW_009648528.1:107403-124710 GCF_000708025.1 Charadrius vociferus
GCTGAATGATTAGGATATCTTCACCATTTTCGACCTGTAGTTGGGGAATTATTGGCAAGGCATCTTGAGATGCTGACATTGCCATAGCAATAGCTAAAGCTTCCTCTTCTTCAGCTTCCATCTTTTCCTTGCATTTTTGATTATGATTTACATCATCTTTGTAAGTATCATCATTTCCTGCCTGCTCAGGAGAAAGAACTGCAACTTCAGACTTGAATGTAACTGTGCCATCACTCCTTGGCACGGAGACCTCAAGCAGGTCCTCAATACTGGAATTAAGTTCTGCATTAACATCCAATTGACATTTCTCATCTACTGGTGTGAACACCGTCTCTTCACTGGGTATAACTGCACTGCTACTACTATTGCCATCACACTGAAAAATATCATTCAGGTCAAGTGTCATACTGTTTTTTGAGGTTTCTCCCTGCTTGTTCACATCACTTGGGGTGGGTTGTGATGGCTTTGGCCTGTGTACGTGACTAGATGGCAATGGCCTGGCTTGGGTAAAAACTGGAGAAAGTTTCTCTGGTTCTTTATTTTCAGAACCGTTTTTCTGAAACTGGAGTGAAAGTTTCCACTGTGTTTGAGGAGAAGGTGAGGGGACTTTGCAGGGAACAAAGCCCTGAGGTCCAAGTTTAGAGACATCTGTTACAGTGCCAACTAGTACAGATGTGTTTGAAGGAGACAGAAGCATTGGGAATAGTGACTGAGAATGACTGGATGAGGGAGAAGATTTCAAACACTGACTGGGTGCTTTTCCTTTTGTTTGAAGAATGGTTGGCTTTGGTTGCTCAGTGGTTACCGATGAAATGGGAAGTCTCACAGCAAGGCCAGCCAGCACCTCAGAAGTGTCCTCTGGATTGGCACTCAGTTTTTTATCACTTAAACTATTCTTACTTTTCCTTGATAACTGGACAGTATTGTTAGAAGTATTCCTTTCTGTAGCTTCTGGAGAGTTATCTGGTACAGGTAGCTGCAAAAAGTCTTCATGTTGACATTCCCCAGAGTGCATTTCTTCCGTGCCTAGCTGGATGGCATCTGCAATTTCCATTTCATCTGCTATTGCCATCAGACGTCGACGCATCCTTGCATGATGAGTTGAGCTTGTCACACTCAACATTTCTAACAGCTTTACAAAAACATGAGGCACTCTTGCCACCATTCTTGCTGCACTCAAAAATACCCTCCGCGATAGTTTTCCAACCATTGAGTGGGAATTGTCAATTGACTGCAAGGTGAAATTTAAGAGAGAGAGAAGTTTCTTATACCTGAAAGTTAAGAAAAAAAACAAAACCAAAAACAGTGTCTTATAAATTGATACGCTTTAGTTAACTAGTGCCAAGAATGCCATTTCTAGATAATCTATTTAGCTGTCAGTTGTGCAGTAGAAAGGAGACTTGCACTGGTGCTTCAGAATTGTTTCAGAGGTCAGAAGTTAAAAAAAGGCAACCATTTACTCTGTAATGTAGGTGCACTTTTGCATATAAATACACACTACTTGTTTACAGGAATTAAACAACCAATTTTTGAAGAAATCAACAACACCACATTCAACTACAAAGAGTATTAGTCACATAGTGTAAGTACCTGTCTACTACAGTATCAGCTTGTAAAACACCTCCACATACAGTGTGGGGATAAAATTCACCAGGAAATTCCAACAGAAGTCTGTCTATTAGACAAAGTCGCCCCAGTAGAGCTTGCCAGTTGTTAGACTCTGTTTGGGTTCCGAGAATACAGTTTAAGACATAATCAACACCACCAATACCAATAGACCCTATAAAAAAAAAGTTGATAAAGTAAGGATTAGATATGTTCACAATCTAAATTCTGATCTAAAATATCAGAACTATATCTTACAGAAATACACAATGTGCACCCAAATTAACACCACCCTCCCCCCAAACTGCTGAGGGCAACACTGTTCTCTTTGCCATGCTGGCAAATACAGGATAAAACCTGTGTTAAATTTAAAACACTTCAGTATATTTGCTTGTAATTATAATTCAATTATATATGAAGAGCTATTATTACCAGATTTAAGTATTTCTCTCCCAACTTCCAGCTCTCCCGCTTGGCCTTTACACATCTCCAATAGCGTTGAGACTGAAAGTTGACTTGTTCGACTATAAGAAATTAAAGCAAAAAACCAAACAACTTTTAGCAGGTGCTTTCAAGAAAAAAACCCAAAAACATTACATTTCAATAATCGTTAGCTTGGAATTGTGCTTGGAAAAATCATTTCACATCACTTTATTCCAATACACTTCTATAGTCCTCTATCTGTAAGCTACCAATAGTTGTGACTGTTTTTTTACAAGGACACTTCCAGAAATGCAATGTCTATCACTAATAAATAAAAAACCCAAATAGAAATCAGCTTCCCCATTTCTCAAATTCTTTGAGACTTTTGGGCAATAATCTCTTTATTAAAAGAAATTCATTCAACTGCGCATTAGGATCTCATCCTCTTGCACAAACAGGCCAAATCCAGGAATCCAGTGCCACAAGGAACAGTTCTGTTTCACTTATACCTTTGATTTTAGATTTTCTATTGCTAAACTATTGCCAGTGCATCTCTAGTTGCAGTTTCAGAAGCAATGCTGCTTAGGAGCTAAACTGAGAGACAAAAAAAAAAAAAAAATTAAAAAAAATATGAATCTGGTGGACTCGTGTATCTAGTTTACAGTACAACTGAAGAAATGGTGGGTCTGGCACAGCAGATGGGGTAGCTTGGGAGAGGAAGACAAGGCCTACTCAAGCCAGAACTGCCAAATGCATTCACTCAGAATAGCCACCTCCTAACATTACACTATGAAGTAAAAAGTAGCAGTGTTATGTTAACAGTTCATGACACAGATGTACAACAGACTTTGTTGAAGTAGGAAACATACATATATATTAAAGATACAAAATTTGATGATTGGTACTTGGGGATGGTTGATGACTGCACCAAATAAATCTTCCCTTATTTTAAGGGGAAAAAAGGCCTCATGCAAGCAAAGCATCATATTTAAGATCTGTAAGTACTGGAAAAACATAATCAGGTGCCTTCAAAATCTACATCTTTCAAGACAGAAGTTGGTTGGTAGCAACTAGACTTTAACAAAAACATTTATACATATGATCCACACATTTTATTTCACCGCCACTTATAAATGGTCTCCTAGTTCCATATAAAATAGCAACAAATGAAGCTTCAAGACATTTCAGTAACAATCCAAGATGAATTTGAAGTTCATGACACACCATACCTGTTGGCATCTGCACATTTAACTAGTATTGTCTCTACAATTGGCTTGAGAAGTTGCTGTAGTTTAGTCCTCTCTGATGAAGTATGACAAGGAGTATATACCAGCATGGCTCTTAAGGTTTTCTAAGAGAAAGGAAAAAACAATACATATGAAATCAAATTAGCTACACAAATTTTATTTTTTAAGAATTGTAAATATTTCTATATAAATTGCATTCAAAATATCAGTGATGTGTTCAAAGAATAAACAGCTTACTATATATTCACTGTTAGAATTAGTTATGTATTCTTTGAGATTGTAAAGAATCTGGTCATACAAGTACTGTTAATATGTAGCACTGTAGCAAGCATTTCCTTATATTTGACCAGTGGAGTTGATGAATAATGGTTTAAGGTTATGGTGACATTGTTTACTCTAAGATAGAGTGTACTGAGGTAATTAAACCTAGGGAAGAAAGGATGGGAGTTACAGACATATATCACATACATCCTTGAGAAGTGTTACACCATCCTTGAGAACCAGTATTGTTTTCACACTAATTAGCAAAGTCAGCCAAATTCCCCAAATTGGTGCACTGAAGTTGAACTGTCTCATTATAATCTCATTACAATGTGAAAACCACACCTCCTAGCTAGAAAAAGCTCCCTACCCAAATAAGCCCCGTACTCTCTGAACATGCACAGTGAATTTAAAAGGAGCTGTACCTTTAAGTTGAGGCAAGAAAGAAGCTAGCCAATGGCTGGCTAGGAGGTGTGAATATTAGATATAGCTGATGCATTTAACTGTGTAAATAACTACTGTGGTTTTAGCTGGGTGTGCTAGCTTCGTGGAATTAACCCCAAGCACCCATCTCTGCACAGACATGAAATAAACAAATATCTCAACTCTGTGTGTTGATTGGCTTCTTGCACAGTACGTAAAGAACCCAGATTTGGGAAAGTCATGCCATTACACTCTTGATGAGGATGTTGTTCAACCCGCTTTCAGATGATGGTTAATAGTCCAGTCATCAGTGGTGCTCAAAAACAATTATTATGATTCCTGACTTCATATATCTCCTCCCTTTCAAAAATGAAGTAATTTGGAAATTACTAGAATTACAACGAGTAAACAGCTACTTACTAAGGCAGCAACATACACTTTGTAGACAGGGTCAGCACAGACCATGGACAGGACACTGCAGCAGGATTCTACCACCACATCTCCTGAGATATTGGTCCAAGAGGACCCACTAACTGCTCCCAAAGCTCCAGCATTTGTGTTGTTTCCATTGCTACTTCCAGAATTTCCAGTGCTTTCACCATTAGCCAGTAACAGAGCACCACTAACATCATGGGAAAGACGTCTAAGTGCCATCTCTCGTATATTCCAGTTTCGAGAAAACAAGCAGCCAACTAACTCCATTCCAAATACCTGTCAAGGAAAAAGCAACATTACAGGAGTCAAATTGATTAATACTGCAACTTAAGTACTTCAGAGCAATCAAAAAGAGCCAAGAAATGTTTCTGGTGAAAGATCACCTTAAGAAGCCTGAGAGCAAAAATGTACCAGAAGGTAGTGTCTTAAAAAAGATTCTGTGATATCATTTGTTGAGAGATTAATTGTTTAGCTTAAATGGTTTTAATTAGAATAAATTACTTAGAGTTATAATAAGGTGTGATTTATGTTGTTTGTCTAGCTTTACTTATTTAGCATGAGTAGCTAGATTTGCTGAAGCCTTTAGGCCAGAAGAGAGTTAATTTTCTTAGTATTTTTCCTAGCAACTGGTACAGTGCTGTGTTTAGTCTTTTGGTATGAGAAAAACGTTGATAACACACTGATGTTTTGGTTGTTGCCAAGTAGTGTTTTCCCTAGGTCTGGGGCTTTTCAGTTCCCCAGGTTCTGCCAGCGAGCGCAGCTGCACAAGCAGCATAAACCAGAAGATAAGGAGGCTACAACAATCAGCACAGACTGCAAATCAACAAGATAAGAGCAGGCAACGGCCTGCCTGCCTGCCTGGACACAGAGAAAGAATCCAATAATGTGTTAGAAGACCCCAGACCAAAAAACACCATTGAACTAAAAGACATGTGAAGAGCACATGAGGGGTGGGTGTATAGATCGCAAGGGTATAATTGCCCAGGCATTTCTTTGTTCAAGGTCCCTCTCCAGAGGTACCCAGCCCAGGCTGATCCTGCTGCTGTACCTTTCAATTAAATTATTTATTTTTATGAAATCCAACACCTGAGACTCTGCTGTGGGAAACCTAGGGTCAAGCCTGGAGAAGGAGGAAGCATGCCCAAGAGTGTGTGTGTGTGTGTAGTCATAAAGGGGCACCTGTCGGCTCACTGGAGTCACCTGCTGCAAAGGGAGTCCGATCCTAGTAGTTAAAGAATCAGGTGGTGTGTATGTGACTCCTTGAATGGTGTGTGAATGCTCGGGCAGCAGCTTCTCCTTTAACATAATTTATTATTTTCATTTCTAAGTCATCAGTTCTCCAAAAACTTCTAAGAGAAGTGGGGGAATGACTGTATGGATGGTTTCATTCACTTTGAATTTTAATTATTCAGTATGGAGTTTGTGTCTAGACATTGATATTACCACACCAGACAAAAGTTACAGCAGACATATAGGCAAAACAAGTTCTCCCACTCTTCTAAGTTTGTGATCCCTGCTCAGTTGAACCCACCTCTAGACTCCAGAGGTTATTTAGGTCATTTGGCTCCTGCAACCCAACTTGGGTAACAATAAGTGCCAGTTTGTATTTATGTGACATTTACACAACCAAAACTAGAATTAAGAATGCAACATTTTATTTCATGGACCTTTAATACGAGGCCTCAGATGAAGTCCAAAACTGAAAACCCCAGTGAAAACAAGACTGGAAAACCTTTTCTTCCAATGCAAGTTAAATATAATTCTTTTCAATAATAATCAAACATTCAGAATAAATTTTTGAACTGTTGATTTGACAAATTTAGCCAAACAGTTAAAAAATATCAGTTTTTGCATTTGAAGCTTCTTTTACAAAATAAAATTACCTGAATCCATGTCTCAGCTAAATTTCTATAGGCAGAAGGGATCTGCTGGACCCCATAATGAGTAAGGTTAAAATTGCCATCTTGGGTTCTTCTCTGTGATCCAACTGTAGATTGCTGCTGAATTTGTTGATAAACCACATGGAGAACAGAAGAACAATCCACAGGGCTTGGCAATTCACGACTACAGATTAACAACAAATAACATGGAATGAAACACTTACTGAAGTAAATACTTTAGCATATTTTGGAACATCAACTAAGGATCCAGAAACAAATAGTTTACTATACTCAGACTGAATCCTTACCTGTAGAAATCATGAGATCGCCATTTGGATCTACAAAGAGGACATATAAGTGGCTCCCTGTTTCTTCTGCATTCTTCTGCCCCTGGAACACAGCAATAGGATAATACATATTTCAGTTTTACAGTGCATAAAACCAGAAGATGGCATTATTATTTTTAAGTTTTACCGAAGAATGTCAGTTTCAGGATAAACACTTCTGAATTGAACCATGTGCAGAAGTCTGATAAATACACGCATTTAAACATTTTTGCGTGCAGAAACACTTCATCTTAGCACTACAATTAATATTAAAAGTTATGAATTGAAATGCAGTTCTTCTTGCGCCTCAAACATAAGCAATGCTTTTTCAAAAGTATTAAAACACGGGAGATGGAATTTTATTTGTTAAAGCAAACTATTTATATACTTTATTTAATGCAGCATATAAAAACATACTCCATAATTCACTATATAATCTTAGTAGATGACTTTCATGCATTTCTAATGACAAGTCAGAGGAGTAAGTCTGTTCCTAACCTTACTCTAATTGGACATGATCTTCTCACTCAGGTAAGAGACTCAAACCTCTAGCTAGTTAACTTCTCTCTCAAAGCATTCACAAGTCAAGTTGTAATTTGATAATTGATAAATAAGGTATATCAATAGTACTTGAATGATACCAAACTCTCAAAGAGCTACAGTCATCACTTAAGAGCAGGTTTCTGTTTAACTATTTAAACAAACAAAAAACCCTACAACATACATACTAAGTTATAACACTTTTGCATATTTAGAGTCACCAGAACTTAATGAGACAAAGATGACAACATACATATTGACATGCAGTGGTGGTGTAATTTGTTCCTGCAGCCATCTTCACACACAGTTAGGCTCTCTTCATCCAGCATGCCTAACAAACAAATGGGGCACATCTGTTCTTCTTCATCCTTCATACTATAAAATAAATATTTGTGACTGTAAAAATGGCATATCAAAATTCAGAACAGGCTTTAACAGTGAAAAAGATTAGCTTCCAATTTGGAACAGTCACTTCCAAATAACTATATGCTATTCATGAATCATTCTCCTAAATCTTGGTCTGAATAAGTGAGCAACCAAACTTTTAGAAGCACTAAGTACAGACAACACTCTGTTGAAATGAAAGGGAATTTCACAAAATGCACGACATCTTTTCAAATTAGGTCAGATACCAATTATAGATTGAAAGGCCCAGCCTTGGGCGCCTCCCCTTTGCTCCCAGGCTTCTTTAAACAAACCAATCTTTGCTTTTTTACTTATCCTTTGGTTTTAAAAAACTAAGAAATTTTTAGATTTTGAAAGCTACATACATTTTTTTTCCACACTCCTTTCAGAGCATTAAGTCACAAGACAGTATTTAGCACATTACAGAAAACTGTAAATAGTATTTGATGAACATATGTAATACTCAAAAAAATTAACATAAAGTAACAGCCACTCAAGAATTTTCTGCCACTGAAACAGATGTAATAGATTCACATGAACACTAATATATCTACATATCACATGTAGATTTAAAAAAACCACCATTTTCCGTTTTGCATGTTGCTTCCATTTTATTTACCCCACCTTAATTTTTAAATGGATATAACCAGATATTTTGCCAGAAAAAATATTCTAAACTTTAAATCTGTGTTTTTCATTACGTGTTGTTTATCTTCTGTAATATTGTCTAAATGTGCAAAACTCTTACTATTCAAAGTAAAATTTTAAGTTATAGTTGGTGTGTGTCTAAAAGTTTGCAGGAACTCTGTTTAGCAACAGTATATTTTTTAAATAAAAATAATTTGTGTATACATTGTCTCTATAAATATATATTTGCTTTTATTTTCTTGCAAATGGTTGACACTAATTTTCCTTGTCCTTGAAAAATCCACAAAAATAAGCTTACAGTGAAAAATTCAGTTCCACGGCAAATATAGAGACACAAGTATTAATTTAAAACTTTTTTTTGAAGAATTAGTAGTAAACAAAAAATAACTGCAAGTCTCAGTAATTATCAGAACTGAGTAAACTTTTATCTCAAATGAATCTGATGCTCAGTGTTCTCCAATACTTATATCATGCAAGATTAGACTCACACAGCATGACAACTTATCTCATTGAACCAATAATGCTGGGAACTAATCATCAGGTGTACTGGCAAACAACTGAAAGAATCTTTCATCCTGTCAAAAATGAGAACTAATGTAGCAAAGTTCACAGTTCAACAAAGCCATTACTATAAAAAAAAAAAATCTTCCTATGCAAGGTATATAATTAAAGGAACTGTTTTGCCAAATAAACCAACCAGTTAAATACATAATATACTCTGGAACTACTTATGTAATTTATTTACAATGACACAATTTGGAAAAATAATTAAAAGACTATGGCAAATTAAGGTCACAATCTGTATATCAGAATTATAAATCTGACTGAATATATTCATCTAATATATGCTTATTATTATAAAGTAACATATCAAGGTACTCCTTAAGTTTCACTTTACACAAAAGCCTCAGCTTTGGTTGCCTTCTGTGGTTTGATCTCTCTATAGGATGTCTAGTTCACTCAGTCCACTAATGCATGCGCAAATCACTTGTTTAAAAAGTTAACCAATATCTTTTCAAAATAAAGAACAAGCAAAAGTACTCAAGTAAAAGTCAGAAAAAAAAAAATCTATCAAAGAATCAATCATCACTTAAAATTGATAAGGCATCTTTTAATATGGTATAAACTATAAAAATCATAATAGTTTAATAACTCCCTTAAAATAGTTTAAACACACATTTTCCATTAGGTGGCTTTTAAAATATATATTAAATATGTTTTTATATATGTATATATCTTTAATTAAGCATATATGTTTACACAAACAGTACATTTACCCAGAAATTTTTAAGTATATTGTCATAGGCACAAGCATTTCTCCGAAGCAGTACAAAGTTGTTAGGATAAGATTAAAAAAAAAATGAAATCCTGTTTCTTCATTTGTCAACATTTGCACAAGTGCTGCATTTGAACAAATGCACACAAATAAACATGTTTTCAAAGTTAATATATGCTTAAGTCTTGCAGATGATCACTTGCATTTCTAGAGTTTGTTTCCCAAATTCAGAGTCAAAAAAATTCTTTTCACAACTCAGTGTTTTTCAAACAGAAGGTATAAAGCAAGTATGCCCACTTGGTATGACTGTAATATATGCTTGACTCTTGATTGTTTGCAAATACAGAGACTTAACATGGCTTGAAATGAAAGCAGCTTTGAACAAAAAGAATGTAGGTGATTCTAAACCTCAAAAATTAAAAAAAAAACCCTACAGAATGAAGCTTTTAATTCCTTTAGAAAAATACTAACCTGTTTTCTGAACTAGATGTAGAAGTACTAGATGATGACAATGTATGAGAATTTGACATGCGTGAGACAAACTTCTGGATGGTGTTACGAGATGGAGCTTTGATCCTTGAGCTACGTCTACTGTGATATTTCTGGAACAAACTCTCAACCTAACATCAGAAAAATACAGCAACAGTCATATTTATCCTATGAATAGCTTGTATTTAAAAGGTAATATTACTGAAGCTTAACTATTGCTAAGAAAGATCTATTCACCTTCACAATAATATGTTAGCAGCATCAGGAATTTCAGAAGTCTTACTAATAGATCACAAGAAACTTTACAACAAAACCCTATGTATTTATTAAAAATAATAGCTTTAAGTATACACAGTTACTTCTGAAGATCCTTGTTCTGTTTACCTTTCAGCTAATCAGTGAGACAGATACAGAGTAGATATTGAGTAGAAAAAACAAGATTTGAATCACTCACTAAACTACAGCTCTCTACTAATTCTTTTAGTTATGCCTTTTATTTGCAGATTTTTTTTCCTACTTGCAGAGCTCTTGAACCCAAATTAAAGACACAATTAAAAACATATTTTTGTTGCTTTGAGATGCAGCAGTTCGCAGTATTTTTAAGATAATGCCCTAAAGATTTTACCTGGAGTGTATTTTAGATCTGCCATTAGATGATTAGAAATCTATTACCTCAAAGTTCTTCAGTGTCTTTCTCCAGAGCATTGGGTCTGAGGGTTCAAGCTGGAACACCCGTAGCATAACAAACAGCAGATGAATACAAAATGTCCCACGGCCACAGCTACAAGTCTGCAAAGAAAAGTTTATGCTAAGGCTGTAACAAATTCATAATTACATAGATAATTTTTCCACATTTAAGTGCATTATATAACATATACTTACCCCCCCCAAAGTAGTTTATGCAAAATATAGTTAATGCAAAATATGTCATATATAGACATAAATATCTTCCTAAGTGGCCTTACAGAAAATCTGAATCCCCAAAACATTACTCAGGAATATGTATGGAAAAGCAGACAATTATAACACCAATTTTCTCTTGACTTTTTTCCCCCCTTTTTTATTTTTTAAAATCAACTGAAGCTATTGCTACCTTTCTGTCCTGGTCTGAGATAAAACAGGACCAATTTTGGTCAGTAACTTCGCTTCTTAGCTGGGCCTCTCTAACAACTGAAATTAACAGCACATTGTGCAGACACTGTTCACTCTCTCAGAGTGATCAGACCTATGTTTATAGCTGATGCCCAGGCATGGTATGCAGAGAGGACCTTGCTTATACTTATTGCTATAACACCCAAGGCCAACCAACTTTGGTATTTGCCCCGTTGGAGGGTCGGAAGCAGAAAAGCATAGTGGGGTCCCACCTGCGGGGAGGAGCGGACAGGACAGGTGACCCAAAACTGACCAACGAGGGTATTCCATCCCATCTGCCTCATGCTCAGTATAAAGGCTGAGGGATCAAAGGGTCGGCTCTCTCTCTCTTCCTGCAATGGCTGATGTCTGATGAGGACTCTGTTCGTCTGCCTGCGATCCCGATCCTGAATGCAGATCCGGAATCCAGTTCCTGTCTGTCACCGAGTCCAGCCTGGGACTGCCCCAGTGCCAGCCGGTGTCGTGATTGTTATCCTGAGAGCTTGATATGGTTTTGTATATATTTCATTATTCCCTTTTATTTTGTTATTAATATTTCATTAAACTAGTTTAGTTCCTTCTAAACTCATGTCTCTTTTTCCCTCCTCTGCCCCTCTCTCTGAAGAGGGGTAGAGGGGAGCATCTCTCAGTCCCATCTGGGGTCCCCCACATCCCCAGTAGCTGATTCGGCCTAAACCACAACACCTTCATACTAGAAGGAGTTTATGCATGTAATCATCAATTACTCATAACATGACAGCAATCAAACTTAAATGAGATGCTTCTGTTTACTCAAAAACCTAAATGCTCCCCAACACAGCATTACAGCAGTACTATGCAAGTCTCTGTGAAGAATCTCACTATGGGTATTAATGAAATTATCACACCATTAAAGGAACTGTGTCATGTGCTTGTCATTTATATATCATGAAATATAGCATTTCAGAAGGAGAAACTGGGAAAATGAAACGGCCAAATTATAGCCAAAAATACTGAAGGTATATAATTAGGAACCACTTCTAGGAATGAGAAATATACGGAACATTAGTAATTACTTCCCAGAGTTTTGGTTTTTTTTAAAGATAAACTCAACATAAAACTAATATTTGCTACATATTTGAAAAAATACAAGCTGTTCATTATATTACATAAGCACAGATTACATCTTTTAAACGTTACTTTATAGAACCATTAGCAAGGGTTGGCGACTAACTTGATCTAATTTGGTTTTGTACAGTTTTCCAAGATTAGCTATAAATTAATAAAAGCTACAGACAAAGCAAAAACATTCTCTACCTGAGGCCCAATAAACACTCTGTATTTGTTATCAGGGCTGTCTCCTCCAATTAAGAAAGAGTTGGGTCCTATCTGCTGCAGCAAGTACAGCCTGGCTCGCATAACTTTGTTGACACGACGATTTGTTTCCTCAGGGCTGTATGGAGAGAAGCCATCTGGAGATGGGGCTCGTCGAGGTGGTGTTATTCGTCCACTCTGAAACTACATAAGCGGTTCCATCATGAGCATTTCCAGGACAATAGTAAGTATAACTATGTTGGGTTTTTTTCCCCCCAAATGACACAGAATAAGAAAGTCCCCAAAACCTGAAAAATCTATAACCTGCTTAGACTATATGAATTTAAAATTATTAATTTTATTCCATGCCCAGAACTCAAGGGCAGAAGAGAGTTGGGGAGTGGGGGTGGTGTGTCCAAGTGGGGGGGCCAGGGAGGTGCAGTCAACAATCCTATCCCCAAGGGAATATACCTGCCTGAAGAACTGACATGCAAAACTACAGGGGAAAACAAACAAAAAAACAAAAGGAAAAACAAACTCCCCACACCACTTCACGCAAATCAAGCTAAGAACATACATGTCTTCACAGCCAAGTACCTATATTTCTTAATTTGTTTCCTACAAATAAAAATTGAAAGCAGGACTGAATTAAGAAGAACACGTACACCTAAGAGCAGAGAACAAAATTCCACACATAAGAGAAGTGTAACACGAGATATGTTCTGCACATCTCACTCAAGTGATACCCTGTCATAACACCTTTATATCAGCATCTTGCCTAACCTGGAAGGATTAGATACCAATTGCCTCTCTAAGCAAAGGATTGCAGTATATAGCCAAATTAAAAATTGCATCACAGCTTGCAACTTACAGGCACTGGAGATACCCTTTTTCTTCTAACACCCGGTGATTCAGATTTAACTGTCCTAGAGGATGATGAAGAGCTACTAGGAGAAGGACTACGTCTTCCTTTTTGTGTAGGTGAAGAAGCAGTGCTTTGTCCTTCAGCCCGAGGCTCTAGACAGAGTTTGTTCATTTCCGATCCATCTCCTTTCCCAGGGATAGGTTTCACCACCTTGCAGGAATTAAACCACATATTAGAATTACAAATTGATTATTTTACATTAAAGCAAAACAAATTCATTAAAACTTGGTTTGCTAGCATTATAATTAAGCCATTATTTAGACATCCAAAGTTTGCATATTCACCAGGTTCTAATATTAACATCTAATAGGGGCTATCTTGTTAATCTATACACAACACAAAAGCAAGAACCTTTTTTCCTGCCCATTTGTGCCACTTGTTAGAGTTGTGGCAGCAACTGATTTGATTCTCAAAGTGCTTCTGTAGTTATCATTCATGGTATCTCAGAGGACAGCAATTCTCCCATTTGGATATTAGGAGCCAAAATAATTGGGTTTTTTTTTTCTACAGGAATTGTCTGCTTATTTAAGAGCTATAACCCTTGGATCTGTTACATACAGTATCAGTTGATAAATACTGGGACTGCTATTTCTACAGCACAATTTGAGCACTTGCTGCAAAGTAAAATTACTTTAAACCTGGAGGCAATACAGCAAAATTAAAGTGTGCTGTACCCTATAAGAACCACAGCCAGCTTTTCTGCCTGCAATACAAGTAAAACAGCTACACTGCATCTGGTATCTGAACTAATCCCTATGCACAGTGCTGTACTACCTGAATAGACACATGCTCAAGAAGAGTGAGCACATACGCTTCTAATACAGTGTTTTGTTGCATAAACACTGAATTTTGACACTGAGATATGGAATATTTCAAGACAACTTTCAGCTGGCTGCCCCTCAGACCTATATAATGCATGAGAAGAGTAAGGCCCCATGGAATCAAATTAAAAGCAGTCACAACAGGCAGAGTCTGTTTTAGTTCTACATTTCTCTATGTCTTAGAAGCTCAATTCAAACCCAGAGGGAAGCTCCAAGTAACACTTCAGATTAACGAAGCAGACCTCTCCTAGAAAGTTGTAGAGATCTCTTTGATTTAGTCAAAAAGAAAAAAATGGAAGGGGCTTCCCCTGCTCAGGGTATGAGGACAAAGAGACACCCAGCCTCAGTGCCTTTCTGCCTGATGATTTGGACTGCATCCACAAGGTCAAATGCTATTTTAAACTGAAGCATTTAACTCATCCAGCTGAAGCTGTTCCACTGTCCAGAAATGCATTTCAGTTTCAGCAG
The DNA here is from genome assembly GCF_000708025.1 of Charadrius vociferus. Taxonomy (NCBI): domain Eukaryota; kingdom Metazoa; phylum Chordata; class Aves; order Charadriiformes; family Charadriidae; genus Charadrius; species Charadrius vociferus. The sequence continues at coordinate 122,000 of NW_009648528.1, forward strand.
GCTACAGGGAGAAGAAGACAAAGATGAGGTTGTAGCCTAGCAGTTAGGCACTGCCCAAGAGAGGAAGAGACCTGTGTTTACAGCCTTGATCCAAGCACTGTTTGTTTTACTTTAAGAAGTCATCATATTGAATGTATACTTCTTGCAAACCTGAACTTTTCAGAAACCTTTGTTGTTGTTTTAAAATATACTGCTATCCAATTATTGAAGTGAACAGGATAAAGGAAAAGTATGAAAAGCAATGCAGGCTTTTTTTCTTCCTACTGATTACTGCAATGCTTTTTTTTTTTTTTCTTTCCTGGAAGGTCAGAATGCAAATTCATGTGCCTACGGACAAGTTACAGTTATCGGTTGCTAGTGCTCTAAAAAGTTTAAATGTAAAAAGGTAGTAATTGAGAATCTGGAGCATCAAAAGTTGTATTAAAAAACCCCAGAAACCTCAAGGGAAGTGGGCTGAGCAGCGAACCATTATTTCAAGCTATGTAGTAACCAAGATGCATTTTAAAATTTTTTCAAGTAAGAACTGTTTTGTGTTATTCGAGGTATTGCTTTTTTGGTGCACTTTAAGTATTTTCAATGTTCTTATGATAGAAAGTTACCAACATAACCCTTATTTCTGTTCTAGAAAAGCTGCCCCCCAAACACTTGTTTACTGCATCAGATGATCTTAGCTTTAAATTAGCACTCACATCAAGTGTCACACAGGAGTCACATTGATCAATGCAATTACACTTTTATGTAACTAATTGCTATTAACCAGCATTATACTGAATATGCTAGTGTTAGAATCGTAACTGTTTAATAAGTTTTCAGTTTGATCTGTCTGAAAACTCTTAAAATTACTTCTGAGACATTTATACAAAAGTATTACCCAAAAAGGCTAATAGGAATACCCTGGCATGCAAATTTTAGCAGAGTTGAGACTTATGTGGAGGAGTTACTCAGATTTGATTTTTCTGGTTCTAGTAAACTTGCAGTTTGTATACTCATCTAGCAAAAAAAATCCACACATATTAAACATTTAGAAAACTTTAACATTGTCAAACTAAGGAAATGTGAAGTCATGAAACCCTAAAGAAAGGAAGTACAAAGCACTACAGTGCAGTTTTGCACTCAAATGAAAGTTTTTATCTAATGAACAAGAGCCACTTTTGCTGTTGACATTAGAGGGCAGTGTTGCCACAGCAGTATTTTATACTATACAATCAGCAGCATAACAATAGGCTTTTTTTTTTAATAAAGCTTAATAAATGCATATGCTTCAGAGAGTCAGCCACAATTTCCTGTTAAACAACTCATTTAAAAAATAAACAAAAGGATCACAATTAAGAGTCCACAAATTGTTAATGATAAAGAGGTTTCTAAAAGAAAGAAATTTAAGGAATTTTTATTTGTAATAGTTGTCACATATTGCTGTTACTTCTGTGCCACTTACCACAGGGCCTCTCCTGCTTCTTCTTTCCAGCCATTCATGCTTCCAGGCTGGCATACACATTGCCTTGAGTTTCTCCCTGATCATACGCTTTTCTGGGCGGTCATCCATCTTCTCCAACCCCCTGAGGGTTTCTCTATTCTCCATGACACAACTACAGCAAAGAAAAAATATTATATTCATAGGTACAATTATTTTTAGGTAAGGCATAATACTACAGCATTCTTAAACTTTGTGCCATCCTGTTCTCCCTCTCCTTATAACACAGCTACTAAAAAATTACTTCCAACTGACTGCAACAAGCCTTTCAAGAGTTAAAACTAATTTGCTAGTCTGCAGTTTGCAGCATACCTGTTTTGAGGAGTATTTATTTAAAATGTGTTTATTTCTTGTAACAATGGATACCCAGTAAAGAAGAATGTCTTAGCAAATATTAAACCAATACAAAAATTACCCTGTATTGTGGGAAATTGGCTAGCTGAGAAGGGTAACATAGATATGATCCAGCTGGCCGAGCAGGAGCTTGGGAAACATCGGACTCAGCTCCTGTGATTGCTCATTGGCAAGGGCACCCTAACCCTGACTGCAGGTGCTACACGGTAATGAGAAGCCTGTGATTGCTCAGGCATGGGAAAAGAGGGAGTAGCTGCATGGGAGAAGAAGAGGTAGCTAGCCATAGATAAGGAGCTAAGGGCTGGAGTGATGAACCAATCAGAATGCTGTATTACGGAAACATGTATGTATTAGCTAATTATAAAAGACAGTTGTGCTATTCCATAAATTGAGCTTGCTGATTGCTCATATTGAGTGTCCATATCTTCCCCCGTCACAACAAATGGCACCCAAACAGGGACCTAGGAAGAACTGAACCTGTGAGCCACGGTTCGACGGAGCCCGGGAACCGGTCCTGCAAGCAGCTCAGGAGGTGAAAGGGAAGGTCCCCGCGCACAGGAGACAGAAGGGAAGACTCCCCACGTTCAGGAGGCAGCAGGGAAGAATCCCCGGGCTCAGGAGTTGGAAGGAACGAATAGGAAGACTCCCCGCTCTCAAGAGACGAAAGGGAAGAATCCCCGCACTCAGGAGATGGAATGGAGGAATAGGAAGAATTCCCCGCGCTTGGGAGCACCTATAGAGTGTCCCGCCTGGCCGCGCGCCGCCAAGGTCTTGCACAAAGGCTGCAACAGCGTGCTGACGAAGGTATGAATAGACAAGTGGCGTATGATTTGCTCAAATGCTTTTTAGAAAAGCGGAGCGTTCAGGGGATAGATTGTAAAAAGGA
>NW_009648528.1:130190-138017 GCF_000708025.1 Charadrius vociferus
CCCTGTTATCTGGGTCGATTAACACTTTTTGCCCCAGAGATGCATATCCTCAGAAAGCATGGTAGAAGTAAACGATCCCTTTCAGCTTTAAATTCTGATTGCAGAGATGACATCCAGCTGTGGGGAACAGCAGCTAATGTAGCCGCTTCTTTTGTCCCATCCGTTGGGACCGCACATGCTTTGGCTAGTATAAGTAAACTTGCTTGCTGGGCTGTTAAACAATCTAATGTAACCACACGAGTAATTACAGAACTAGCACAAGACACGAGCAGCTTACGACACGCTATTTTGCAAAATAGGGCCGCTATTGACTTTTTGCTTTTAGCACAGGGGCATGGGTGTAAAGATATTGAAGGGATGTGTTGTTTTAATCTCTCTGATCACAGTAATTCTATTCATAAGCAATTGCAATGGTTACAGCAACACACGCAGAAAATTACGGTTCAGACCAGCTGGCTTGATTCCTGGCTCCAGGCCATTTTTGGGGGTCTATCTGGATGGGTAATAGGGCTAATCAAAGAAGGTGGGTTGGGTGTTATTGTACTATTTTTAATAGCAGCACGTATAATCCTAGGATGTGTAGTCAAAAAGGCTGAACAAGTCACCGAAAGGGTATTACTTGCCCAAAATAAAAATGGGGGAATTGTGGGAAATTGGCTAGCTGAGAAGGGTAACATAGATATGATCCAGCTGGCCGAGCAGGAGCTTGGGAAACATCGGACCCAGTTCCTGTGATTGCTAATTGGCAAGGGCACCCTGACCCTGACTGCAGGTGCTAGATGGTAATGAGAAGCCTGTGATCACTCAGGCATGGGGAAAAGAGGGAGTAGCTGCATGGGAGAAGAAGAGGTAGCTAGCCGCAGATAAGGAGCTAAGGGCTGGAGTGACGAACCAATCAGAATGCTGTATTACGGAAACATGTATGTATTAGCTAATTATAAAAGACAGCTGTGCTATTCAATAAATGAAGCTTGCTGATTGCTCATATTGAGTGTCCATGTCTTCCCCCGTCGCAACACTGTATGTCATGTCATTCACCAAAAGTTTCAGAAGTGTTGTGATGGTTTGTGCATGCATTGGCAATTCAAGGCTTGCAATATCTATTTTAAAACAATTTACAAAATTAATACAAATTAAAGGTGAAAAGTTTCCATCTTCATAGGATGCACAAGCATGAAAATATGTATGTAGTGTCTCTTCCTGCATATGAACTCTTCCAAAAAAGGGGGACTTGTAAACTAACACACAGTATGCTTAAACTAGACACAGAAATAAGGAAAGTAAGGCTAATGTCCTTGAGAATTGCTTTCTGAGTGACTGATGACTCAAAAGCACTTCAAGTCAGCTATAATTATAGCAAAACTCACAGTAAGTTCTTATCTGTAAAATGAAAGTATAATCCACTTGGGCTTGTGGCTTTTTGACCTACAGCAAAGTAGTTGCCTGTGATTGCTGGCAACAACAAAGCAGCAAAAAATACCGTCAGACACTGAAACAAACATGAACAGTCTGGAAGATTTCCTAATTCTGTTGAATTATCTGCTAAATCACCAAGAAAACTACATTCTTAAGCAGCAGTACACAATCCCCTTCCATCTTCTTGAAGTTAGCCATCTTTAAAAATAAGCAAGCTTGATTAAACCAACTGTCAGAATAAAATTTTGTTTCAAAAATAAAATCACAACTTAAAGTGGAAGATAAGGCTATATAATAATTTAGTTACAATGAGAAGCGGTTGCATATTTACATCTGCTGCTTTCATGCATGCAGTTTTCAACTTCTAAAACTTTTAGCTATACAGTTAAAACTACATTTATGTACTGTATGATAACCTGCAACATATTCCCTACAACATTCACTTCAATAAGATGTTAAAATTACAATGCCTATCAGCAATGTATTACTAAAGTTCATTTATCACAAATCCCTACTTGAAAAAATGAGTTTTCACTGGTTGGGAGTAGTCACGTTATATTTTTTCCCTCTCATTGTAGACACAAAGGAAGCAAAGTACTCTGAGACAGGAAATAACTCTTCCTGTTCAGTACTGAAACATAATAAGCAGATGGATATTGTAAACAAAAATCATTTTCTTTCAAGCAACATCTAAACCTGTTACTAGGTTAATGCTACTGTAGCATTAAGAGGGCATATAACAGTATATGAAAGCTGAATAGTAGCTCAAATCCATTTTCCTGTGCTTGTCAATGTTTAGAAACAGTTAGATGTCTTTGCTTCTCTGCTATTTTATTTGGGCAAACAGCTTTATCCAATAGCCACACGGGACCATATTTTATTAGCAGTAGGAAAACGGGAAAAAGGCAAGTTCTGAAATAGGAAAGAGTCAATTCACCAAGATAAGGAAAGCTCTATCTGCCATATCCACAAATACTGAATCGTAGGGAGGAAAAAAAGTTATTGGCTGCCAAGTATTATTATTTTTAAATATTTGTCTGAAGCAAGTTAGCAAAGGTAACTTGCATACCAGCAGTGGTCAAAGCATGGGTGACCACAGAACATACTCATGAACAAAAGTGGTCACACAGCAGTTCTATCAGAACAATGCACTTAACAGGTTGTGAGAAGAGCAGCCCAGAGTTTAATGAAAAAGCACTGAATGAGAAGAATATGGGAGATGTTATATATTTTGCCTAGTGCAAATGCCATATGTGCTGTCAGTCAATACTGGGGGTGAGCTTAGATGGGATTTACAGAGCTCATTTTGAGACAGTAAGCAAGAATTAAGAATACTGGCACCCAGCTACCTGCAACCCAACCTTCAACAGGTCTCAAGAATGCTGAGCTAGTCCAGCTGGCCTGGAAGAATGCTAGGAGCAGAGCTCAGCATGAGAAACAACAACAACAAAGTTAGCCATTCCCTGAAAAGGTCAGTTACTAGTGTTTCAGATAACTTCTGGCCACTAAGTTCCAGTAGTGTTCACAGCTTTTCTTTTGCCATTAAGTATTTTTAATGATATCAAGACCAGTAAAAAAAAATCACATCAAGATGAGCAAGATATGCCAGTATCCCATTCCTTCTCTTCCTGATCCACTACTGCTGGTATCTAACCATTTACGTCCATCCTAACAAAGCAAAAGATCAGGTATGACATTTCATTAAAATTAAAAATTTAACAGGGAACCTTCTCAACCTGGTACTAAATGGCAGCAACTGCCACTTAGAGACAGCACTGAACACACTACTTCATAGAGACTAATGAATCTAGCTTCTTAAAATAGTTACAGGGATTTTAGCCAAATTATATAAGTGTGAAATTAAGTTCTATTCTTCTGTTAGAGAAGCTGACAAATACAAAAGGGAAAACAATAAATCTTATCAGTTTTTTTTCTAGCTGCCTCAGCTTCTCCAATAGCTCTTCACCATCTTCTCTTGAGAAGAATGTAGGCTCTCTTCATTTGGCCAATATATTTCCCACTGAAGCTCACAAGGAGTATGTATTGAGTAGTACTCTGTACCCACTGTTTGCCTTTCACTCACATTAAAAAACTGCCACTTTATGTCATTTGGATGACTCACTAACAATCATTTTGCATTAGAAACACCTTTCAATTTACCTCAAATAAAGTTTATCTTCTACATATATTTTGAAACTTACTTATAAACTATGAATACATTTACATGTTACAAAAATACAGAAAATGCATAAGTTGTACCCAGGTGTAATGAAACAGAAATACAGAAACATAACACCCAGCAGGTTTCTATGGAACCTCCACTGCCCTGGGGATCCCAGGCTGCAGTGCAAGCGCCCCTGCTGGAAACCACCATCAGATGACAGCCACTGCATCTTTACAAAGTAGTTTTAAAAGCTAAAGCATATCCTATTTCTTCCAGCATTTTTCTAGAAAAAGGTAACATGAATCCATTTAGAAAGGGAAAACATGGAAGAAAAACCTTTCTGTTATTTGGCTCTAAACCCAAACCTACTAAGCCTACACCTCTACTAGTTTAGTAGTAATTATTTACTCAGTTTGATACATGCCTTGTCTTCTCTCCCTATAAAGCCATTTGGTCTCAAAGACCATGACAAACAAGTGTATATCTGGAAGACTGACAGGTCAAAGGACACATTCGTCAAAGAGAACATTTCACTACTAACAGGACAACATTCACAACTGAATCACTAACTCCACAGACTGAGCCATCACCTTCAGTGGAACCTCACAGGCCCTGGTCAAGAAGGATCATCCCCTCAGTGACAGACACAGATCTTCAGAGATGGATGTCTAAAGTTAGAGGTAAATTACCTGACTAGATTTTCTAGCTCCTGTGAAGTCAAATCTATCTACCTGAAATATGTAAAAAAAAATTGGTTGGATTGCTTAATCTGAAGCCACCTAGTCATACTTTGAGACTGTGGCACTATTCAGTAGCCACTGAAAAGGAGTCCTACAAAACAAGCCAAGAAATATCAGCCTCTATTTGCAACAGATGCTTGCCACAAAGCTAATGAAATGGGCTTCTCTTCTGCATGCTTCCCAAGAAAGCTATCGGACATCTGAAGCAAATATTACAAAAGCTCCTAGGTCTCTCTAATCCGTCCTGCTGTTTAGTTTCCCAGTAGCAAATCAGATGCATCAAGGTATACACATACTGTGGTATTTTCAAGATTTACAAATAGCAGTTAATTACATGATCTCTCAAACTCTTTACTTTCATACCAAATGTTTACAGAGGGAGTCTGGTATTTTATCTCTATAAAACTAAAAATTTATTCCATTATTGAGCAAAATTTCTAGAAATTACAGGAAGTAGACTATAATTTCTATTGATACATGGAGACCCAAAGCCACTAATAATTGTGCAGCTTAATTCTTGTCATAATTCTATATATTTGGACTAATATCTGAAGTGTGATAACACAGCTTACACAAAGATTCAGTAAGTTTATTACTGTATGACAAACTTCAGTATCCTAACAGAGAACAGAATCCAGTATGCCCAGTTCACATTGGGGCAACTGAAGAGAAAAAGCATGTCCTGCCCTTATCCCGGTGTGACAAACTACTGGGCATTACACCAAGAACTGCAGTAATGTCATTAAAAAGAAAAAGATAGCAATACAAGTGCTCACTGACAGTCAAGTATAATTATTTCATCTGCACCAGGTTATAGGATCAGAAGTGTAGGTATTAGAGAAAGGGATTAGCATATAAATAAGTAACTTAGACAGGATTAGCTACATAGATTTTCCAAAGCTACAACCTATTAAATAATTTCTTGAGTTATAAACAAGAAAGGGAATTTAGACCATTCTGGCACTGTTTAAAACTGCAGAATTATCAGAAGGTATCAAATGTTCCAAGATTGCTGTTGCAAAGAGAATTTTAAAGTTCTCTCAGCAAAAGATGATCATAAAAATAAACTGCATAAAGCAAATAAGAAAACAAAGGCTTATGAATATTTGTAGCAAAGAAACATAACAGTCTAAAATTTTTAAGTCTTAATGACTGGTTAGGCAGTAAATGGTATGCAATGCAAATGGAGAACCAAACATACTCTTTTCAAAACAAATAAGTCTTAAAAGATTTAAAGCTAAATTTAAAACGTTAAACCCAACAATCTCTGGCCTTACAGAAGGAGACTACAGATCCAGAAAAACGTTTAACAGTTTTGTTCTTGTTCTTTTCTGAAGAATAATTTTAATACTGTGTGTGTTTCCATGGTAAAAACTGTATTTCTCACCAGGATCATGTTTGTGTCTTAGTGTATACTGCTAACACTAGTCATCTACTAGTTTTACTGAAGTAGCATTTAGAAGTCATTTTCGTGGTCTGGCCTCAGCCAGCAACAAAGAACCACGCAGCCGCTCGCACAATTCCCACAGTCGTGGAAAAAGAAAACGACAGGGGCAAACTCGTGGGTTAAAAGAGTGCAATTTAACAAAACGGCAAAAGGAAAAGACAAAAACGCGATTACAGTACCGCCGCGAAGCGCACCGACCGGACTCGCACCGCCAAAGCCCACCCCCAAGTGGCGACTCCTCTCCTCACCCCGGCTAGCTCTTCTTATAGCCCGGACATGGGTCTCGTGGCATGGAATACCTGCCCCCTCCCGGCTCCTGGGGAGATTAACCCCATCCCTGCCGGAACCAGGACATTATCCACCCCTTATTCCATACCATCTGTGTCATGCCCAGATCTTACAGTTCCCATAGTCTGTGGGCCATACCTCCAACGTGTCCGTTGAACTCACTTAAAACGTCCATTGCACTCACTTAAAATGTCCATTAAACTCACTTAGTCCATGACTGTAGGCTCCATCTGTGAGAACAGTCTCTCAGGTCACATGAGATGGTGTGTGGTGCTGGACGGGTGTATGCTGATGCAGTCTATGCCCATGGTCCAAGATTGAAGATGTTGATCTCAAGGGGGTTGCTGGATGCCAGCTGCTGAGGCTGGTATACCTGATGCAGTTCATGCCCTTTACTTAGTCTCATCAAAGTCCATCTGTCATTGATCTAGGTGATCCTTCTTTGACAGCACTAATAGCCATCATAATAATGATAACATACAACAGCAAAGTTATTTAACATTATAAAATTCTATTCATTGGCTATTCTCACCCAGAATCAGATCCCCATGAGGCACACATCGGACCTCCCCATCTTCTCGCATCACACACCAAGTGCATCCGGGTCCTTGTGCAAAAGCAATCCCACGAATGGGTTTGCCTTTGCCTGAGGCAGGACTAACCCAAACTGTCTTCCCTAACATATTCTTCATATGCACTACGGGGACTTTATCCCCTTCTACTGCACGTGGATGTTTTGATTGGGCAGGGCCAGCTCGATTGGCAGATCCCCTAGTGTTAACTAACCAGGTGGCTTTTGCTAAATGTACATCCCAATGTTTGAAAGTCCCACCACCCATGGCTCTCAGTGTAGTCTTTAGCAGTCCATTGTATCTTTCTATCTTCCCCGAGGCTGGTGCGTGATAGGGAATGTGATATACCCACTCAATGCCATGCTCTTTGGCCCAGGTATCTATAAGGCTGTTTCGGAAATGAGTCCCATTGTCTGACTCAATTCGTTCTGGGGTGCCATGCCTCCATAAGACTTGCTTTTCAAGGCCCAGGATAGTGTTTCGGGCAGTGGCATGGGGCACAGGGTATGTTTCCAACCACCCAGTGGTTGCTTCCACCATTGTGAGCACGTGGCGCTTGCCTTGGCGGGTCTGTGGGAGTGTGATATAATCAATCTGCCAGGCCTCCCCATATTTATATTTTAGCCATCGTCCTCCATACCAAAGAGGCTTTAACCGCTTGGCTTGCTTAATTGCAGCACACGTTTCACATTCGTGGATAACCTGTGCGATAGTGTCCATGGTCAAGTCCACCCCTCGGTCACGAGCCCATCTGTATGTCGCATCTCTCCCTTGATGGCCTGAAGCATCGGGGGCCCACCGAGCTAGGAATAGTGCCCCCTTATCCTGCCAGTCCAGATCCACCTCAGCCACTTCAATTTTGGCAGCCTGATCTACCTGTTGGTTGTTTTGATGTTCCTCAGTGGACCGATGCTTGGGTATGTGGGCATCTACATGACGCACTTTCACAACCAGATTCTCTATCCGAGCAGCAATATTCTGCCACAGTTCAGCAGCCCAGATGGGCTTCCCTCTGCGCTGCCAGTTGCTCTGCTTCCACTGCTGTAACCACCCCCACAGAGCATTTGCCACCATCCAGGAATCAGTATAGAGGTAAAGTACTGGCCATTGCTCTCGCTCAGCAATATCCAAAGCCAGCTGGATGGCTTTTACCTCTGCAAACTGGCTTGATTCACCTTGTCCTTCAGTGGCTTCTGCAAC
>NW_009648528.1:142090-143911 GCF_000708025.1 Charadrius vociferus
CTCTTTTTCCCCTGAGGGTCTTGCATGGTACTGAGCAGTGTTTGGTAGATACTGGCCAGGGCCCAGCACAGTGCCGTAAGTTGTGCCTCTCTGGAGTAGCCACAGCATTTTTCTTTTAAATATTCTATTACTTTATCAGGGTCCTGGAGTTGTTCGAGGGTGAAGTCCCAAACCATTGGAGGTGAGAAATTCTCTAGATACCTGCCCATATTTTCCCACATGCCATGCCACCCCTGACTATCCAGCCTTGGGGCAGATCTCTGGGTGGTAGACTTAAGCAGTTGCTTAACCCTAAACAAGATCTGAAAAACATTCAGCAGGCATAGCAATAGAAACATGCTGGTTTGAGCATCCCAAGGATATTCAAAGTTCTCAAGAGGTGTCATATCTGGCCCAAAGGAGAAAAGGGAGGCAAAAGAGCTGGGGAAAGTATCTCCCCCTGTTTCTCCCATAGATTGGGTGATATTATTAACTTCTGAAAGATGATAACCAAGGTATGGACAAGACAGCAATACTGCATAGACACCCCAACAAAGCCACTTCAATAGTGATGTTATCATATCATAAGCTGAAATTGCACATGACAGCAAAATTATAGCCCTGATCCCTCTCCCGGAGATAACAAACAGCATCACGGGGAGTACATAGAGCATATAAGAATCTGCAAAGCACAGCCACACAAACAAACGGAGTAACATTGTAACCAGCATCTATCCAACCAATATGAACCCTTCAGGCCCCACGTTGGGCGCCAAAAAGAACTGTCGTGGTTTGGCCTCAGCCAGCAACAAAGAACCACGCAGCCGCTCGCACAATTCCCACAGTCGTGGAAAAAGAAAACGACAGGGCCAAACTCGTGGGTTAAAAGAGTGCAATTTAACAGAACAGCAAAAGGAAAAGACAAAAACGCGATTACAGTACCGCCGCGAAGCACACCAACCAGACCCACACCACCGCAGCCCACCCCTGAGTGGCGACTCCTCTCCTCACCCCGGCTAACTCCTCTTATAGCTCGGGCATGGGTCACGTGGTATGGAATACCTGCCCCCTGCCGGCTCCTGGGGAGATTAACCCCATCCCTGCCGGAACCAGGACAGTCATGAAGCAGGACCCTGGTATGCTAATCGTCCTAATTTATTTTCTTATATATCTATCTTGTCTGTTTATCTGGTTTTGTTATTTGGTATTCATCTTTAAGCTAATTCTCTAATTTATTTTTTATTCTCTTTACATGCAAGCTTGTCCATATATTTATCAGTCTGAGCTACACTGGCAATTAAGTATTATTAATTTATTTTCTTATGATTTAGGAATTCAATAATAAACTGTATTAAGTAAGCACTAAACCTTGCTAAAGAGATGTCTGTCTTGCTCACTGACGCTCAGACCTGTTCAAAATGTCTCCTTGTCCTGTAAAGACTCATGCATATGCTGAACTTCGCTCCAAAAGCCAAAGGGGACTAAACATTTCCACATATACTTCTGTCTCTAGCACAAAAAGCTTTCCTGTGGTTCAGAAGTAAAAAATTCCTTGCAAGCCTCTTTTGAGTAACTTCTAGGTGAAGAAACACCACCCTATAGCAACATATTAGACTCCTTCACCCACTTATGGTTGATCCATAGTGGATAGCATATTTTCTATCAGCAGAAAGTCACAGGTGACCTGTGCTTTCACCATGAAGACCCAGACTTAGGATCTTCAGTTACTCTTGCACGTATAACACCCTCACATACAATACAGAGTGCTCTGTGCTGTACAGGGAGAGCATGTCTCACTGTGCAACAAGGAGGGACCTTTCAGTGCTGTCTGTCAACTAGCCT
>NW_009648529.1:0-5075 GCF_000708025.1 Charadrius vociferus
TGCTCTCTTCTCCCTGGCTAGCTCCTCCCAGGCATGGGTCACTTGGGATGGACTACCTGCCCCCTGCCGGCTCCTTGGGAGATTAACCCCATCCCTGCTGGAACCAGGACACACATGCAGCTCATTACAACAAACATCCTCCCCTCCCACACCTTCAGCCCTGCTGCCTCCTCTCTGACACCCTAGAGCCTTGCAAAGCCAGATGGGACCCCAGCAGGATGTGTTTCTATCAGCACTTAGCCCAACAGGTAGTGCTAGCTGCAGGCTAACAGTTAAGGACAAGTTTTATTTCTGCTTGCTGATACAGCTGAGGAATGTTCTCTCCCCAAAGGTCACCCCAACATGTTCCAAGAGAGTAAGCACCAAAAACTGCCCCATGGTAAGGAAGAGCAGAAATCAGAGAACTAGCACCATGAGAAGCTTCATTTAAATCTTTAGGTTTGTACATAATGAAATACTCAAAATGTGTGTGCAATATAAGTAATTAATGCCCAAAGCTGTTTCCTAACTATGAGTTGAGGCTTGTCACCTAGTCCTAACCATATCAGATGTATGAAAAAAAACAGTTTAATAGCCATGTGAGCAGAGGGACAGGTGAATGTAACTTAGCAATATATAGCTTAAAATAGTATTTAAACTTTTTTAAAAAAATAAATAAATCTGAACTAGAACTAACTTTGAGAGGTTGCTTCATACTCACCTGTACTTGGTACAGATGGATTGGATAATGTTTACCTCAAGGTCTGAAGGTCAGATTCCCAACCCTTCATGACTTCACACAGCTAAGATGCACTATTTCTCTTGAGCCTTTTTAACCTTGAAGTAGCATGTTCCAGGAGGAACATCAGTTGTTATGATTTGCTGACTGCTACAATTCCTAGTCTGCCACATTAGCTCTAGCACTTTGCAGAGTGTGTGTGTGACAATCCTATTCCAAGGGTTAAGAGTCCAATAAATCCCCATTGCTAGATCTTTGCTTTGACAAAGGCTTTTTTCAAATGAATTTCATGAAGCCAAATTAGATGAAAGCCGAGTTGAACTATCAGACAACCCTTTTCAAATCACTGCACTCCCTGAGATGTGCTGAGATACCTAGCTGGATTTACCAATAAATAACAGATTTCAAGTTGGGGAACCAACATCTAATAAATCACTCTGAAAGCAAGCATAATTCTCATATGATATGATAAAAATCTAGAGGCAATTATTTTAACCTTATTTGGATAATAAATCAGATTTAAAAGTTAGAACAGGAAGTATTTTTCTTCAAGGTTTTTCCACTATCTCACTTACTACTCCAGCTGCACAGGTCAGTGAGCTGCTACTTGATATGAGTTTTATCAGTTCTTTATTGTCAGTCTTGTAATGAGAATGAAATTCAGCTGGCGTTTAAAAAAAAAAAAAAAAGAAAAAAGGACAGGTTAGCCTTGAATGCCTCTGATATTTAGTGATCCTTCTTTTTTTGGCAGGAAGAAAACTACCTGGCTAACTGCTCAAGATACCATACAGGAGACAGACAAATACCAGAAGGCAAACAGTAGGCAAGATTATGCACAAAGTTACTCCTACTGGGCCTGAATACCCCAAAATGTTCTTTTCCACTAGTGGTACCTTGCAGGAGTTTGAAAAACTTAAGTGTAGGATAACACGGCCCGGCCTGGGAAAGGCTAGAACTTTTGACATAATTTGCTTTAAGAGCATGAAACCCTGTGAACAGGACAGAAGTCTCCACATTGTTAGCCCAGCATCAGGACATGCAGCACTTCAGACAGCTTGATAAACCTGGTTCCCACCAATTCAAGACCTAAAGCCCTCAAAGTCTTAAATTCCCTTCCAAACCTTTCCCAACACAGGCCTTAGTCTTGGAGAGAGACAACAGGCCTTTGAGGTCACCGCTGCACATCACAGATTCACACTGTTACCTGACGTTTTGGGTAGGGTTCCACCTCTCGGATGGCAGCTCTCCACTTTGTGGATCATCTACAGGCGGGTGAAGAATTGAAATACATACATCTCCATTCTGCAAGACAGAAGCAAAAGTTCAGAATAGCCTGGCTTGAAGCAGAGGTCTCAAATCCAACACTGATTCATTCTGAGCAGTTTAACCTTGTTGATATGGACACCCCAAGTACCAGTAAAAATACACACAAGAACTGGAAACATTTCTCAATTCTTCCTGGGTCTACTGTATTTATACATTCAAAAGTCTCCCTTGCTAAACAGAATTAGTCTGCAAATTGGTACAAAGCAATCTCAAGTTTAAAGAATGTAGCAAAGCAAGCAAAAATAGAAATGAAGTCATATAAAACTAAATTGGTCTCCAGAGAGCAAGTATTGTCACAGTGATAGAAGTGAGCTTTAGTCACAAGAGACCCAAAGTAGGGTTAAAAAAAAAATAATTTTGTTCCCAGTGGTAGCCGAGTTAGCTACAGGATTTTTTGAATTGAGGGGTTTAGCACTCTCTACTAGTTCAGGTATCAAAACAATGCTTCTCCCAGGACACAAGGAGGTTGAACAGATGGTGCAGGGCAGGCTTACACTGCTCCCCTAGGACACAGCTGTTTGAAATATCAGGTGAAAAAAGCAGGAGATGCTTTCTGAAGGTTTCACTGAAAATCCTTTCCAGCATACAAGAGGAAGAATATTTTGGCAGCATATGGAAACCATACAGCCACATAATCTTAAATCTGTGTTCTACTCACCAGTGTTATAGCCTGAATATAGATTTAAAGCTCCATAAGGCCTACCATTTATAAACACTTGAAGCTGCCTGTAAAACCAGTTCTCCATCAGCAACAGCACTCTGACATGATTACTTTGTAGGAGCGCTGTAGCAATATTCACCACGGCTGATATTCTCCATGAAGTTAACTCCAGGGGCTTGTGGGGTCCCAATGCCTTACTGCAGGATGGGGTGAAGGTGCAGATGGGGCCTGAGGCTGGCCAGCAGATGTTGGCCTCTCCAGCTTGCTGCCTCTTGCACCTGGCTGCTGGGATGACTTATAAGTTCCCAGAGGCAGCCCTCACACTGTCCCTTGTCACCCTGATCCAAGGCACAGGTTGATGATAGGAACAAGAGAGAAACCGTAGATTGGTTCTGTTCAAGACCACAGACTGCCAGTTCCCCACACACCTGGTCTCAGCTACGTCCTGAGAACCCTCCAACACTGTTCAACGCAAAAGAGCCAAAACACAAAGTAGCACTGCTCAGAGTGATAGCATCCATACCTTTGAGGCCAAGCCAGTGATCACAGCTACAGATAGCAGCAGCTCACCTGAAGGGCCTCCCAAACATTTCAACTTTCCTTGATTAACAATGACATTTGTTTTATAGCCAAACAAGATCCTGCTTCAATATTGGAGGCATGTGATTGGTACCCAGATTTCAGCAGCTCACTAACCCTACCAGATATGCTAATTTAGCAAGCCCTCATCATTTTGAAGCAGGGGTTTGTTTTTTTTTTTTTTTGTCAAGACTACAACAAAAAATAGCAATATAGCACCTGGAGCTGCTGAATGCTGAACTTATATTACTGGAACAGTTTGCCATAACAAGACAGTTTCCTTTTTAGGACTCCAACAGGCTTGTGCAATCTAGAAAATATTTTTTAATATCATTTTAAGGTGAAGTTAACCTTACTAATGTTAGATTATATTCACAGCCTATTCTGGTTTTATTCATAATTTCCATGAGTTTACCAAGTTTCTCCTTTAACCGTCTCCTGGGAGAATCCCGTGCTGGTAGCCAGGAGAAGCTATCGCTGCACTCAGGGGAACTTCCTCATGTGATCAGGTAAGCAGCATGTGGACAAGCAGATATTTGGCAATATAAAGACATAGAGGGATGCAAGAATGTGAGAAGTTTCCCTCTTGCAACAATCAGTGTTACATGTTTGGGAATTCAAGCAGGGCAGCACTGTAAAGGTAAAGGGGCCTGGGGCCTGATGAGATCAGCACAAGGTTTTAGGGTTTGCTGTAGTCAATGGGAGAACCTTCCCCCACGCACATTTTTGAAAGACATAAACAAGAAGGATGGGGTATTCATCTGCCAATGAGAAATAGCCTATACTTCTATTAGGACTGAGAACTTATGTCATAAAAATAAAAACCAAATCTTGAATGCTGTTTTACCAAAATTCCACTAGATGACCCAAGTAAACTGGAGATGGGGAAAAAACACAAGTTACTCAAGTCTCATTGCTCAGAACTGGAATGTCAGTGCCAATCTCTCCATCTGGTCCCACCAGCATATTTCTTTCATCTTCCTTACACTGAAAGATTTTTTTTCCCCCCCTCTTCCTGACTAACCCTCAAATCTCAAGCCCTTTGCTGATTTATTCTCAATTTTGTTTGGAATTGTCCCAGTGCCTCATCTTCATTGCTTAAATGTTCTTTCCAAAACAGCCTGCAAGCAAGATTCAAGATGCAAGAGATCCAAGAAATACTGCTATGAACACAAAGTACAAAGCTGAGAGCTGGAGTGTTTGAAAAGTAACCCCCAAAAACACATGTCAAGTTTTGGGTTAGTTTCTCCTCCTACCTTCAGTTGTTTCTAGAGCAAATTTTTCATCTTTCCCACCAGGACTGGGAGAGATCCTTTCCAAGGCTCATTTTGTACATACCATTTTGGTAACCATTTCCCATTCACCTCCTGCATGAGAATTTCTGGATTCATAATCAACATCTGCAGTATGGATCTGCAGTAATCTGCAGGTCTCAAAGTAGTCTTTATTTATAGATCAAGCTCCCATGTAACTGAAATAGAGCCTTAAAGAGAAACATCATCCTTGGCTACATGGAAGATTCAGTGCCAAGTCCAAAACTCAAGTCAGAATACTGTCAGATGACTGATTTAGAATGTCCCCGGGCTTAGGGCAATCCTCCTGAGCATCCAGTAATTAAAGCTGATTACTATCTTGTTTTACACTGAAGTTTGGAAAGGCTTTTGGCCATTTATTACTAATCCATCAGTACTGTTTTCACCATGACATTTGAAGTATGCTCATTCCAGGCTGAGCATTTAGCAGAAGCAACTTGTTAGAAAAGGGCCTTCCCAAGCCCAAGGCATCAATTGA
>NW_009648529.1:5114-16654 GCF_000708025.1 Charadrius vociferus
ATTCCTGCTTTGAAGTGGACCCAAAGAAAGCCTGCAAAACCTCTCATAGGAAGACCTGTGATAAGGTGACAGAGCTGCACTAACAAGAGCATTTTTGAAAGGCTCCTCATAAACTATTCAAGCAGTACTAGCAGGCTGACACTTGGCTAGGATATCCAAAAGTTTAGCAGGGATTTGACTGGCTTCCACTAAAAGCTGAAGTCAAGTTTTGAGCCAAAACAAACCTTCAACTTTCATATACAGCTCTATGAAATTTGGTAATTTTGAACCAATTGTATAAAATGAAATGCTGCTTCTTACAGTCTTTGCAGCAGCACTATTAGCAGAGACTAATTCTGTTTCAAGCTGCTGCTCATATGAGCTCTAACATAACAGCTCAACTCAACCAGGCTTCAGGATAAACCTTAAAGACCACTTGACAGATGAAAGCCCAGCAAGAAACACAACATAGTCCATTTACACCAGATGCAGGGCAACATATGCTATGCCCCAGCAATAGCAGAGGTTAGCCTGAGCACTGCCATATTAGCACAGCTGGGCCACCGTCAGCCCCTGAGCTAGTCCATCAGAGCACCATGCCATATCCTCATTGCAACACTTCCCCCAGTGCTTTACCTTAAATCTCTCCAAGCAGCCTGTGCTCAGCATCATGAAGACGATACTTTCAAGCTAGGGAATGCTGCTTTCTAAAAAGTATTTATATAAAATCATTCTCCTTCTGGACCTGCTATATAGTTGTACCGTGATCCAATCATGGACTTGATAGCCCAGTGTTACGCTCTGAACACTACCCATACATGCACTGAACTAAGGGCCACTTCAAATTGGCTAGCGGACATTAAGCCCAAAGGTATCTGCTCACTCTGGTCCCAGGGTGACCAGGCAGTGCATGACTCCTCCTGAAGCTGGACTCCAGCTCCGGTTCTTTCTGCAGTCAGAACACCCCAAGTGTAAACGCTATCATCATAGACTGACTGCTGCAGAAGACCGTTTCCCACTATTTCTTGTCTCATCACACAGTTTTGTAGGATATACTCAAATTAAAAGTGTACTTGAAAGGTGTACAAACAACAACTAGTTGCTTAAGTATCACAGTAGGGCAAGACCCCACACACCAGCCTTGATCCAAGAATCTCCCAAAATTGTCAACGCTCATGGCATAGCGTTTAGGCTGGGGCTGCCTGCTGCACTTGCAGGTATGAGAAAGGCTCCATCCCTGTCTACAGGAACAGCATTTCCTACAACATTTAGATTTAACTCTACAACCATGAAGCTAACATTTAAACACAAACAGCTAACCACTTTAGTTATGGCTAGAGACATTTAGTACCTTCAATACTTCCAGAAGTTTAAGGACATAGAAAACCTTCTCAAATGCCCGAGGGAAAAAAAATAGTTTAAAAAACACCTTACCTCATAAATGTTGGGGTGCCACATTTTGGTCAGGAATCTGAAAGTAGGTGGTGAATATGGATAGTCAATAGGAAATTTAATGTGAGCCTGGAAAAAAGCAAAATATTTTAGTTATGAAACAGAACAAAGAGATCAACAAGCAACCATTACAGTGAAAACCTGGGGAAAAAAAAAATCCATTAAGTCCATTAAATAGTTTACTTTGTATATCAGTGGTCATGTGGACCCAGAGCATAACTCTACACGATTTCTTGAGTAAAACACTAACTGAACAAGAAAAATCTAAACACCAGGACATACCTGGGCTGGTAATGCTCAGAAAACAAGCCAAAAGGCATTTACCAAGTCCTAATTCAAGCAGTACTATCCAACAACTGTTGTTCAACAGAGTAAAACAGATTTGAAAAGCTGGAACTCAAGAGCAAAGGAGTCCAGGAAGGCTGGACATACTTCAAGAAGGAAATCTTTAAGGCGCAGGAGCTGGCCGTCCCCATGTGCTGCAAGACAAGATGGTGGGGAAGACCACTGGTTTGGCTAAACCGAGCTCCGGCTGGAACTCAGGAAGAAAAGGAAAGATTATGGCCTATGGAAAAAGGGGCAGGCCACTCAGGAAGACTACAAAGGTTGCGTGAGGCTATGCAGGGAGAAAATTAGAAGGGCCAAAGCCCAATTAGAACTTAACCTGGCTACTGCTGCAAAAGACAAAAAAAAATAAATGTTTCTATAAATACATGAACAACAAAAGGACTAAAGAGAATTTCCATCCTTTATTGGATGCGGGGGGAAATATAGTGACAAAGGATGAGGAAAAGGCTGAGGTACTTAATACCTTCTTTGCCTCATTCTTTAATAGTAAGACCAGTTGTTCCCTGAGTACTCAGCCCCCTGAGCTGGAAGGAAGGGAAAGTGAGCAGAATGAAGCCTCCATAATCCACAGGGAAATGGTTAGTGAGCTGCTACACCACTTAGACACACACAAGCCTATGGGGCTGGATAGGATCCAGCCAAGGGTACTGAGGGAGCTGGCGAATGTGCTCGCCAAGCCACTTTCTGTCATTTATCCGCAGTCCTGGATAACCAGGGAGGTCCCAGTTGACTGGAGGTTAGCGAATGTGACACCCATCCATAAGAAGGGCCGGAAGGAGGATCTGGGGAACTACAGGCCTGTCAGTCTGACCTCTGTGCCAGTGAAGGTTATGGAGCAGATCATTGTGAGTGCCATCACGTGATACGTACAGGACAACCAGGTGATCAGGCACAGTCAGCATAGGTTCATGAAAGGCAGGTCCTGCTTGACAAACTTGATCTCCTTCTATGACAAGGTGACCCGCTTAGTGGATGAGGGAAATGCTGTGGATGTTGTTTACCTGGACTTTAGTAAAGCCTTTGACACTGTTTCCCACAGCATACTCCTGGAGAAACTGGCTGCTCAGGGCTTGGACAGTTGTACTCTTCACTGGGTAGAAAACTGGCTGGATGGCTGGGCCCAAAGAGTTGTGAATGGAGTTAAATCCAGTTGGCGGCTGGTCACAAGTGGTGTCCCCCAGGGCTTGGTACTGGGGCCTGTTTTGTTTAATATCTTTATCAACAATCTGGACAATGGGATCGAGTGCACCCTCAGGAAGTTAGCAGACGACACCAAGTTAGATGGGAGTGTTGATCTGCTTGAGGGTAGGAAGGCCCTACAGAGGGATCTGGACAGGCTGGATTGATGGGCCGAGGCCAATGGTATGAGGTTCAACAAGGCCAAGTGCCGGGTCCTGCACTTAGGTCACAACAACACCATGCAGTGCTACAGGCTTGGGGAAGAGTGGCTCAAAAGCTGCCCGGCAGAAAAGGACCTGGCAGTGTTGGTGGACAGCCAGCTGAACATGAGCCGGCAGTGTGCCCAGGTGGCCAAGAAGGCCAATGACATCCTGGCCTGTATCAGAAATAGTGTGGCCAGCAGGACTAGGGAAGTGATTATCCCTCTGTACTTGGCACTGGTGAGGCCCCACCTCGAGTACAGTGTTCGGTTTTGGGCCCCTCACTACAAGAAAGACATGGAGGTGCTGGAGTGCATCCAAAGAAGAGCAACAATGCTGGTGAGGGGTCTAGAGAACAAGCCTTATGAGGAGTGGCTGAGGGAACTGGGGTTGTTTAGCTTGGAGGAAAGGAGGAAAGGAGGTTCAGGGGAGACCTTATCACTCTCTACAACTACCTGAAAGGAGATCGTAGCGAGGTGGGGGTTGGTCTCTTCTCCCAAGTAACAGGTGATAGGACAAGAGGAAATGGCCTCAAGTTGCACCAGGGGAGGTTTAGATTGGATATTAGGAAAAAATTTTTCACTGAAAGTGTTGTCAAGCATTGGAACAGGCTACCCAGGGTAGTGGTTGAGTCATCATCCCTGTGGGTATTTAGAAGATGTGTAGATGTAGTGCTGAGGGACATGGTTTAGTGGTAATTTGGCAGTGCTAGGTTAACAGTTGGACTTGATGATCTTAAAGGTCTCTTCCAACCAAAACGATTCTATGATTCTAAGATATCATTGCTGTCTTGCTAGGCTCAGATGCAGGCTAAAAACTAAGGTGAAAAGACCTATTTTACATTTGCAGATTTTTTTAATTACTCTTTCTGTGCGGAAAAAAAAAAAGTTAAGTACTTGCTCAGTTGAGATCCAAAGGGGTTTTTTTTTGCCTTTCTTTTGCGAGAGTTAAACTGGTCCATCTACCTGTGGTCCTAATTCTACATTTCTTGCCACCACAAGCATTTCCCGAGTCTGACTACCATCTGTATCTGTTTAATAAATCAGTGCAACTTGATGAACCAAATATTGATGGGCGATGACAGCAAACATTACCTTCCAGTGCCTCTAAGGTCAGCAGTCAGCTGTGGGGCAAGATTCTCAGAGCTGAGTCAGTTGTTGGAAGACTGCAGAGATACCAGCACTGGATATTAATTTCTGTGATGTCCTGTCATTCACAGTAGTCAGAAAACCCAGCCAGTAGGAGACAAGGCTGAATCTAGACTGATTAAGTGCCAAAAATTCTCCCCCCTGAAAGTGGGACTCACATACCGCTTTCTGCACTGTGGAGCACAGACCCTTCCCTTGGCACTGCTCAACCTGCCAAGAAAGTCCCACCAGCCTAGTGTGGCATCTCCAGAGAAGCATCTCCTGGCACCTGCACCACAGCTGGGCTCACCTGCAACTGAGAATGCAAGAGACCCCAAAAGCGGGTCACATACAGAGAGAGCAGAATCCTGGGTCGCCCTCTTCTGCTTAAGCATCTAACCATGCAACTTGGATGTGGGGTGCCGACATTATTCAACAGGACAAGCTATGGGAAGTTTTATTCCCAGAAACATAAGCAGGCAAACAAACAAATTGGATTACCGAGCCATTGAGTACCTGGCTATGGTTTTTACTTAGATTGGCATATGCTTTTGCCTCGTAACCCAAATTTTATGAGGCTAGAGTGCCAGGTAGCCAGGAAAAGAAGGTTTTCTGTTCACCTTTATTAAACAAATTCAGCAGCTCACATGGCTTTAAGTTCTGCACGTGCCCTCTCATAATACTGACTGTATGTAGGGATGTTATAGCAGACCGAGTCCTCACCTCACAGTCATTTGCCATGGCACACTCACAGCCAAAAGATTTGATCTGCTTAAACAATCCTAGCCCACAGTTTAAGGTCAGTTACTCAAATGGCATTGCTCCAAGAGCAGCAAGCGAATGCCTTGTCACCACACCACTGCAGAAGAGTGGCTGCCACTCATTATCAGTGCTCTTGAACTAGGGAGCATCCAGCTTCAGACAAGGCAGCTGTTAATGCTCTTGTGTAGGGACAGAAAGCTAGGGACAGGCTGGAAGCTGAATAAGAAGTTTCCCTTGGCCAGAGGCCACCCGCACACTCCTGAAGCTGTTCCCCCTCCCTGGTTGCACAACCAAGCATGGCTCCACCAGCACAGGGCCAGCAGGTGCCCATCTCCAGCTGTGCACAGGTCAGTACTGCAGTGCCCATGGTTTGACAGAGAGGTTTTTCTTGCCTCAGGTCTATGTCCCAGGCTAATAGTGGCAAAGCAAGAGCATTTCCAGATGGGGCCAGACCTCTGAACTGCTTAGTATAAACCCCTAAGACACAGCTGTGTTACTTTGACAATTTTTTTCCCCCAAAACTGCAGGTCAGTGCCCTCAGAGCTCAGGCAAGCAAGCAGATTACAGGAACACTCACCTACATTAGGCTAACAACTGCCAGGTTCACTTCCATTGCTTTTATTTTCAGTTTGACTTCACACAATGCTACAGAAAACACCATCACTGAAGCAGCTGCAGGAGATGTAGCAGCCAGCAAGAGATATTGAGTTGGAAACATCCTGAGCCATCCAAGTATTTCTTCTATAACCTGCCCATTTTCACTCAGTTTTTGCATGTCTGCCACCTCATCGCAGAAAACTACCAGCAGCTACATAAGACCTAACACCAAACTTGGTCCTCTTCCATACAAGCAAGCTGCCAGCCTGACAGCTTTGTTGAGCTTTGACCACAGGAGTCAAGCACTAGAGCAATTTCAGATTCCCACATGAGAAAATTGGCATCGTACTGATGTTTCTGTACTTTCCTGTGAATTCCTATGCTGAAATATTACTAGATTCTGCCCCCAATTCAACCTTCACTCCAGGATCAGGTCTGATTAAGAGGAAAAAAATTAAGATTGAATATATTAGAGATTGTGGCAGGCCAGATGCAAGAAGACTTCTGCCATCACTGAAGGACTCGTGTTGAGATTGAGCTCTTGGGTCTGATGCCTTCTGGTTGCCTGCAGACTGTACACAAGTTATATGGCTTGAAATCAGGCTCACTGGGTGCATGTTATGCAGAGAGGCTAGTTTGACTATTTTCCGGGCAGAAACAGATGACTCCATTCTTATTTGGATCTGTGCAAACACACTGACTTCCCTATTTGGACAAAATAGGAAGAATAACTTCAAATGTGTGAAACAAGTCTCTCTATAGTGTCTAATACTTGCTGAAGGAGACAAAGATACTTGGCAATATCGCACTTAAAGTTTACTCCAAATCATACATCTCCTCTTAGGTCTCTGCTTTAGAGAAGAAGCTGACACTTGAAGTAGTCCTACTGCAGGTATAGCTGAGGATGCTGGTACCTGAACCAGTAAAGCTTTAACACTAGTGCAGCTAGTTCTAGAAACTGTGTCCACTTCAGAAAAAGCAATTTTCCAAATCTTTCTCTTTGTAAAAGTAGTAAGAGTTTTGCAGTGTATTCCTGCAGTGGCAGGAATATTTGACACTGCTTATTCAAAGTATCATGCTACATTACTGGCATCTCTGGCAGCTTATGTCCTCCAGTTACATATGTACGGGGTTGATATCCTGGGTACCTGCCTCCACTTGCCAGGCTTTGGGGTCCAGAAGATTGTCTCTTTTAATAAGAGCTACATTAGCCTATGACATCTTCAGCATGCTGTTCAATTTCATATTTTGAACTTTCATGACCTGGGTAAGTAATTTACTTTCTTGAAGCAGATTTGTATACAGGCATGTCTATGGAATGGTTGAGCATGAGACAGTATGATATACTCAAATTATCCTGGTAATTTCTCTAGTTTAGTTTACTCAAATTCAAGTGATCACAACCAAATCCCAGTTTTGCAGCATTTGGCTTGACAGAGTGAACTCACCTATTCATTTCCCCATTCGCATACTCACCAAAACACAGCAGATTGCTTTATTGTTTGATAAAGCAAGCCATACCATTTGCATATGCTGAGTGAAGAGATGTCCATGCTAGCTCAATATACAAACACCCTTTCCTTCAGCCTGTTTTAACTATTTTTAGACAGTTCTTTAAACAAGCATCATTCATGAGTCAGTGAATGATTAATTGTCTAGATTCTCTTCATATGCAAGCCAAGCTGCATGCAAGAAGAAAGCTCTCCTCAAAGGACAGCCAGTCACATGTTCTGTTGAAAACACAGGGCAGGTCTTGATGCAGTCACCTCTTTCATAAGCAGCAAGGGGAAAGGAATAGTTATAGCATTTTAAGTGTAAACCATAGCACTGTGCTGCAGTGTTACACAACTCTGCCTTTCTCAGCATGGCAGGCAGCAGTTCTTCTAACGAGACTTCTCAAGCTGGCATACCAGCATTTATTTAAACAAGGGATATAGGTTTCTAGAGACTGAATAGCAACACCTAGGAAATGCAGTCAAAAACTTATCTATGCAGTCTGCCACACAAGCCAAGTAAGTACTTATGCAGCCATGCTACTTATTTTTCAGCTACTGCATTATCAATTGTTCCCCAGGGGTCAGTACTGGGTCCAGTCCTGTTCAATATATTCATCAATGACCTGGATGAAGGGATAGAGTGTACCATCAGCAAGTTTGCTGATGACACACATCTGGGAGGAGTGCCTGACATGCCAGAAGGCTGTGCTGCCTTACAGCGTGACCTGGACAGGCTGGAGAGTTGGGCAGAGAGAAACCTAATGAAATTCAACAAGGGTAAGTGTAGGGTACTGCATCTGGGGAGGAATAACCCCATGCATCAGTACAGGTTGGGGGCTGACCTCCTGGAGAGCAACTCTGGGGAAAGGGATCTGGGAGTCCTGGTGGACAACAGGATGACCATGAGCCAGCAATGTTCCCTGGCGGCCAAGAAAGCCAATGGCATCCTGGGGGGCATCAAGAAGAGTGTGGCCAGCAGTCGAGGGAGGTCATCCTCCCCCTCTACTCTGCCCTGGTAAGGCCGCATCTGGAGTACTGCATCCAGTTCTGGGCTCCCCAGTTCAAGAAGGGCAGGGATCTGCTGGAGAGGCCCAGCAAAGGGCTACAAAGATGATTAGGGGATTGAAGCATCTTTCTTATGAGGAAAGGCTGAGGGGCTTGGGTCATTTTAGTCTGGAGAAGAGAAGACTGAGAGGGGAATCTTATCAATAATCTTATCAATGCTTACAAATACTTAAAGGAAGGGTGCCAGGGGGATGGGAGCAGGCTTTTTTCAGTGGTGCCCAGTGATAGGACAAGAGGTAACAGGCACATCCTTGAACATAGGAAGTTCCATCTTAACATGAGGAGGAACTTCTTTCCTTTGAGGGTGGCAGAGCACTGGAACGGGCTGCCCAGTGAGGTTGTGGAGTCTCCCACTCTGGAGACATTCAAAACCCACCTGGACACCATCCTGTGCAACCTGCTGTAGGTGAACCTGCTCTGTCAGGGAGATTGGACTAGATGATCTCCAGATGTCCCTTCCAACCCTGACCATTCTGTGATTCTGTGAACCCTCCTGTTTGAAGCTAGTCACAGGCAGTAAATCTAAGGAGACACAGATAACACTGATACAACTGTATTATGCATAGCCCCAATGTGCAACCCATCTGCAAAGTGTCTATAATCCAGTATGAGCCAGCGAGGTCTGATACACCTATGCAAGCTGCCTCCCTGCCCAGCATCCTCTAGTTCACTGCAAGAACCAGCACTATGTCAGAAAGTATTCGCTAGCGAGAAGCCTACATTTGAGACACAAAAGCATATTTTCATGTTACTGCATAACAATGTGCCTGTCAGCTCCATTATCATAGGCTGCTTCAAACAGATCGAGTTTAAAGTTTAAGCTAAAATAAGTGCATTAGCTGATACATACTCATCCTTGCTCCTCAGGCTATTTTTTTCGGTAACAGGTTTTGGGTGGGGTTGGGGGTTTTTTTGCTAGTAAGGAGCCACATTTAAGAGGCATTCAGCATTCTGTCATTCTCTACTTCTTTTCACCCCTGCTTTGTGCTTTAGATGATTTGGAGCTCACAGCATTACAATCAGTGTAGCTTCACTCATGAGCAGCAATGACTTGGTTGCCACCAAACTGCACTGCAAGGGATGAGAATTAAAGAAAGATTAATCCTAGCTCAGATCTCAAATTTATTTTTTCAAGACAAAAACTCAAATTGCACACTATTATTGAACTGTTAGAGTCTCAGTTAGAGCTTTGGCCTGCTAAGGAAAGGGAGTCCATTTCAAATTATATGTTTAATTCATTTAATGACTTCAAAACACAGACACCCACCTGAAGTCAAAAATCAAAACAGAGACAGATCACTGAGGCCCACAGAGCATTAAGCTGCTACTTTTCACACTACAAAGTATTCTTGCCTGGGCTGGGGTGCAAAAGCAGCAGCTGCCAGCCCGAATCTGCCACAGTACCAGCTCCTGCAAATATATGTTTAACAGCTGCATTACACCAGGCAGAAGACTAGCTCTTAGGATAAACATCTGCTTTTAAAAAAAAGCAGATAAGACAGTACTGCTGCTGTAGTCACAAGGACAAGATATTCAACTGCTTTGGCCTTCAGTGGCTCAGTACTACTGTTTGAACCACATCTCAGGTTACCTTGTGTTAGGTACAGTATAGACCTTATGCTCCCAACATGAACCTTAAGGAAACAGCTACTGAAGAACACGTTCCTTCATAGAGTCCTCATCTCCTGCAGATCACCAGGAAGTCACCTCCCTGCTTTAACAACCATGCTCCATTTAAAAAGCTAATTGCAAACGGCTAGACAAGAACCATCTACAAAACAGTTGTTCTTGATCATCGTTAGTACACAGATGCTTAAAAAAACATCTTTCAGGCCAGATGGATATACAAGAGAAAGTACAACACTGAAGTGAAAGCTAGCATTAATATTTCTACCTACGTTTCAACTAGTTGCCATGTCAATGACTAATATGACATCTAGATAAAGCCAGAATCCTCAGTTTGCTGAAATATCTCCTGAAAGAGCCAGCAAAAGGGTACAAAGCAGGTTGATTCATCTGCGGTGCATCACAGATGTTTAAAGTACCCTTTATACTTCTGATAAAAGCAGAACCAGTGCAATCGAGCTAAGCTTGGTACATGAACAAACATCCTTGAAATTCAAGCTTTCATCTAATTAATTGTAACCATTAATATTAAGTTTGAAGGCGTACAGGGTAAAAGTAGCAGTCAGGAAGAACCACTTCAGACAACTGCAGGTCAAGAGGATTTCAACATCAAGACAGAAGTTTAATGAGACAGATTGTCCTGGTTCTGGCAGGGATGGGGTTAATTTCCCAAGGGATGTGGCAGGAGACACAGGTATTCCATACCATGTGAGCCATGCCCAGGCTATAAGAGGGAGCTGGCTGGGGGAGGGGGCAGGAAATCACCACTCCAAGCGGGCTGAGGCAGTCTGGGTCTCATTGGTGAGCAGTGGTACCGTAATTGCGTTTGTATAATCCTTTATCGGTGTTATTGTTATTGTTTTTCTCTTTCCTTTGCTGTTCTGTTAAACTGCCTTTATCTCAACCCACGAGTTTTGCCTCTTTCTGCTAATTTTCCCCCACAGCTGTGGGGGCTGAGCGAGTGGCCGTGTGGTTCTTTGTTGCCGGCTGAGGCCAAACCACGACAGTCCTTTTTGGTGCCCAACGTGGAGCTCGGAGGGTTGAGATGACAGATCCGACCAGAGCCTGTTAAAACGAATTTCTTATATGCATTTCTCATATTAGTACGATAGTCGCTGGTTACAATGTTGCTTCGTTTGTTTGCATGGCTGTTTTATGTAAATTCTTATATGCTTTATGTACTCCCCGTGATGCTGTTTGTTATCTCGGGGAGAGGGATCAGGGCTATAATTTTGCTGTCATGTGCAATATCAGCTTATGATATGATAACATCACTATTCAGGTGGCTATGGTGGAGTGTCTATGCAGTATTGCTGTCCTGCCCATACCTTGGTCACCGTCTCTCAGAATTTATTAAAAATCACACCCAATCTATGGGGGACACAGGGGGGGATACTTCCCCCAGCTCTTTCGCCTCCCTTTTCTCCTTTGGGCCAGCTATGACAGATTTTGAGAATTTTGAATATCATTGGGATGCTCAAACCAGTATGGTCCTATTGCTATGCCTCCTGAATATGTTTCAGGTCTTCTTTAGGGTTAAACAACTGTTTAAGACTACAACTCAGAGATCTGCCCCGAGGCTGGATAGTCAGGGGTGGCATGGCATGTGGGAGAATATGGGCAGGTATCTAGAGAATTTCTCACCTCCAATGGTTTGGGACTTCACCCTCGAACAACTACAGGACCCTGATAAAGTAATAGAATATTTG
>NW_009648529.1:17789-18490 GCF_000708025.1 Charadrius vociferus
AGAACAATCACAAAAGGGGATCCCTCCAGGAAAAGTGCTGCTCCTGTTTCAAGCAGGCAGCTCCCCAGACAGAGTAGAAGGCCTGATCTCACCTCCGATCCTCTTGAAGGGACTTCCAAGTCATTTCTGCAACAAGTGAGTAATGGATACTGTGACCAGGATTAGAGGGGCCCTGCCCCCAGCCAGGTGGGGGAAAGGGACAACCGGGTTTATTGGACTGTGTGGATTCGATGGCCTGGCACATGAGACCCAGAGGAGTATAAGGCTCTAGTGGACACTGGTGCACAGTGTACCCTAATATCATCAAGCTATAGAGGGGCAGAACCCATTTGTATTTCTGGAGTGACAGGGGGATCCCAAGAGTTGACTGTATTGGAAGCTGAAGTGAGCCTAACTGGGAATGAGTGGGAGAAGTATCCCATTGTGACTAGCCCATATGCTCCATGCATCCTAGGCATAGACTACCTCAGGAGAGGTTATTTCAAGGACCCAAAAGGGCACCGGTGGGCCTTTGGCATAGCTGTCTTGGAGACAGAGAAAATTAAACAGTTATCCACCTTGCCTGGTCTCTCAGAGAATCCTGCTTTTGTAGGTTTGATACAGGTCAAAGAACAACAGGCGCCGATTGCTACCACAACGGTGCATTGGCGGCAGTATTGCACTGAGAGGCTCTGATTCCCAGCCATAAGCTGATTTGTCAA
>NW_009648529.1:20137-21918 GCF_000708025.1 Charadrius vociferus
TGCTCACAATGGTGGAAGCAACCACTGGGTGGCTGGAAACATACCCTGTGCCCCATGCCACTGCCCGAAACACTATCCTGGGCCTTGAAAAGCAAGTCTTATGGAGGCATGGCACCCCAGAGACAATTGAGTCAGACAACGGGATTGATTTCCAAAACAGCCTCATAGACACCTGGGCCAAAGAGCATGGCATTGAGTGGGTATATCACATTCCCTATCACACACCAGCCTCGGGGAAGATAGAACGATGCTATGGACTGTTTAAAAACTACACTGAGAGCTATGGGTTGTGGGACCTTCAAACACTGAAATACACATTTAGCAAAAGCCACCTGGTTAGTCAACACCAGGGGATCTGCCAATCGAGCTGGCCCTGCCGAATCGAAACTCCCACATACAGTAGAAGGGGATAGAGTCCCTGTAGTGCATATGAAGAATATGTTAGGGAAGACAGTCTGGGTTAGCCCTGCCCCAGGCAAAGGCAAACCCATCCGTGGGATTGCTTTTGCACAAGGACCTGGGTGCACTTGGTGGGTGATGCAGGAGGTTGGGGATGTCCGATGCGTACCTCATGGGGATCTGATTTTGGGTGAGAATAGCCAATGAATTAAATTGTATGATGTTAACTGCTAAATAACCCTGCCACTGTATGTCATCATTACTATGATTGCTATCAATGGTACTACAGTAAGAATCACCCAAACCAATGACAGATGGACTTTGATGAGACTGAGTAAAGTGCAGTGATGATGTAATAAGAACTGACCTCAGCAGCTGGCGCCCAGCAACTTCCTTGAGATCGACATCTTCAACCTGAGGACCATGGTCATGGGCTGTGCCAGGTACACCAGCCACAAGCTCCAAATACAGCATGCACCAGTCCAGCACCACACACCACCTCGCCTGCCCTGAGAGACTGTTCTCTCAGATGGAACCCACAATGATGGGTTAAATGAACTCAATAGACATTTTAGAGGGATGGCCTTAGACTGTGGGAATTAAATCTGTATATATATACGTACATATATATATGAGACAGGGGAAAGTGCTGGTAATTAATTGGGAACTGTAAGATCTGGGCATGACATAGATGGTATGGAATAAGGGGTGGATAACGTCCTGGTTCCGGCAGGGATGGGGTTAATTTCCCCAGGGATGCGGCAGGGGACACAGGTATTCTGTGCCATGTGAGTCATGCCCAGGGTATAGGGGGGAGCTGGCCGGGGGAGGGGGCAGGCAGTCGCTGCTTGGAGCAGGGCTGGGGTGAACGGTGGTACCATAATCGTGTTTGTATAATCCTTTATCGGTGTTATTGTTATTGTTTTTCTCTTTCCTTTGCTGTTCTGTTAAACTGCCTTTATCTCAACCCACACGTTTTGCCTTGTTTTGCCTTTTGGGGGTTGAGCGAGAGGCCGTTTGGTTCTTTGTTGCCAGCTGAGGTCAAACCAGGACACAGATGTAAGATGAGAATACAGGCAAGGGATTGATACAAAATTGGGTTTTCAGGCAGATGCCGAAATGGTTAAATTGTAGACAGAATAGAAATAATGTAAAAAGAGATAACTGCAAAGAACTCGGACAGTGTCCTGGTTTGAGGTAAAATGGAACCAATTTTGGTCAGTAACTTCGCTTCTTAGCTGGGCCTCTCTAACTACTGAAATTAACAGCTTATTGTGCAGACAATGTTCACTCTCTCAGGGTGATAAGACCTATGTTTATAGCTGATGCCCAGGCATGGTATGCAGATAGGACCTTGCTTATACTTATTGCTATAACAACCA
>NW_009648529.1:22124-26518 GCF_000708025.1 Charadrius vociferus
TTATTTTATTATTAATATTTCATTAAAGTAGTTTAGTTCCTTCTAAACTCGTAAGTCTCTTTTTCCTCCTCTGCCCCTCTCTTTGAAGAGGGGTAGAGGAGAGCATCTGTCGGTCCCATCTGGGGTCCCCCAGGTCCCCAGTAGCTGATTTGGCCTAAACCACGACAGACAGCATGGACTATAACTCAAGACTGGAGCAGGAGGCTAGTACAAGTCGGTCTAGGAGGTTAAGCGCACAGTTATGAGACTGATATGAAAGGAATCTGCAGGATGGAGCACAAAGTTCACCCAAAGAATAACAAGGCGGCCTCTTCAACAAAGAGAAAAGAAACCACCGAGGACTCTCAGGGCCACCGTTAAGGATAAAAGTACACATGCAGCTGGGAGGGGTTAATGAAATAATTTTCATATGTATAATTGTCATGAATATGTAAAGCCTACATTGTAAAAAATAGGGTCTAGCTAGAAGCTATGGTATGCATGCTGGGCAGAGTGATTCCCCCCCCGTGCATCCAGCGCTGCAATAAAGAGAATGCCTGCTTCTTAATGCTACATTGGTGTTAAGGAGTTTATTCCCGATTTCGGTGACAGGATCTGATCATTTGGACAGAGAAAGCTGGATCTTGTAGGAAAGTCAGAGGAAGCTTGAAAATAGGGTCTAGCTAGAAGCTATGGTATGCATGCTGGGCAGAGTGATTCCCCCCCCGTGCATCCAGCGCTGCAATAAAGAGAATGCCTGCTTCTTAATGCTACATTGGTGTTAAGGAGTTTATTCCCGATTTCGGTGACAGGATCTGATCATTTGGACAGAGAAAGCTGGATCTTGTAGGAAAGTCAGAGGAAGCTTGTGCAATTGTGCAACTAAAAGCAACCCTTAAATAGCTCTATCACTATACAGTATTGCCTACCAATACCAAAAAAAGGAACTAGAGGGAAATTAAAACTCATTTAATTTTTCTTCCTGTTTTTAAGCACATCATAAATATTCTTGAAATGGCAGATTTGACTTAACTTTAAAAGAAATTTGTGTGACCACCCATAAGTGGCATACCAGAGAAGAGAAGACAAGATTTGTGATAGATCACAGAATCACAGAATCTTCAGAGTTGGAAGGGACCTCTAGAGTTCATCTAGTCCAACTCCCCTGCTAAAGCAGGATTGCCTAGAGCACACTACTCAGGACTGCATCCAGGCGGGTTTTGAAAATCTCCAGAGAAGGAGACTCCACAACCTCCCTGGGCAGCCTGTGCCAGTGCTCTGTCACCCTAACTGTAAAGAAGATCGACAGTCTGCTTTTAGTGAGAATTGGAATGTGGATGAAGATACCTCAAGAAAAAAAAAAAAAGTAGAGAAACTTCAAGACAGAGCAATTTTTCTACTGTGAGACATCATTTTCTCCTGGTACTTACTTTCTGGTGAATTTTGGATAACTTATTTTTCAGGCTTGTCTTAAAGTTTAAGAACACTAACTGAATGCTAGAGAAATAGACAATAAAAGATAATAAAAAATAACTTTTTAATAGCTCCTCATGTGTTATGCCAGTAGTCACACAGCACCTTCTTATTTTGAAGCCTCCACAGAAACAAGTCATGTTGCTTTCCTGCAAAGACTCATCTAATAAAGCTCCTCAACTTTCTAAATAATAGGATCATCACATTAAGTACCTGTGACTACAAAGATCACTGATGCTTGATCTACAAAAATGCATGCTGTGTCTCCAATAGCTTCAGTACGGTGCTCCAGCATACTACCACGCTCAAAAATTGTAGCATCCACATGGTCAGTTTGGGAACTGGATTATCCCTTTGTAGTAAGTAATTTAGCAAAGGGTGTGTGCTTGCAATTCGTTTTGAAAAGGGATAGTGTTAGAAAGGATATCAGACGAAAGCAACAGTTGGAATTACCGAACCATTGCAAAAGAAAAGGTGATGTAGTTAGCCAAGATAACCACAGAAGTGTAAAGAATAAAGAAGCCACAAGAAGGACATGGCGATAAAGACTTTGAGCCTCCCTCCGATGACCACCAGGAAGACCCCTGAGGAAGCATATCGCCTGCGACACTAGAAAGGAGGGGGCATGTTCGGGGGTAGGTTGCATTCAGAGAACTCATTGATTATGTAATTGGGGGGTGGGTTGCATTCCAAGAACTTATTGATTATGTAATTGGGGGTGGTGGCAGTGTGGGTCTCGTCGGTGCGCTTCACGGCGGTACTGTAATCGTGTTTTCATCTTCTCTTTTGCTGTTCTGTTAAATTGCATTATTTTAACCCATGAGTTTTACCTTGTTGAGTCCTTTTTCCACGGCTGTGGGAGTTGCGTGAGCAGCTGCGTGGTTCTTTGTTGCTGGCTGAGGCCAAACTACGACAATGTGTAACCTGGGGCTTCTCTTCAGCTGCTGAATTTTGTAAATCCTGCTGAGTATTGAGTGTTTACTACAGACAACTGTGGTTGAAGTGTCTGGAGGGGGGAAATGTCATTCTTAAACTTTGAGAGCACCTGTGCTTCTACCTGGTGTCAAGCATACTCTTTTTTTTTTTTTTTTTAAACACAGTCAATATGGGCTTTCCCATCACTCAGAGCTAGATGAGGCAGGCCTAAGTAAATATGGCAAACATCTAGCAAGATGTGAAGGACTGCAGCTGTGATCTGTGTGGCAGAGAATACTGCTTTTCTTCTCATGTTCTATAAAGCTGAGGAAGTAATGGTGGGGCTTAGGGGCTGAGGTTCTTTGATCATTTTAGTTGCCTTTAGCCATATCTCCCTTGGCCTCACTCTGTCCTTTGAAGTGCACAGGTCAGAACGAAGCGACGTATTCAAGATGTTGCTACATCTCTATCTTGTGAAGAGAGGTGATGCCCTGTCTTACTATTGCTTTGTTTCCTGAGAATGTCCATTTTTGTTGGCTTTTTTGGCTTCTTTAGTGCATTTAGCTGGCTGCAGAAACTGTCCAGATCTAATATTACTGTCAGTATAGCCTAAGCCAAAACCTCTTACTTTATTCTGGAGAGCAAAAATGTGTTTAGACAAATCTATGCGTACCTCTAAAGGTGTCTCTGAGAAGCTACGGTGTAGATAGTAGCTGGAACAAAAAAATCCTTTTCAACAAGGTATATAACAGGATGTGTTGGTTGGGAGCCTCAGCTACTCTATGTAATGTCTGGTTTTGTTTAGATTAAATTCATCCATGTCTGAGCCTTCTGTTGATGTGTGGAAAGAAAAAGGCACTTAACAGGGTCTGATTCCTCGAGCTTTTACTGACTTCTCTCCTCTGCTGATAAAGGGATGTAGAGGGACTCACTCTGAAGACAACAGCACCATAAACACTTAAAAATGAAGTGGCATGGCAGCTGACAAGCACACTGTTCCCCAGAATGGGGTGGGGGGATGTAAGAAAGCAGAAGGTGGGCTTGAAATCCTCACTCTTCATGCAAACAACTTGCATGAAACAACATGCTAGAACAACCTCACCTGAGGGAGAAACAGATCCACGACAATACTGGAGAAGAGGGTCAGTCTGTATCCAGTCCAGTGCAGTTCAGACTTGATGCTGAGGATGCTTTCAGTCACACGTGGTTGAACTTTTGTGGTTTTGGTCCTGTCAGATCGCATGTGCTGAGATCCCTTCCTGTTACCGTACCTTGTTTACCCACAGCAGCAGGGTTTAATTCACAGCGGGCTGTCCAGCTCTTAATGTATCAGCAGTGATGGAGCTGATCTAATGTGCTGGTCAGGAATGAAGAGTGCAGAGAGCCTCATCTCTAATAGCCTTGGTGTATTTAAGTAGCTTTGCACTCACTTTGGAGTCTGGGGGCACCACAGTGCAAAACATCTCCTCCTCACTTTTTTGATTTAAGTGTGGTAGAGCAGATGCTAAATCCAGACATGAATTCCTGTACTCTGCCTTCCCTAGACTGCTTCCTCTACAGTAAAGCTGCTGCAAGATGCTGGAGCTGACATGCTGGCTTCATGGCCTATTTGCTGAGAATTAAAGGCCTTCAAATGAATTCTTGAAGTAAAAGCCCATCATTCCAGTCTGACCAGACAGGTGTTTTTTTTCTAGAGCTGCTGTTCTTTTTCCTACTGAATTATATCACTTGAAACGTAAATTGTACAAGACTCTTCTGATAGCTGTGCTGAACAGTCTGGCCAGACACAAGTATTTAGTTTCAAAACCTTTCAAGAAATTCTGCATCCAAATGACCAAGCATTTCCTGGACTTGTATTCCAAATATATGATCTTATAGATGTGCTCAGCACGCACTGCTCTGAATACGCCCCTAAATCAATGCAAGTACAGCTGGGGCTGTAGTGTCCTTTAATCAAGTTCACAGAATCACAGAATGGTCAGGGTTGGAAGGGACCTCTGGAGATCATCTAGTCCAACACCCCCCCC
>NW_009648529.1:30723-38225 GCF_000708025.1 Charadrius vociferus
TCGCCTCCGATCCCCTTCCCCAGTGCGGACTTACCTGCACTGGAGCTGGTCTCCTCGGCGAGAGGAGT
Organism: Charadrius vociferus; assembly: GCF_000708025.1. NCBI lineage: Eukaryota > Metazoa > Chordata > Aves > Charadriiformes > Charadriidae > Charadrius > Charadrius vociferus. The sequence continues at coordinate 30,792 of NW_009648529.1, forward strand.
TCTGCAAAGCAATTGCTATGTACTATTGTATTTCAAGACTTATTTCTTGTCTCTTGTTCTTCCCTTTCATTTAAATTGAAAGCTGTTGCCAGCAGGACATGTGAAGCTATTGCAGTAGTAGCTACAACCAGGTGGCTGGGTGTGTAGAGCTGCCTGATGGGACTTGCTGTTGAGTTTTGTGCTGGTTGTGGCACTGTGTGAGCAGTGGAGGGCTGAATCTCTGAAGTGCAAAGGGTTGTAGGAAATGCAGAAGGGTCTGGGCAAGGGAGGTGGTAAATGCCAGCAGAGTGGGGCAGCTAGCAGCTCTGTGCTGCTGCTAGAAATCCAGGAAAGCTGTCTGCCAGGGGTTATGGGACTGGCTTATGCTGGCTTTGCTGAGTACCAGTGGCCAAATCCTGCTGGGCCCTTGGTGGCTTGTTTGAGTATTGAAAAACATCTGCACTGTCTTCCCCTTGCTGTGCTTGAGTGCCTTAGTGGCACACAGGCTGAAGAAAGGAGAGACCTGGCCACAGCTCCAACCTCTTAACATGCTGTGGGACAGGGAAGGCAGTGCAGCCTCATCTGATGGCCTTGGATCATAGTGGTCCTCCCTACACAGGGTAGGCAAAGAGCCCAGCTTTCTGCTGGGAGGCTGAATGTCATGAGGAACAGGCTCACCAAGTAGGCTTCCAACCCTGCACCATCCATGGGTGGTGTGAACAAGCTGAATTCTGGTCTAATGCAAGCTTTGTCTGCTGCCCCATCACAAGCATGTGCACAGACGTGATTGTTGTCAGATTAGGTCTTTGAGGTTTGCATTGTGTCATCTTCCCTATGCCGAAGGCCAGGGTCTGAAGTTCATAAATATCTGCTCTCACTTCAACTATTATCCTTAGCTATCCTTAATTATCCTTAACTTAAATTTTGGCTTTAAAGACGTTTCTGATGCATCACCTAAAAAAGTTGTCAGCATCCAGAATCCATGAATGTGTTGGCTGTGACTCTGCTGTGCTTACCTTTTTCAGGACTATCTTACTGAGTGTAATCTCTTTGCTTAACGAGCCCAACACATTCTCTCCTGCCAACGTGGATGCGTCAGTCATGTTCAGGAAATGGAGGGACAGTAAAGGAAAGGACAAGGAGTACGCTGAAATCATAAGGTAAGCTTTGCCATGTGTGATGCTGTGCTACCAGCCTCCTGATTTAAATGCTATGAAACAGGCTGCAGAATTTGCTGAAACCAGCTTCTAACTGTGGTTCCTCCTTTGGAAATGAATTTTACAGTCTTAGGAGCACCTCCTATGAGGAGAGGCTGAGAGAGTTGGGTTTGTTCTGCCTGAAGAAGAGAAGGCTCTGGGGAGACCGTATAGCAGCCTTCCAGTACCTAAAGGGGGCCTACAGGAGAGATGGGGAAGGACTTTTTACTAGGGCACGTAGTGATAGGACAAGGAGGAATGGCTTTAAACTGGAAGAGGGTAGATTTAGCTTAGACATTAGGAAAAAAAATTTCACTGTGAGGCTGGTAAGGTACTGGAACAGGTTGCCCAGAGAGGTTGTTGAGGCCCCATCCCTGGAGGTGTTCAAGGCCAGGTTGGATGAGGCTTTGAGCAACCTGGGCTAGTGGGAGGTGTCCCTGCCTATGCAGGGGGGTTGGAACTTGATGATCTTCAAGGTCCCTTCCAACCTAAACCATTCTATGATTCTGTGATTCCAAGTCCATGCTTCTGGTCTCTCTAGGATTTTCAGCACATAGAAGTGGTGCAAACTTCTGCAGCAGGAGGACTGGGCTGATCTGTCTTTGAATTGTTCTAGAATTGCTTTAGACTATTCTGGCATGATGGTCTGCAAAACCTATTGGCTGCTAGTAAATACCAGTCAAATTCCTCGCTTGCCTTTGAGCACTGCTTGCATTGCTCAGGATGTGATTCAAACTGACTGCATCCTACTAATTCTGTGCTTAATGCACTCGTGAATCATAATCTTGTCCCTCTGATTTGAAGGAATATCAGCAGGATTTGGCTAGTGACTGCAAAGCTGGGTTTGATTAGCTGGAAGCACTGTTCAGTCTTGACTATCCTTTGAGAAGTTCATGGTTCATCAGGTACTGTAGGGAGATGATGTAAACTTGAGCCAGGCTTGCTGGCTCAAATGGTGGATAGGCAGCCCATACTGCAGTGGGACCACTGTCATGCTTGCCTGGAGAAAGACTACATCTGCATTGACTCTGCTAGCTGGGTGTACAGGGTATACCCCTGGTTGGAGATATGAAGGGCAGTCAGTTGCTGGCCTGAGTTGTGTGAAGAGTCTCACTGGGAGGTTATCTTAGTCCCCTCCAGCTCCATTGGCTTCAGCAGAGCTGGGTGTACTCCATAAACAGAGTATGGCAGACCAATGTGTAGGTGGGTGGGGGTGAAGGGACAGGCTGCCATCTGTTCCTCTCCCTGCTGGGTGGCAACAGAGGCCATCAACAGTTCACAGCCCAAGTGCTGCTGGGAGGCAGCAGCCAGAGCCTATCCTGGGATGATGGAAAACACTTGTTTCCTGCTATCCCCAGGCAGTGCTGGGGTTGCGGCTGTATCTTGGGGTGCAGCCACATGCTCAGACTGCTCTTACCATCCAGTGGGAGCTCAGAGCTGCCAAATACTTGTGTGAATTGCAGTTTTGACCATGCTGGAGTAGAGTCATGGTAGAGGGTGGCTGTGGATGGCATCTCTGAACCCACCTCAATAAGTCATCTTAGGAAATCCCTGAACATCCCTTCTGTAACAAATGTAACAAAACTTGCTCTGAGCTCTGGCAGGTCTCTAATGTGGAGGCCCATAGAATTTCATACGTTGCTGAGAGTGTGTGTGCTGCAAACACCCTTGGAGTTCTCCCAAGCCTGGGGTCATGGGAACTAAATCTGTTTCTAGTGCTGCTTGTGGTGCTTCAGCAAAACATCAGCTCTTCTGACTCTGAGCTGTCAGGAGGGCTGTGCTGGGGCTGGCTGGGATGTGGGGAGTTGAGCCATGCTGCTGCCAGTACCTGGCCCTGCTCACTTTGCTGTGTCCTCCTCCATGCAGGAAACAGGTTTTGGCTACCAAAGCTGAGGCAGAGAAGGATGGTGTGAAGGTCCCCACTACGCTGGCAGAATACTGCATCAAAACTAAAGTGCCTTCCAATGACAACAGTTCAGATTTGCTTTATGATGACTTGTATGATGACGATATTGATGATGAAGACGAGGAGGAAGAGGATGCTGACTGTTACGATGACGATGATTCTGGCAATGAGGAGTCGTGACCTGCTCCCTCTATGCCCCTGTACTGCCCCGCCGACTCAGGCCAGAAGGGAGCAGTGGTAACCTAGCAGCAGACCAGCAAAAAAAGGGGGGGGATATAAAAAAACCCTGCTGTCTCCTGTTGTATGGATCTGCTTGCTCCTTTTTTATGGACCGCTTAGAGACCCTCCACAGAATGTCTGAATTCTTGCATTCTTAACCCTTTCATTACTGTATTATGATTTCTTTTTAAAAAAGAAACTCTCTTTTTCACTTCTCTATGAAATGCTCACAGCGAAACAGGTTTGCTCATGTTTAGAATCTTGAATTAAATGCAGTCTTGCATTGAGATGTTTAATGTATTTAAAGCTGGAACAAACCCATTGGAAGCTGGGTTTTCAGGAGTTCAAGTGCTGTGTTTACTGGGAAGAAAAAAAAACCCACACAAAGCAAATTGCCAAGGTTTAGCTGCTCCATTTACAATAATAGTGTGTGTACATTTGTTTAGCCTTGTGGTGGTGGCTTTTCCTTTATAAGGTATGGGGCAGAGAGTGTAAAGCTACTGTGTGTTGAGCTTGATGGGATGTCACTGAAAGGTAGAGTATTCCTTTTCAGCCTGCTCAAGTTAAGAAATAGCTGGCCCCCTGGAGCCCCAGAGGGCACAATCAGCTTTGTCTCTGAAAAAGGCTTGTGATATGAACCCTAAAATAAAAACTTAACACTTCATGTCTATACAACTGAACCCTGGGTTGCTTTTTTTTTTTCAGACTACATCGGGGTTGAAAAAGTTCATTTTAGTCATGCTGCTGAGATCTGCTGCCTCTCCCCAAGGGAGGAAAACAGGCGTGCATCCTGCTGCCCAGTGGGCCAGTATTCATCCTGAACTTGTTTTTTGGCAGTGGGAGAGACTGATAGCCTCCTGCCCCAGTGCTTGCTAGCAGCCCTTGCTTCCTGCAGCCCTAGTTCAGTGCTGACCTGAGCTTCCTTTCTATTGCTTATGTAGGTCACATGTTGCTAAATGCAGCCCCACTGTAGTTCTGTGGGGTTGGCATTTGGTGTCTACCTGGGGTGGCCAGGCTGTCGCTGTGGCTGCTGGGGCAAGGGGCAGAGAGAATTGATGCATGTTGGGCTCTCCCCTGCCTGGTTGGCTGGGGCATGGGTGAGAGTGCAGTCCCACAGGTGAGGGGGCTGCAGTGCTTTCAGGCTGGAAGAGAAGTCCAGGGGCAGGGTTTGACAGGCTATTTAGCAGCTGCACCAAGCTCAGCCTCTGGCATGGTTTTTGGTTTTTGGAGCTCTTAGAGCTTAGGGCGTGGGTAGGGGGATCCTGCATGCTTGTGCCTGCAGAACCCTCTTCCTCAGTCCCTCAGCACCCTCATCCCATTGCAGTGTGTGCTTGTGGGGCTGCAGTGCAGTGGCCTGAGTTCACCTTTTGTGTGATCCCTTGATCCACAGCTAGTCCTGCCCTCCTTTGCTGAGCCCTGGCACCTCCAGGAGCAGCTCTGAAGTGCTGGCCCTGCTTGGGTGAGACCCTCCATTCCCATAGGTACAGAGACAGGTACCCTGGTAACAGCTGCAGCCTTGGGTATTTGTTTATGTCTCCCCTTCACCTCTCTCAGGGTTTCAATGGTACGGCACCAGCTGTGGTCCTTCTAGGGGTGCTTTGGTGGGAGTAAACTTTGTTCTGCGATCTGCTCAGGGGCTATGTCCTGGGGTGAGGAGCAGGATGAGTGAAGCAAGCTCAGTGTGCTGCCTGGAGGGAGAGGAGGGGAAGGTAGCCCTTGGGGAGGGGAGGAAGGCTGGTGGGGCTCTGTTTGAACTGAGCAAGGCAGATGTGTTTTCAAAATGTTGGTTGGCTGGGATCAACAAGGCCAGTCCCTGCTCCTCTGCCCCAGGGTGTGCTGGTGGTGCATCCCTCTGCCCCCTGGGGACTCAAGGCAGCCTAAATGGTGGTACCTTGTCTCCCAGTGCTCCCTTTGATGGTCTGCCCTCCTGCTTGCATGTTACCTGGGGAGGCAGCTGGACCCCTCCTGAAGTGGGCTCCTTCAGCTCATCCTTCCAGCAAAGAGTGACTCAGTCCCTAGTGCTTTTTGGAGCTGGTAGCAGGGCTCCCTTGTATCTAGTGATGGTGTGGGGCACAACCCCACCCCCACCCCAGCTTCACTCTAGCCCTGTGCTGGCAGTGCCAGTGTTGGAAAATGGGCTCCTGGCTGCAGGACTGGTCTCAGGGTCACACTGGGATGCCAGCCTCCAGCTTTCAAGAGGTTGTTGGGGAGTGAAGCAGCAAAGTATGGCAATGCTGGCTATGCTGATGACTTGGTTTGAAATGATACTGCATCTTTCAGGATTTCCTTTGTACTTTTGACCGTCTTCACTGTATACTCTCCAGTGACTTGTATTTTCAAGCTTGGTGTTGTAAGATGCATTACCATGACTCTCCTGTTATCCTTTTTTTTTTTTTTTAAAGACAAAAAGCACCCTATTTTGAGAGCTCCTACATTAACCAGACTAATTTCTCTTTCCCACTGTCCTGTGCAGTGTCATTGCTTGTTGACTTGCTGGTTACCTTTTTTGACATGCAAACTGTGATATGAGGGTTGGTTTGGTTGTTTTTTTTTTTGAAACTATTTAAGAAATTGTGGAAAAATGTATATCTGATCTGGATATTCTGTTTTTTCCCTTAACCTTTTTCTTCTGTCTCAGCCAATATGAGCACTTACAACCAAATGCAGTTTTTCAACTATTCTGAAGCCAGCAGGGTCCACTAGATTTCTTAGTTTCCTTAGCTAAAATCCCAGTTGTTTTCCTTTTTTCTTCAGTATAATTTACGAGAAAGAATTAACTGATGCATTTTTGTGTTGTCTTCCCCTTCAGTAGCTATATTTTGTCTTTTCTGCGCATCTGTCTACTAATAAAAAAATGAAATGAAAATACACTGTACTGTTACTTCCCTGTTAATTAAGCTGATTTATTTGCAGGGGTTAGTAAAGCTTTGAATAACAGCTATTCACAGGTTCAGTGCTGCTCCAGTATCAATGCCTATACATAAATATCTATAAGATTATTGGAAACCCATTGCTTCCAGCAGTGTAAGCACTACCCTTATGTGCTCACAGCCACTACTGAGGATGGAAGTTGAGCAGCCAGGAACAGCAAAGAAACGCTGGCTGAAGTCCTTGCAAGGAAGTCTCCCTTGCAGCTGCTGTTGCAGCTCAGGCTCAGGGGGCTGCTGGGCGCTGGCACCAACACTCCTGTGTTGGCAGGAGCAATCCCTCAGGAGCCATCCCCTTCCTCCTGGTGGAAGCCGCAGACCTCATGGGCAAAGCAAGGAAGGGCAGTGCTGCAGCTGTGCTCCTTCCTTACTTATCCCAGCTGTGCTGCAGGGACTCAGAGGACAATGCTGGAGGACACCAAAGTCATTGACTTGATGCTTATGGAAGGAGTCAGTCCCATCCCTGCTGCAGGTGGCTGCGAGCTCTCAGCACCAAGGCGCACTCACCTTTGTTATGGTATTTGGCATCCCCTGCAGACCCATCTGCTGCTTTTTACTCCCAGCAGGAACAGATGGAAAGGGACAGGCAGCAAAAGCATACCGCTCCTGGAGCCTTTGAAAATGCAGACACAACACTAGCGATACGCTTAGATCTTTATTAGGTGGAAGAAGGGCTAAAAAAAATGAAATTCCTAAAACAATCACCACGCTGGTGTGGGACAAGAAAGACCAGGAGTTGCCTCCAGGCTCTTGTTTTAAAAAAAGTGGGGAGGGACAGGTGATGTTTCCATCCAGTAGCTCTGACTTTCCTGGGCAGGGTGGCTCAGGGCAGAGAGAGGTATAAGACAGAGCTTATACTTTTATTTAAGAAACCGCTACATAGTTTTTGCCTCTAATGATGCAAAGGAGGTTCCAGGACACACTGAGCTATCTGAAGTCTCTTGCTAGAGAAACAAAAAAACCCCAACAAACAAGCAAAAAAATAGCCTTTTTTTCTTTATTATTCAAATATTGAAAAATAAAAAGGTGAGGCTGCAGCTCAGGGCTAAAGTGACCAAACTGCCCACAAGAGTTCATCTTCCACAGCAGGAGGGAGGGGGGAGATGAAAGAAAGGGGAAGACACACAAAATGTTATTTTCCTTTTTTTTTTTCCTCCTCTCTTTCAAGTAACAGCTATCTAAACCAACATGACACATCTTGATTGGG
>NW_009648529.1:38345-46956 GCF_000708025.1 Charadrius vociferus
ACTGCATTAAATAAATGGGCTACAGCTCCACAAAAAATGGCGCAAGTTTGTCTTTGACAGTTATAAAGCTTAAAAAAAAAACACAAGGAAGGATGCCCTGGTGCAGATGGGAAATTAATAATTAGCTTTCCTACAAAGAAAATAAAACAGGCTGCAAGATGCAGAAAACCACATTTCGGCTCTATTACATTTACAAATACATACATAAATATATTACATACAACAGCAACTCAAAGAGGAAGCGGGCGAGTCACACAGAGCTGGCTGGCTGCAGTTCTCCCCACACAGACATTTGGCTGAGCAGTCACATCTTCTAATATTTCCAGGAATGGGCTTCGGCTTTTTTTCCTTTTCTCTTTTGTTTTTTCTCCTCTTCTCCTTTCATTCTCTCCCCCCTCCTCAGTTTCAGATTCAGTTTGTCCAGTATGGAGAAGTGCCATAGGTGGTTTTGGTAGCCTGAGACTTTTGTTGCATGGTGCTGGGTTGGTTGCGTTGGCCAGATCCACCCTAGAAATCAGTAAGGAAGGAGACATGGGCATCATCTGCCATAGCACCAGCACTCCCAGGAAGACAAGCCTGTCTGTACATCAGCAGAAGAGCTGCCACCACCAGGGACGGCCCTGACACAGCGATGCTCCCCCACCCCAATGGATCAGTTTCTGCTCTGCAACATCTACGCATCCTGCAATCCAGGACAAACAGCCACAGAGACACCAAGCAGAAGCGTGGGGACACACCATTCCACCCAAGACAGGTTCAAGCACAAGGAAGGAGAGGAGCAGGACTGGGTACAGCAAAGGAGCTCTCTCAAGGTGAACAGAGGCAGTGCACTAGCCGAGGACGTCACACATTCAGAGAGAGAAGTCATTTCCTATTTCTGGACTCTAATGCAGAACACTGTTTTTTCAGGGAACGTTTATAGTGAGGAAAGGAAATGCATGGGCTGGTGAAACCAAATCAGAAATTGGAGCCAACATGCAACCTGCAAGGGTATGCTTGATTTTTTCCCCCAGAGTTACAGTACAAGTGCTCACATCCTGCTCTCCTGCCACAGTCGGGACAGCAGCGCCTGCCTTGGGCTTCACACCTCACAGCCCATCTCACACCCCACATCGGGATGGCTTCTTCACAGATTCACAGGCTGGCTGAGGCTGGCAGGGATCTCTCAAGGTATCTTGTCCGACCCCTTCTGCTCAAGCAGGGTCATCTAGAGCTGGTTGCCCAGGACCATGTCCAGATGTTTTTTAGTTTCTCCAAGGTGGGAGACTCCATGACCTCCCTGGGCAACCTGTGCTACTGCTCGGTTACCCTCAGAGTGAAAAAGTGTTTCTTCATGTTCGGAGAGAATCTCCCCTGTTCCAGTTTGTAAGCTCCAAGGATGGTGACTCCACAACCTCCCTGTGCAACCTGTGCCAGTGTTTGGTCACCATCCCAGTAAAAAAGTGTTGCCTGATGTTCAGAGGGAACCGTGTGTGTTTCAGTCTCTGCCCATTGCCTCTGGTCCTGTCACTGAGCACCACTGAAAAGAGCATGGCTCCATCTTCTTTGCACCCTTCCTTTGGGTATTTAAAAATACATTAAAAAGCCCCCTTGAGCTTTCTCTTCTCCAGGCTGAAGAGTCACAGCTCTCAGCCTTTCCTCATAGGAGAGATGATCCAGTCCCTTCATCATCCTTGTGGCCCTTCGTTGAACTCTCCAATACATCCCATGTGTCTCATACTGGGGAGCCCAGAACTGGACACAGGACCCCAGGTGTGGCCTCACCAGAGCCAAGCAGAGGGGAAGGATCACCTCCTTTGACCTGCTGGCAGTACTTTGCTTAATGCAGCCCAGGATACTGTTGGCCTTCTTTGTGGCAAGGGCACATTGTTGGCTCATGGTCAACTTGGTGTCCACCAGGATGCCCAGGGCCTTTTCTGCCAAGCTGCTTTGACCCCTGGCATATACTGGTGCATAGGGTTGTTCCTCCCCAGGTGCAGGACTTCGTACTTCCCCTTGTTGAACTTCATGAAGTTCCCTCCCCAAGCTGGTTAACAGCATCGAGTCTGTCAGTCTGCAGTCATTGTCAAGGCCCTTTCTCAATGAGCTAAGCAAAACCCCCCAAGACCCTGGTGGGATGTGGGTGGGAGCAATCTGCCCTTGGGCATGCTGTAGAGGCAGAAGGGGCCAACTCACCTGTGCATCTTGCTGAAGATGGTGATGCAGCATCTGGGAATGGGGCTGCTGATGTGCAGGCAGGATATGGAGAAACGGGGCTGGAGCATATCCCGGGGCAGCACCAGGGTTCAGGGGCCCAGTCGATCCGAGAGCAGAAGGCAAGCTGAAAGGAGGTGGCGTGCCAGTATGGAATCCCTGCTTGTCAAATGTCTGCACATGAGGCAAGGGGGACAGCATCAGAGACCGGTGTGAGCAGCCCCACAGCAACCAGACAAGAACAAGAATGGCCCAAACACACATCACCTGAACCCGTCACCAACCCCATGAGCAAGCTAAATCACACCTGCAAGCACTTCAGCAGAGGAGTTTCAGCTCTTGTTCTTACCCATACTTCTGCACTAATGCCTCCAACATTTTATTTTACTTTTATTTCCACAGCTACTGTGTTCCTTTTTCCCCCTGACCTCTTTTTACTCAGTGGGACATGGGATGGCAGCAGCTGCCTGAAATCAGTCCTTCACACACTGTGGGGGCTCAACTTGGAATTACTCTTCCTACCCAGGGAAGCACAACAAAAACTAGCAATAAGATTTTCCTCCCCTCCCCCCAACCCAGCCTCTCAACTCAAAACATTAGTGTCATCACACTTCATTCGCAGCCAGAACAAAGCATGCTTGGGGCAGTGTGGGCAGCATGCAGCAGCATAGAGCGCTACACCTATGCCAGCAGCTGCCATCAGGAGCTGACATGACAGAAGTGGTGGGACAGAGAGCGAGACTCTTCTCTAACAGCAAACAGAGCCAGCATAAGAAATACCACAGCCTGCTGACTCTGAGACCAACTGGCCTGGGAATGGCCCTTGGCCCTATAGTTCCACAGGGGGAGCCATCAGCCTGGCCTCAGGCCACAGGGGAGGAGGGTCCAGCATTGCTCACCTGAGTCTTGTTATAGACTGAGCCACTGATATCAGGCACACCTGTGTTACTTGAGGTCACAGAAACACCTGGAAAACAAAAAAAAAGCCACAAACAATGAGAAAGTCAACTACCACCCAGCATGAGCCCCATGCTTTGTTCCCAGCACCTCCTGTGGCCTTGGTGGATGCACCTTTGTTTGCAGCACCACACGCTCTGCTGCTTGGCCAGCCCAGCAGAGTTCTCCATGCTGTCAGACCCACAGCACCCCACATGGGAACAGAAAGTGCTCGGTTCCTTGCTTCAGCTGCGAAGCAGGAAACCAGCCCACTGCAATAAGTCACCCACATCCACAACCCACTGGTTACTGCTTGGGTTCAAATGCACTTCACCAGGCAGCAGCCAGCTGCACTGAACACTCATTTAAGCTCACAAAAAGCCAGCTTTCCCCTAGGATTAGGGATGCATTTGGCTCTACTGCAGCATTCAAGAGCTTTCCAGTGGTGCACCAAGCAATGAGACTCAGCATCTGCTACACATTTGAGCCCTTGTCCTTTTACTTCCTGCAGAAGGGTGAGGTTGGCGTTTCAAATGCACAACAAATTCTTGGTATTTGCTTAAGCCCAAGGATGAACTAGTTAGTGCTAAGCAATTCAGTATACATTTCTCAGGTCTAACCAGCACGTGCAGAATAAAGCTTTCATATAAGCTGTATAAATTCTTCAGCCTTTACAGTCACAAAGGAAACATTTCCAGGCATGAAACAACATGATGAGTTACAGGATGTACGGACAGCAGCTGAAACAGCCCAGAGACGTGTGAACTGCCCTGCTTGCTTCTAACACATGGCTATTGCGTGTGCCTACCAAGAAACTAAAAATCTAGTCTTCATTTGGCAGAGGACCAACTCTCAGCAGCATCCAACTGCTTAGGCTTCAAAAACACAGCACTGCTACAGGATCACTATATTCTTCAGCAAAGAAAACTTTGGCAGAGGAAACAGTTCACCATTTTTCCCATGTATAATTATGGACAAAGCTGCGTATCAGCCACACATATCCTTATGCAAAGTTCAGCCATAAGGTTTAGAAGGAACACTTGGGCCATTAAAAAAGCATTTTGTATACGACGGGAGATGGAGAAACAGCTTGGATCGTAACCCTGTTTATAGCTGGCTGCTGCGTTGACTGCACAGCACTGGGAGTTTGCCCTACTAAATCCCACTCGAGCAATCTCAAGTCTCATGTGTTACCTTTCCCAGGTCCAGTGCCAGCAGATTTGTTTTGTGCTTGAGATGACCCACTGTAGCCTCCTTTGCTGTAATCTCCAGCTGCCGTTCCCTGCGTTAAGTCATCATAGCCTGCCGGTGTGTACAAGACAAAGTGTTACAGCGTACAAGCAGCTCTGCAGACGCTCACGTGAAAAGCACAGTGGTAAGCATACCTGCTCCATAGCTGTGCTGCCCATAGCCACTCGCTTGCTGGAAAGGAGTTGACGCAGTGTTCAGGTTGACTCCATGCTGTTTAGCAGATGCTGGAGGTACCTGGACAAAGGAAGGGAACAAAAGGCCTATTAACCGGGGAATGGCACAAAAAACACAAGCTCCCTCTGCCATCTAGTGGGGAAGGCACCTCCACCTCACATGGGAAATTTAATCTGGAGTTGGGACTGGCATGGGACATTGTGCTAACGCTTCCAGTAGTAACTTGCTGTAGTAGCTTTGTGCAAGCCCCAAGTTTTCTGCTAGAGCTGTCCCTCTGCAATGAAACCCTGTCTCAGAACAGGCTGCGTATTTCTTTCATATGCTGACTGTGAACAGCAAATTCTCACCCACAAACCCAAGAAGGAGCAACCACAGTGCTCTCCCTCCAGAATCAAATGAAACACCAACTCCTGCTTGAGGCTGTTTCATAAAACACAGGGCCCTAAAATAGACTCATCTACCCTTCTGCCTGGAACATCACCTCTTCCCAAATAACATTCTCCCTCCTGAGACTACCAGCCCTGCTCTCTGACTTAATGGGGTCTCCTCCATTCTCAAAAGGATTTCCTAGGCACTCTCGGCTCACTGACTCAGCTTTGGGTCTCCCTTTGACTCTCCAGAAGCTGCTATGGGCTTTCAGGAACACCGAGTCCATGAGCTGCAGCTGTCTGCTATTTACAGTAACCTGCACAGGAGTCCATGAGTTCTGGCCTTTTAAATTTCCTGTTTTCTCAGGGAAGAGACTGCAGCTATTTTTTCATGCTTGCATGTTTTTGGAGATCCCTTGCAGACTGGGGAAAATTACTCTACTCCACTGTCATGAGACCCCACCTGGAGTACCATATTCAGTTCTGTGGCCCCCAGCACAAGACAGTCATGGATCTGTTAGAGCAGGTCCAGAGGAGGGCCATGAAAATGATCAGAGGGCTGGAACACCTGTCCTATGAAGAAAGGCTGAGAGAGTTGGGGTTGTTCAGACTACAGAAGAGAAGGCTCCAGGGAGACCTTATTGCAGCTTTTCAATACTTAAAGGGGGCTTATAAGACAGAGACACTTTTTAGCAGGACCTGTAGTGACAGGGCAAAGGGCAACAGTTTTAAACTGAAAGAGGGTAGATTTAGATTGGACTTAAGGAAGAAATATTTTATGATGAGGGTGGTGAGACACTGGAACAGGTTGCCCAGAGAGGCTGTAGATGTTCCATCCCTGGAAACAGTCAAGGTCAGGTTGCATGGGGCTTTGAGCAATCCAATCTAGTGAAAGATGTCCCTGTCCATGCCCATGGGGTTGGACTAGATGATCTTTAAAGGTCCCTTCCAACCCAAACCATCCTGTGCTTCCAAGATGTAGAAGGTTCGGGCTGGAGAGAGCAAAACCAGAGAGGGACAAAGGAAGGGTTACAGTTTAGGCTGTCACACTTACAAACATGGTTGGCCCATACTGGAATGCACTGGGTACACCGGGCACACCAGCGTAATAAGGTAACCCAGTGTAGCTGTACCCCGGGGGCAGGGTCGGGTTGAGGAAGGGCTGCTGAGTTGTATGGTGAGTCTGCGTCTGGTTCTGCTGCGGCTGGGCGAGTGTGGTAGCAGGAGCAGGAGAGGCAGAATCCCCACGGCCAAATTTTGTTACATCACCTGCGAAAGAACAAACTGATCAGAAAAGCTATCAAAGCCACTCCAAAAGTAGAGGATTCAAATCCTCTGAATACAAGTAGACAACTACAGAAGAGAACGCATCCTACACTTGAAAGGCTGCAGTTCATAGAACAAAGTCTCCCAGTCTCTGTTCCTGACAGCCACAGAGACATTGCCTGTTCATGGCACAGAACTCCATGTCATGGCTAATCCATTGATAAAATGGAGATACCGATACTTATCTCACACGATTTGAGCAGATTCATTACTATCAGACCATTGCAATAAAACATGCTAAAACCAGAAGTATGGTAAATAGCCAAAGAGCAAATGGCTGTTGGGTTAAAGTGTGACGCTCCTGGAGGTTAAACTGATAAGCTAAGCTTCATGGGCTGAAAGCAATTTAGGATTTACAGGCAGTGATGGGCATATTTTTGTCAATGTCTGTTTATTTGTCAAGCATGACTAGTTAGATGTCCAGTTCCTCACACCACCAAAGTTTTGGAGACAGTAGCTGAAAGCCAGGAAAGCAACGCTTGCATTGAGCGCCACCTTATTGAAGAAGTAGGAAGGGAAATTTGGTTATTAACCCAAAAGCAGCTTCCCGAGAGAAGTGATTACGAAGCAGAAAACTCCCAAACACTTGCATTTTCTGGCAGCCTACAGAGCAGCATGTTCACGTATTTTTAGGGAGGTGACATATATCAATCACATCTATCTCATTCCCAACTAGTATTCCTTTATGTTGGTTACTAAAAAGTATGACAACACTTAATACCAGCATTATAGGAATTATAACACCTATGGCTACAGTTTTAAGCTATAATCAGATGGCAGTGAAAGAAAACCACTGGCTGAAAATACTGGATGGCATTAATGTCGTCCTTGCACGCTGCTAACTGAAAAGCAAGAGCAAGAATGAGGAAGGGCTTCTTAGAACACATGCTTTTGGGAATGAAGTCCATTAGATTTGGGGAGGGTGAGGGAGAGCCTACTAGATGCAGCTCCTGCTGGGAACATACAAGTGCTAAAATAGCAGTAACAAAGTATGGGCAGCTACTGAGGGGGGGTCTATTGCAGTGCCAAAAAAGGAAAGCAAGCCAGTTGAATTTCGAGAAGAATGATTAAGCTATGGAATTTCAAGCACCCGTATATGCTTGGGAAGGGCACTAGATGACACTGCCGTTCACATTCATAGCAGTTTTGCACTTATGCTCAAAGGCTTAATCCCACATATGTCGTCACATATGAATTACTGATGAAAACCATGAAGAAGAAAACACCCAGTGTCAGGGTTGAGAGGGAGATGCTCACTTTTGTTTGACTAGTTCGGACTGATGAGTTTAACTGCTTACAGAAAGGAAAAGTGACTGCTCTTTCAGCAATGGCAGGATGACCAGCACATCTCACTTACCATGCTCATCTTTAAATAGCACTCACCTGAGTACGGGTTGTTAGCAAGGTTCCCATCTCTGCTTGTCAAGGTTGCAGGAGCAGGGAACGTAATTCCATAGTAATCCTTAGAAAGAGACAACATCATTTAATAATAGTTGAAACTGTAACAGAGCTGGACAGCTCTTATGAACACTGTATTACTCGCATAAGAAAATTTAGAAAGCAAGAAGCTTGGTCAGAAGCTGACCTTATCACTTACAGCAGAGCTGAAGATTTACCTGGACCCTCAACTTCAAAATAAACTTATTTTATAGACATTTTTAATGTCACTGAACATGAAATAATCCAGCTAAGATTTAGTATTGCAGGTGCTTTCTGTTACTTGAAACGGTGCCATATTTCATCACCCTTTCCTTCCCAGGTAATTCCATCTCATCAACTCCAGCATGAATCACTTCACAAAACACAACCAAATTCCTACTAAAAGTCTTAGCAAGTTACTCAAAAGCAGCGCTCCTGTCTCCTTCTAAGGAAAATGACACAAAAAGCAGATTTGGAGAAGGGATCTGAACAGGATTCGGTGGATATGAACTGGAACTGACACACTAGCATTTTCCCCCTATATAAACCAGACAAAATACAACTAAATCCACATGAGAGTAGGGTCTAAGGATTGCAATTATTCCCACTGCCCCTCATGTGAGGGAAAACCACATCAGCACTGCATATCCCTATCCCACACACCTGTGCAAAAATCATTAGAAAATGAGTGCAAGCCAGTTATCTTTGCACTTCATGCCCACCCATAGGAAAATATCAGAAGAGATACTCTGCTCTTCAAACAACATGGGTCTTTCCTGACCTACAGAAGGCATGCAGTAGAAGGTGCCTAAAGTCAAAACTGAAATATCAGGAATAGACTCAAAAGGCGAGACTGGAAAATGATAAGTGATCTGACATAATACATTTAAGCTCCATCCAGCAGCTCGCTAGGTACCACGCTATCCTGGTTTCAGCTGGGAAAG
>NW_009648529.1:47460-86964 GCF_000708025.1 Charadrius vociferus
AATAATAAACAAACAAAAAAAACCATTGAGAATTTACAGCATCACCACACACATTAAGAAATTGAGTTAAATTAAAAGAGACCCCCCTAAACCCTCAGGGGAAACCCTTGTTCGCACTGTATCCTTTGCCCTCCAACTACCACCCCAAAAATATCTGCCCTGGGTGCTTTGCCCTCCCCAGCTAAGCCTGAACAAGACAACGCAGAAGTTCAGCAGCTTTGGCCTCCTCCCACACGGGACAAAGAGGTTGTTCTCCATGCTCAGTCACACCACCTCCACCACCACATCACTGCAAGAACACTGCTCTGTGCAAACACAAATGGGGGCTTCCTGTGCAGCTGGAGAGTGAAAAAAACAAATATATTTAGGTACACAGCAGGACCCCTCAAGATACAACTTCCAGGTTGTACAGTTGTCCTGATATTCTTCTAACCAGGCAGGGGCAACCTCATTGGCTCTGTTCAGAGGTGGCTGAAGAAAGCAAGCCCTCATCAGACATAAAAACAGAGAGGAGGAGAGGTAATGACACAAGCTGGAATACAGGGAATTCAAACATGAAAGAATAAACACACTATGATCTTTACCATGAAGGTGATACAACACCAGAAGAGGGATCAGGGAGATTGTGAGATATCCATTCCTGGAGATATATCCAAAAGTATCACTGGACAAGGCCATCAACAACCTCCTCTGACACCACCTACCCTCAGCACCAGATTGCACTGAGAAGTTCCAGTAGCATGAGGGCATAACATACGACACAAGCATTTCACCAGGCAAACACTGGAAATTGGAAAAATTGAATTGTTTGTAGAGGACCTTTTCCTCCATGCAGCGCAATGAGAGAGCAGTCATGAAAAATTCATCAACTGGCAAAAATAGCAAAAATCACAAAGATATTTCTGGCTGTGTCTCCTTCATTCAATAAACAACAGCTTAGAAAAGACTTCTTATTCCCTATCATGATGAGGTTCAAACCAAGGAAAAGGAAGCAAAGAGATTGCAGAAACTTCATCAATAAGTGCTCAAGTGCTTAGACCCAGAACTACCTCCTCAAACAACATCTGGACTTAGAGAGCTCCTGAGATTCCTGAGAAATACATAATTTTACAAATCTTCCCAAAAGTAAAGCGAAATGATGTATTGACACAAAAACAAAGATGACAAAATATACCAAAAGTTAAAAAGCCACAACCAATACTGGCACATGACGTAATGAAAAGAGACTTGGGCAGGAAGGGAAATTCAGCAGAACACAGCAGGCATCAGAGCTTGCCTGGGAGAGAAAGGAAAAAAAACAAAAAACACATCAGCAGCAAAACTGCCCCACGTGTCACTACCCCAACACTTTCACATCCCCCACTGAACCACTACAGCCAACCTCCCCCCAACACACCACCCCCCTCCCCAAGCATGACCACCCCACCAACGCACTTCCCCAAGACCACCACAGCCACCATCCAAAACTGAAAACCACAGCCAGAAACTTACTGCAATCCAAAAGCGAGGAAGGGAAAACTTCCATCTTTGCAAGCATCACCCTTGCCTGCCACCACCTATGTCCCTGGGATGCCACCTTCCCCTGGGAGAGGCTCCAGCTGCTGCAAAGGCCATGGCTCCCAGCCCGCCACAGCCCTGCCACCACCAGCAGGGAAACTTATGGAGAAGATCATACTGGGTACTATTGAAAGACATTTAAAGAACAATGCAATCACCAGGCACAGTCAATGTGGGTTCACAAAGAGAAAGTCCTGTTTAACTAATTTGATATCTTTCTACAATAAGGTCACCCACCTAGCAAAAGAAGGGAAGGCAGTGGACAGTTTTTCTGGATTTTTAGGAAGGCTTTTGATACTGTCCCACACAGCATCCTTCTAGACAAGTTGTCCAACTGTGAGATGAGCAGGTCCATGTTGTACTGAGTGAAGAACTGGCTGAACAGCAGGGCTCAAAGGGTTGTAGTGAATGGGACTACATCTGGCTGGCAGCCAGTCACCAGCGGTGTTCCTCAGGGCTCAATTCTAGGGCCAGTTCTGTTCAATATTTTTATCAGTGATCTGGATGCAGGAGTTGAATGCACCATTAGCAAGTTTGCTGATGATACTAAACTGGGATGTGCTGTTGACTCTCACGAGGAAAGAGGCCTTGCAGAAGGATCTAAATGGACTGAAGTATTGGGCAATCATCAATGGCATAAAATTTAACAAGAACAAACGCCGGATTCTGCACCTAGGACAGAGTAACACTGGGCACAAGTATAGATTGGGAGAGTGTCATGGTTTAACCCCAGCCAGCAGCTAGAACCACGCAGCTACTCGCACAGTTCTCTCCCTTCCCCCAGAATGGCAGGGGGAAGAGGGAGAAAAGGATGGGAAAAAGGGAAAGAATAAAGCCTTGTGGGTTGAGATAAAGACAGTTTAATAGAAACAATAACAGAAAAGGAAAATAATAATAATGATACAAGTCACTCACCACCTGATCAGTGATCACAAGTACCTGCCCCCCAGCTAAACCCATTTATATACTGAGCACGTTGTCTATGGTATGGAATATTCTATTGGACATTCCATTGTTCTGTCTGTGCTCCTTCTCAGCTTCTATGGGAAGCTGAAAACAGTCCTTGAAAAACATAAACATCACCTGGCAACAACTAAACCAACATGCATTGTTGACATTGCTTTCATACCAAATCTGAAACACAGCAACCACTGGAAAGAAAATGGACTCTGTCCCAGCTGAAAGCAAGACAGAGGAGTGGCTGGAGAGCAGCCCTGCAGAAAGGAATCCGAGGGTGCTGGTTGACAACAGGCTCAATAGGAGTCAGTCGTGTGCCCTGGCAGCCAAGAGGGCAAACCGTATTCTGGGGTACATCAAACACAGTATAACCAGCCAGTCAAAAGAGGTAGTTATCCAGCTGTATTTAGCATTGGTGCAGCCTCACCTTGAGTACTGTGTGCATTTCTGGGCCCCACAATTTAAGAAGGATGTTAAGGTACTTGAATGCATCCAGAGGAGGGCAACAAGGCTGGTGAAAGGGCTGGAAGGCGTGTCCTATGAGGAGCGGCTGAGGACTCTGGGTTTGCCTACTTTGGAGAAAAGGAGACTAAGGGGTGACCTCATTGCTCTCTACAGCTTCCTGAGGAGGGGAAGCAGAGATGAAAGTGCTGATCTCTTCTCCCTGGTATCCAGTGAGAGGATGCGTGGGAATGGTTCAAAGCTATGCCGGGGAGGTTCAGACTTGACATTAGGAAGCATTTCTTTGCAGAGAGGGTGGACAGACATCAGAACAGGCTTCCTAGAGAGGTGGTCGATGCTCCATGCCTATCAGTGTTTAAGAGGCATTTGCCCTTAATAACATGCTTTAACTGTTTTGGTCAGCCTGTTGGAGTAGATGATCGTTGTAGGTCCCTTCCAACTGAAGTATTCTATTCTATTCTATTCTATTCTATTCTATTCTATTCTATTCTATTCTATTCTATTCATCATTTCACAACCCTTCCAAACATGAAAAGGAAAGACCAGATAATATGAAAATATGAATATGAAAACAAAGGTGACACACAAGTGAAAGGAAAACAGACCACAACCAACACCAGGGTATTACAGACAGAAAAGAGACATGGCCAGGAAAAGAAAATTCAGCTGCAGGAAAGAGGCACCTCAGCTTGCCCTGCAACAACAGGGAAACCCTAATACACCTCCCCAGCACAGCTGCTCCCAAAGGCTCTGCCCCAGCATTTTCGCATCCCCCACTGAACCACTACAGCCAACCTCCCCCAACACACCACCACCCTCCCCAAGCACCGCCACTTCCCCAAGACCACCACAGCCACCAGCCAAAATTGAAAACCACAGCTGGAAACTCCCTGCAATCAGAAAGTGAGGAAGGGAAAGCCAGTGCACCACATAAAGCAGCCCACCTGCACCACCACCAAGCCTGACCAGGCTCCTGCCCAGCACCACCCACAGACCCACCATGGCTGTGCCTGCAATCCCACAGCAACTTCTGCGGCACAGCACCCCAACACTCCTGCTCCTCCTGCCAGCTCTCATCACCGCCTTTGCCTGCCACCACCTGCATCTCCACACCACCACCTTCCCCTGGGACAGCCTACAGCTCCTCCAGGCCATGGCTCTGAGCCCGACACAGCCCTGCCACCACCAGCACATGCCCTTGCCCTTCCTTGACACCCTCCTCCACACCAACCACCCACAGCAAGCCACTGCCACTGCCCTACCTCTGCATCATCCAGCACTTCTTCACCACCCTCAGCAGCCCAAGCACGCCCCACCACTGGGAAGCCCAGGCATGGCACCACCTCCTCAAACAGCTCCAGCACAACATACAGCAGATCAAGCAATGTGTGCCAGCCAATGGCATGCTCTTTGAAGGCCAAGGGCCCTGCAACCTGCTGCTCAGCATCAACAAATACTTTGGGTGCATCCAGGACTTCCATGGCACCCACCATCACAGCCCTTGCGCCTGGGACCACATCTGCCTCAAAGCTCACATCTGCTTCCAATGCCTCCACAACCTCACCCGCACCATGCACAATTAGCCCAATGACCCTGACCAACCCACATAGTCCCACCCACACCACCACCACTTCTGGACCACTGCCCCATCCCCACCTCTGTCCTCCCACCTCCCCTGACCGATGGCAAGAGCCACTGCAAGAACAGCCATGGACCCTGAGCCTCCATTGACTACTTGTTTGTTTATATAACATATTCTATTTACTTTGAAAATGGTTTTTATCTATTCATTCACCTATTTATTCAACAAAAAATAAAGACCTGTTGCAAAAAGCTTGCCAGTGCCTCTTGTCTCAGAAGCACAGGAATGAGCCTTTGGGGTGGGAGAAAACAACCTCCACTCAACACCTACTCCAAGCTCTGCTCCAAACAGGGCTCTGCAGATCCTATGCCTATTCTTCTCTTCGGCACCTCCCCAAGGATGCACTTTCCCCAACCTCTGAAAAACCTCTGCCAGGGTTTAGCCATCGTCATCAGAATCATCTCTTTAGTCCTTATCTCCTCAACATTTTCCACGTTCCATCCTGGTTTAGACCAGCTGATGAAGGAGAGGCACGGCAGAGATCACTTTGATTAGGCTGAGTTCGGCTACTCTTGCCACTTCAGGCATTTTTTCCACAACTCTCTTGTTGCGCTGCTTGAAAACTCCTTACAGCACAAACTATTCCAGGGCAACACAGACAAGGTATGAATCCTTACATTTTCTCTTGTTCAGCCTTACTCTTGGACTAAATGGTCAGGTTAATTGTTTTTTTTTTTCCCCCATGTGCTTTACTGTATTTATTTTAGATCAAGCATTGCCCATTCATTTTTTTCTATCCATTTGCTGTCACTACATGTAAATAATATCAGTAATTCTCAGCTCCTGGCCCCTCAGAACCAAACCTCCCCACCAAGAGGCATGCTGCTCCAGCCCCTGCATAGCCCTGTGGTATAGCTACATAGAAAAAGCGCTGCTGCCCAGAGAGCAACAAAAAATTGGGTGAGCAGATGGGAAGCGCAGGCTGATAAAAGTTGAACAGCACTCCTAGAAAAGATTTTGACTCCTACCAATATAACCATGCCTCTACTGGCCCAAGAACTGCAAATATTTTGTCATTTTGGTGCTCTGAAAATAATCCCATTCATTTCAGTTGACAATTCTTCTGAGGATCATGCCTTCATTAATGTGCTCAACTTTTTTTTTTTTTTTTAAATTCAGGATATGCAGCTGGACAGGGTTTTGTCTGGGACATCCTTGTACTCACCTTTGACTATCTGACTCTGGCTGTCTCCAAACTCCACATGGAAGACCTGGTACTAACTTGGACCTTTAACTATGGCATTCATCCAGTGATACTTCTTTTCCAGATCACTGCTCATTGCTCCATTTCTGCCTCTACGGATACATTGCATCACTTAATCCTGTGACTTTTCTCAGTTACATACTACCAAACTTTCTCTCCAAGTTCTTATCCTAGTTTTCTGAAAATAAAATTCCTCAAACCAGGACAACCTTTCCGCAACCTAGGCTGAGGCTCTTTCTGAATCTAACTCTCAGCTTCTCTCACATGCCATTTACGTTCTGGATCCAGATAAGGAAGAAAGCTTCGTATACTCTCCCTACTGCAGCTCACGTGCATTTGTTACCATGATGCATATGCAAAGATCTCCACCTATGAGCACCTCCAAAATCTGTCAGATGCACCTACTGGCTGCCAATTTGTGCACTCGGTGTTCAACCCTACCTCTTGGTAAAAGAAAACATTCACACTCAGATTTCAACTAGATTTGACAAGATGTCATACTGTTGCTACAACAATTAATTTCTCCACTCAAAAGCACAGCACACTTGCTTCTATTTACAGAATTTGCAGATGGATGAATGCATGATGCAACGGTTGCTCTATATCAATTTACACCACCTAGAGAAACTGTTTGTGGATATCTAAAAAAACACAATATAGAACATAAGGATAAGCTCTTAATCACCATCAAATGAACTAAATTGTGTTGCACAAATGATCAACACTGAAGAGAACTTATTTAAAATTAAATAAACCAAGCCATTTACTTACCATTGGCAGCCTGGATTGAAGCATCTGGAGATCATCATAACCATAAATCTGCTTAAAGACAGATAAGAATAAAACATCATTATAACACTTTTCTCTGATGCTGACCAATTTGGGGCTTTAAACAGAGTTTGACCTAGGCCCAGTCTATTTTAAAGGTGTACAGCTATACGTCGCATTGTGCCATCGTGGTGCACTGTAGCATTTTAAGGCTAGTAGAGCTAAGATTAAAATGGCTTGTCACTGATGTTGTTTCTTGGTGACAGCAGTCCTCTGAGGAGAGTATGACTGTCCCATCTTCAATACTGTTTTCACAGATGCATCATTCATCAACTTGTGAAAAATCTATAGGCCATTCAGATTTGGGAGTAAGAGCAGCTGCCGCCTTTCCTTCAATCATTACTTCTGAGAATAGCAGGATTTAAGATTTAATGACTATGCCACAAAGCAACCTATGGTATCCCCTCTCATTCAGTGTGATACAGAAAAATGATTAGAATAAAGTTTCTGATTCAAGAAAAGATAACCAAAAATATGTTGATCCTGGTCAGACATCAAAAAGCTATGTGCAATCCTTTCAAAGTGTGATAGACAGGACACATGGCACATTTCAACCATTATTATAATAAATCTATTCCAGTAACACAAACTAATATTACTCAAAGGGCCTAAAACCTGATACCACTGAAAACCATAGCAACATGCACATTTAGCTTCAACAGAAGCCAAATCAGGTCTGTACCAACAGTTCTGCAGTTTACTATCAACAGTAAACCCTCACCGAATACGTTTCAGATATTCTTCAGCATTTGTAACAAGAATTCCAGGTGCAACATGTACCAACAGAAATGTCTTGGCATAGACAGCAGCAGGTCCTGAGGGCCCACTTGCACCAAGGGTTAAGCAATCAAGGACAGGAACGATTAAATTGCTTACTGGGTAGGCAGGCAGAAGTCCTCCAGGTCCCACAATATACTGGTTATGCAACAATGGCGGTACACCTTGGGGCAGGTTTGGGGGAGCTTTGCCTATAGAATCAAAATACAGACACTTTAACAAGCCTTTAGAAAAGAAAAGGCTTCAGCATTGAGACAACACAGCTAACAAGCCCTGGCGGCTCCACTGTCATAGCCTGTAAGGAGGAAAACTACGCAAAATAATTTTGTGCTGGTTGATGAAAATGCTCAAAATAGCCTGAAGAGTTTAACCATGCCTCAAGGAAGGGGAAGCACAGGCTACTTAAGACTGAAAACAGTCCCATCAGAGAACAGTCTGATTTTGTCATTTACTTTGTCCAAAATGATTACAAGAATTACAGGAACTTCTCCTTTCCTCAGTCCTCTCCTAAAGGCAAAATTCAGGCATTGTTCTCATTCATTTTCTGCTCTGTCAACACATTCTTCCTTATCACCAGAATATACTGGAAAACACAAAATGTTGCCAGTGTACTTTTTGTGGGTGACTTAGTGCAGCTGAGAATAGCAAAGAGAAGATGACTGAAAGAGTTTCAGTTGCCTCCGTGAAGCAGTGCTAGGAAGCAGAAGAGTAAAAAAAAAAAAAAAATGCACTTTGGCCAGTCATTAGACACTTAATTTACAAGGTACTGGAATGAGAAATGAGAAATTCTTCTATAAGTAAGTTTGATCTTAATATTTAAATCTTTCACTTCCCTCCACAGGATTTCCTTTTAGCAGTTCAGGTTGATTAGAGAAGCAAGAGAGAATTTAGCATTGCTTCCACTTCAGTGCAAGAAGCCTCCCCACCTTTTCTCTTTGTGGACCCTTTTCCTGAATGCTATTTGCTATGGAATGACCCAGACATCAGGCACTCTTTTCCTTTCTGTAGATGTGGCAGTAGGGATGTAGCATATGATAATGAGGACACTGAAGTATATTTTGATACTGCCAAATGAATTCAAGTCACAGAGAAGACTGAAATTAAAGCTAAGGTGAACTCACAGCCAAGAGCTGATCACAACCTGGAATGCAAACTGGGCGAATCTCCTAGCCCAAAACTTCCAAAGTCAGAACTGCTCTGGTGTCTATTTATAAAGCTCTTTGGGGATGGAATATACTATATAAATGCCACATAACACCCTAACAAATATTTAAAATACACAAGACCAGGCAGCTTTACTTTATAAGCCAGCAAATAAAGCATGCTGAAAACGCTAGTCAAGACTGTGGATTTCTTAGCACAGTTATTGCTGGTGAGATGCTCAACTGACAGCCCTGCTGAAGTCCTCTGTCCATCCACGTGATTTGTTAATATTGCAAACCTGAAGACACTAGGGGAGCTGCCCGTGTGGTAGCAGCTGGTATAGACACACTGGTAACGCTCAGTCCAAGGCTGTTTGTAGTGTTCATACTGCTTGCCATGCTGACAACTGAAGAGGTGGTGCTAGTGGCTGAGGTTGAAAAAGTTGAAAAGGTTGTTGAGGGCTGGAGCGAAGTTGTGTTCTCAACACTAGTGTGCTAGAAAGGAGACAAAAAGAACGAGGATCACAGAGCAAATAAACCACAGTGGAAGATGCTGGGGGAAAAAAAAAAAAAACAACACCAACAATCTTCTAAGTAACAGCAGCACATGCAAAAGAAAAATATATGCATTATCTATGTACCAAGCAAGCAAGTAATTACATGGTTGCAATTTTTAAGTATTCAAAGAAAATTATTACGAGAGTTAAATTCAAACTGCCATATCATCAAAAAATTATACCACAGTAACTCAAATGTCACTCCATTGCATTATTTCTTGCCCTTTGCTTATATACTCCTTTAAGCTAGTACTTGTTATGTTAAATAAACTCCTATATTCTTCCAAAAGACAGTACTTGTTTTCAAAATACAGGACACTTATCATGATTTCTTCAATGCACTTGTGGAATTTAAAAGATGAAAACTGTAGTGCCCCACAACAGAGTCAATGTGGTAAACTGAAATGCAGACCAGATGTGTTACAGGAAAACATGAGGATAAAGGAGTTCCTGGTTTGAATCCAGCACAATACAGTAAGCTGATCACACTTGCGAAACAGTGTCATCAACACACAGAAGCCAAAACAACTCTGACAACAGAAAAGAAGGACATTTGGATACGCGTGAATTTTTAAGTTACATATTCAGTAGGGATGAGGCATTAAAAATCAAAATACAGGCATGAAGAAAAGCAGTAACCTATCTGCACACCCCAGCTGGGATTGTACAGAGGTACCCCATAACAGAACAAGGCTGACTTTTGTCTGTGCAACCTCATCTAGAGCACTCTGTTCAATACCATTTGCCTTATCATCTCAAATGCATTAAATATACAGGTGACAACAATGTCACATGGTAAATTCTTAAATCATCTGTCATGACATGTATCATTCCATCACCTGCATTTTGCCAGCTAACCTCTCCAGTGGAGACTGCTAACAGTCCACATTTTGGAGAAGTTTCAGCCAGGTACTTCTAATGATTTTTGAATTTATTTTTTTTTTTAGTTTTAATACATTTGTTACAATAATTTTTTTCTTTATTCCATCCCCCCACTTGCTGGCACAAAAATTTCCTCTACAGTTGTGTGACTGGGAAGTCTGTAACAGCTA
The DNA here is from genome assembly GCF_000708025.1 of Charadrius vociferus. NCBI lineage: Eukaryota > Metazoa > Chordata > Aves > Charadriiformes > Charadriidae > Charadrius > Charadrius vociferus. Next base: position 57,639 of record NW_009648529.1, read on the forward strand.
TTCTTGATCTAATACAAATCACAAGTGGTAACGACTTTTTTTTTTTTTTTTTACAACTAGAGGGCTGGCAGCCCTTCTTCCCTGAGATAAAGCTCTTGTTTCAGTTCTTAGTGTACTGGGACACGATGAACTTTAAGAGAGGGTCTTAATCATCAGATAAACTGATTATATGCCAAACATCTGTTGAAATGCAAATAGGACTTACTGCATGTGATGTGCTTGAAGACAACACTGAGGCAGGGGAGAGGCTGCTCTGATGACTGGAAAATGAGCTAGAAAGAAATTGCAAAGAATTAATAAAATTAATTTTTCCTAGAACATTTAAAAAAAAATACATGTATATATACACATATACATACAAACAGAGTAGGTAGCAGGATATTATTTAAATAATAAAAATCGTAGGTATACATACACACACAGTAGAATATTAAAGAAAAAAGTAAATAAAAATATTAAAGAAAAAAATTTCCTTTAATATCCTACTACCATTTAATGAAAAAAATTGAAGTACAGAGACAACAATTACTAAGAAGAAACATCTAAAACACCATTCATTTGTATTTATCAATTTACTATATTTTTAGTAAAACAATAGCTGCTTCAGGAATTATGTAGCAATGACTCCAAGACATGTAAAGTCCAAAACCAGAAGGTTTACACAACACATGGCTTGTTTCTCATTCTTTTCCTGAGCAACTGCTGCCGCCTGCCACAGGGCACAGGTATTAATTAGTTGAGGCAGTGCTTTGGTTTGACTCAGTGTTAGGTTGACGGTTGGACTTGATGATCTTAAAGGTCCCTTCCAACCTAGAGGATTCTATGATTCTATGACTCACTATGGTATTTCTCATATAATCTGCATAACATTAATCAAACCAATTAGAACTGCAGGGTATTTACCCCATAACTGTGCCAAAAGCCCCAACACACTCTCAAAAGACAGGGCGCAAAAAACCCAACCCCAGCAAATGAAGAGCATCTGTGAAAGCCCAAAAATTAGACATACTACTACAGAATCTGCCAATTTAATCAAAGCTGGTTCATACCACTACACCCCACCAAAAGTAATTTTCTCTTTGAAAAGATGAATCAGAACTGACAGTTCAGTTTTATACACATACACTGGAAAATATGAAAATAAAGAATCCCCTGATAAAAACCATCTGCAGATAATTTTGTTTTAGGAATCAACTCTGCTTTAGCATTATCTTTTTTCCCTAGCTGACCAGGCCTGTGAACTTTTGGCAGTAACAGTAGCATCAACATTCATCACAGAATCATAGAATGGTTTACGTTGGAAAGGACCTTGAAGATCATCGAGTTCCAACCCCCCTGCCATAGACAGGGACACCTCCCACTAGACCAGGTTGCCCAAGGCCACGTCCAGCCTGGCCTTGAACACCTCCAGGGATGGGGCCTCAGCAACCTCTCTGAGCAACCTATTCCAGTGCCTCACCACCCTTAAAGTGAAAAATTTCTTCCTAATGTTCAATCTAAACCTGCCCTCTTCCAGTTTATAGCCATTCCCCCTCGTCCTGTCACTACATGCCCTAGTAAAAAGTCCTTCCCCAGCTCTCCTGAAGGCCCCCTTTAGGTACTGGAAGGACGCAATAAGATCTCCCCTAAGCCTTCTCTTCTCCAGGCTGAACAGCCCCAACTCTTTCAGCCTCTCCTCATAGGAGAGGTGCTCTAGCCCTCGGATTCATCTGTAATCCAAAGATCTTTGAATGTCTCCCTGCAAGGTGACTGAAACTTGTTCTTAAATATTACACTGACAAAAATTATACCTTAGGTTCAAGGTAATAATAATAAATAAACAAAATGAACACTGAACAAAGGCAAACAAAACAAAGCCCTAAAATATATGTATGGTTTGGTGCTCAAAAAGCCCTTCATGTGAAGTCAGAAGCAAGAGAGATCCTAACCATAAAAAAAATATTTTAGTGTTCTCTATAGAAATAGCCACAAGAAAATACAGCAGTTTTCATAACAAAGCTGCAGGCTAAATTATATGCCCTAATTTAAGGGCAAACACTTCTGGTAGCTCTTCAAGGTGTGGGACCAGAATAAATCATGGCAGTTTCATAGATTAATTTTACTTCGACTCTTTAAAACCATTCCCTGTCTGCAGGAATTACAATGACACCACTTCAGTCAGCAAAGAAATGGTTCAGTCCAACATATGGTTTTAAACCACTCCCTTGCCCACTCTCCCCAGCTCTTCTAATAAGCCTTAATTGACCACATGACAACCAGTGCAAGCTGGCACGATTGCAGCAAGAGCCCCTTGAAACACAAAGCTGTTTATATACCATGAAAACTTGAGGACAGCAGCTGCTCTATCATTAAGAGGCAGCCCAGAGCTCATACTTTGCAACCAGAAACATCCTGGTACCTTCTGAATCTCTCTCCTAATTCTAGTTAATGTAAGAAAACTGGACCCTGGTGTCTGACAGCCCCATATGCAATCACACTCATGTTTGCCTTTTCCCCAAAATTGAACCCCTTTCAGTTTATCACAACTCCTACTGTACCTGCTTAACTGGGGAAGTGAGCTGCTGACCAAATCACTGGACTCAGGCAAGCTGGGCAATGTTGCCACGTGCTGCGATGCTGAAGGCAGAAGCGAAGCAGTGGTGGATATCACACTAGGCAGAGAACCAGCAGAAGGCAGTGAAGGAGAAGGCTCTGTCTTAGGTGCTGGAACTGATGAAGTAGCTGCAATGAGTTAGAGAGGCATTCAGAGACAAATTCCAGCATACCTGACATCCCAGCCTGGATCCAGGAACACAACAGTATTCTCCCCTTGGTTTACAAAAACCTGACCATTAAGAACCAGTAACAGTATCAAGCAATCTGTCTATGAATGAAAATTCAAACAGCAACAGAACTATATTTTTTTCCCTTTAAGCTCTTCACCTACAATAGATTTATAATTTGCACTGCTACATGCATAGTAAACTACAGTCTTCTGCACTTACCCTCCCACTATCTGGATTACTAACTTTTGCTCGCAAGTCAATCCTCATTCTAAAATTCCTTGTATTTGGTTCTGCAAAAAAGTAATTTGCACTTTTCAAGGCACTGTACAAATCTGCTTTTACCTACAGCTCTGCTTATTCATTCCAACCTACACGGCACCTTTGATGTTTGAGACTTGGATCGCTGGAGTACAAGGACACATATAATTTATCAGTTTGGAGAACTGAGTCAAATGTGTAATACAGTAGAATAAAAGAAGCTACAATAAAAGGCCACAATTGAGCACAGCATTAAGCACTTTTAATGGCTAAAGAGTTGTCAAATATTGTCTTACTTTATTTGACCTAGATAACAAAAAGCATTTAGCATTAATATTACTTTTAAGGCTATACAGAGTAGAACGTGTTTACCACAGATGCACCTTTCCAAAGGATCACTATACTGTAATAAGACACTGAACAACTCTACCGCCTGACATAACACCCAGCTGTTTCTACACTTATCTCTTGTCCTCCAAAGATAATACACAGAATTAGAGGCACTCACCCACCGATAAAACTCGGAGTTGAGCCCTGCCTTCTGCTGGGCCATGCTTCTATACCACACCAGTGACCACTACCCAGCAGATCATCACTAACTTGCAATGCACGTGAAGACGTGATCAGAATGATCACCAAACAAAAGTCAGATATATGCTTGGAAGTTACGCATGACAGTTTGTTCACATTATTGGTTTGGTTTCCTCGTTAAATGACCCAAGTCAGGTTGCTGGATTAGGTGCTATGCCAACAGAAATCAAGAGGTCTTGGCCTTGGCAATAAGTATGAGGGTAACTGACAGAGAAGGCAATTCAAATGACAAACAGAAACATAGCTATGAAGAAGGCAACTATATCACACCTGAAAACTCCTGACAAGAAACATAAAAATAAGTAACATTTACAACTCAATACATTTAGAGCAGGGTTCCCTTCTTGAAGTAAAAGTAGATGTCCTCAATACAAGGGACAGAAGCACCATCTTCATTAAGACACCTTACAAAATGCCTGAACACAGTGTGCAAGACAAAACCAGGAGACAAGTAGGATGGTCATAATTATAACACACCAACCATACTTTGAACTAATGGTTTAGGAAGCACGAGATCTGGATATTAAAGGACAACAGCAGCAAAGATAAGAGATGAATAACTACGAATATTATCAGCACATACAGAAGGGAAAAAGTCAGTACTTTCAAATGTTAAGAAGAATTTCAAAATAGTTTGGATGCATGAAATAGATACATGGAAGACAACCGATTCCAGTTCATGTGCTTAGGATACAGAAAACAACAAGTGTTCCCAAAAGAGAACTGGCATAGAAAGAGAAACTAATAAAGCTGTTATAGATTAATTACAAAAATATTAGGAGTTTTCAGATCTTTGTTTTCCATAGCAAAAAGACAAGTCCTGTAGTGAATTTCATAAATTGTTTATTAATTCTGTACATGAAAGCAAGAAAGTTTTCCATGTGAAAAGTTGGGTTTATATATAACAATCTTTTAAGTGGTAACTCTTTGGGCATACACACTCCTGCTCACTTAGTAATGGTTTTAAACTGAGATAATAGTTTTAAACTGACATAACAGTTTTAAACTGAGAGAGGGTAGATTTAGATTTGATATTAGGAAGAAAAATTCTTTCCTCTGAGGGTGGTGAGACACTGGAACAGGCTGCCCAGAGAAGTCGTGGATGTCCCATCCCTGGAGGCGTTCAAGGCCAGGTTGGATGGGCTTTGAGCAACCTGGTCTAGTGGGAGGTGCCCTTGCCCAGGGCAGGGGGGTTGGAACTAGATGATCTTTAAGGTCCCTTCCAACTCTAACCACTCTATGCTTTAAATTGAACTTGGCACTAACAAAACACTGTTTACAGGTCTCAATACTCAACTTCTTTCTACTCAAAAGTGTAAAAAAAAAAAAAAAAAAAAAAGGCTGCCCCACTAATGACCTATCTGAAGAGATGTTTAAAAGGAGGATAGACCTAAAATTGAAATGTTGGAATTCCAGAAGATGTTAATTCACACTGCTGCCCTTGAAAACTTCCACAGAGCAGCACATAAAAGTCAGAAGAGTGAATACTATAATTATTTTAACTCCAGGAAGAGAGTTGTAGGGGTGCTACACATAAAATACCACATAAGAAACAGGCCAAGATGAAGATAACAGAAATGCCTGTATCAGAGCCAGTACTGTGTTAATGTTACTCCACTGCAAGGCAGCAAGCTACCCAGCAGATGGAGCATGCTCGTCACCCTTATTCCCCACAGGCTTGTAACAGGACATAAATAGCACTATACCCAGTGAGAGGTGCATTCAAAGAATGTGACTGTTTCATTACAGCTAAATGCTACTTACTGCTTCCCAACTGAGAAGTGGAAGAATTGTTAAGAAATTTGATGTTAATTCTTAATTTTATATTTTAATTTTATATTATTTTTCGGCAGACAAATTCAAAAGAAAAAGAAGCTTCTCTAATTCCAAGACCGCTTAGGTTTGTAGATTTAATAGGGCTGCTTTCATACTTCAGTTTTAGTCAAGAAGCAAGCAGTATATATCCTATGCAAGTACAAAATAAACTCAAACGGGTCAGCCAAAAATTAGCCAGTGAGAACAATAGAAAACCTTTAACCAGATGTCACTGCTACAGTCGTGCACACAGCAAATAGTAAGGAAAAATCAGGAAGTCCTGTGCAGAACCAAGCTTCGTAAACTTACTGTCAAGAGTTGCCTGTATCCTAATACCACTGTGCCCATTCTGTAAATAAAGGAGAAATGAATGAATAAATTTTAGAGGTATGTTAAATTTTCAGACTGAATCACAAATTGAACATGCTCCATGCAAAATATTATATTCATTCTAAATTGAAAGACCAAAAAGGCAGAAAATTAACATTTTACTGGCTTTAACAAAGCCACATAATAGAGTCTCAAGTGTAAGGTGTCCTGAACATACAGAATCCCATACACTACCCATATTATACCCATCAGCAGGAGACCTTCTCATGTATTGTATATAACAAACTACAGGTTTACACCAATATGAAAGAAAGAATTGCATTATCATATAGGAAATAGTTGTGCTTTTGATCTAATGCAACTCACAATTTTAACTATCCAAGTTACACAGAGACGCCAATTTTTTTCCATTGAAAGATAAGACTTGAGGAGCACCAGTTGTTTTTTGGATAATGGAGTACAGAAATGGATTGTTTACACTTGATCCTCACCAGTACACACGAGCTAGTGCAGAACACAAGTGTGACTGAGCCATTATATAACAAAGGCCAGAAGTAAAACTTACAAACTCTCACAAGTTCCTTAAACATTTAATAAATTAAGTTCTCTTAAAACAAACCCACATTTCATATACAAAGAGAGTAGATGCTTTTGAATATCTCCTGAGAGAGATCCTCTCTGTCCTAGATTAGACCTCTCCCTATACTTTTTAAAATAAACAAATGAAACTAATTCCCATCGCTGTTTAAATCCAACAAGAGAGTAATGCTGGAGGGGCCACAAACAGTTTGGGATCCATTCGCTAGGTGCCGTATAAATTTAACAAATTATATACCTTTGGATAGAAATTGTCAAGTTACAGCAAAAAACCATGACTAATACTTACACACAGATAGTTCCTTTTTTAAAAGCTAAGCTTCAGGGAAGAAAGCTCAACTAGAATGTTAAGTGTTACTAAGAAAAAAGGTCAAACAGCAATTTAAGATGTCAAAACCCATAAAATCAGAGGTTCTTATATCCCAAATACAAAAAATGGCTACACAATAGGAAAAGAAAAAACAAATAAGAGAGCGAGTGGACTTGGGAATCAAAAATACCACTTGGCTTGGTTAAAATATTAATATAGCAGGGTAATACAAGTCTAACAGGAATAAGAATATTTCACCTTTTTCAAGGTCTTATTTCTGGAATTCACTCACCGTAACTGCCACAGGGGTTGATTCAGACAGAGCCATGGAGCTTTGGTACACTATCCTACTATGCACAGAATTCTGGTCATAGGAGGAAGTTGTTGTTACTGGGCTAGTGCTCTGGGATGAGCAGGTCAGACTGGAAGAAGTGATGGCAGAGGTTGTGTAGGTGGACTCCTGTACTGTATTGGATATTGGCAAAGAGGTATTCAAAGGATCACTGGAAAAAGTAAAAATTATTTATCTTTGTAAATTATATCTCAAACACCTTCATGAAAATATCAGCTCCTATACAGTTATCTAGAACTACCTTAAACATGTAGTCAAATCTACATTATTTATACTAGAAAATCTAATCATGAAAAAAAATATATTATTTTGCTTTGGTCCCCAGTAATCACTGCTTCAAAACCATCAGTTGCACTAAGCACCATTCACTTTCCTCCTGCCAGCCCAACCAAAACAAGAGTTTACACACAAGCACTTTTCAGTCATGTTATTTCCACCTTCTCAAAGGATAAATTAACAATCAATCTTGTTTTACACAACTAGATCCATAAAGCCTGGTATATGAGAAACACCTATTCTCTTTTTACAGTAGAATTCAGCAGTCTAACAGAATGAACTATGCAAAGAGGAAAAAATACTTTAAAAAATAGAGTGCTTTACTTTCTAAACAGCTTAAATCATTTATAGAACTAGAAACGAATGTGAAGGTTCATTTTTACTAGTATTTCCGAATTAACTTCAGGAAGCTTTTTACTGAAGCCAATTTTTGAATGAATAAGAAAGAAAAAAATGGGTTACTGGTACATTGGCATTTATCATTGGCTATTTTAGCATTTCAGTAAGAGCTTCTGCATACTGAAAGTCTGGCTTCTTTTCTCATCCCATAGGAGCAACAGATCTGTAATTTGGTGCCAATTTACTGACACACACATATGCTACAAGGGTCATATCTCCTGGATCAAAAGCAGAAAAATTCGGGTTGTGACAAACAAACCCTCAAACAAATTTGAAAACCGGGACAATTAAACGCGAGAAAGCAATTCTGTAAAGTGTAGTTATTATAAGGTTATTTATATTCATGTTATCTCCAGCTTCACATCAACCCATCCAGAGAGATTTTGATTGTCATTAGAAAATAAATTTCTTCTTTAAAATGCCATCCACAGAAAACACTTAGCCTTACAAGTCATCATATTTCCCCCTCTCATTACATGGTAACTGTGCCTTGAAGATTTTGGCACAAACTTGACCCCTTAAAAAAGACACGTAAGAATGCACAAGGGGAACTCACACGTACTTTACAGATTTTGAGTACAAGCTATTGTTGGTCGCCTGGCTGGTATTCTCACTGCTTGAAGCTGATCCAAACTCTGGGAGTACAGGCTCTGATCCAAATTCCAGAGCTCCAAACTGAACATTTAACCCTGTCACATCCGCTGATCCAGGCATCTCCACTGCAGAGGCAGGAATCTTAAAGGAGGAAAAAGCAGCCATAATTACTTTGCATACATCATCTGTATTAAAGATATCAGTAACCGACACCCTCTCCTCCTTTAACTACAGGCTTCTTCAGTTACTGCCTCAGCCTTCGCTGCTAACTAGATCTGCGACAACCCCCGACTTTACATCACATAAATTAACTACATTCTTGTAACCTGAAATTAATTCATTGATTCTATGCCCTGATCTGAAGCTGAAAGAATAAGCCATACTATTCTACAATATCAGTGTCATCCATGTCCATCCCCCTTTCAGCCAGCACTCATATTTTGGCTACTAAGTCAATCCAAAAATCACTCAGTAACAGTCGTTTTCTATATAGAGCAATCCGATGTGTGCTCAGAAAAGACATCATCACTGTATTTTGGACCTAAAAACTATCCAGCTTAGCATTTCCTGCTTTATAAACAAGAAATAGACCATGGTCTTTGCTCTCCTTCTCCCTAGCAACTTATATAAAGAATAGAATCATAAAATCATTTAGAGACCCTGAAGATCATTGAGTCCAACCGTTAACTTAACACTACCAAGTCTACCTCTCCTCATAAGGCTTGTTCTCTAGACCCTTCACCAGCTTCATTGTTCTTCTTTGGACACACTCCAGCACCTCAATGTCTTTCTTGTAGTGAGGGGTCCAAAACTGAACACAGTATACAAGGTGCAGTGCCAAATACAAAGGGACAATCACTTCCCTATTCCTGCTATCCATTGATATAGTGGGGAGCTGTAACATTTTTCTAACAGCTGTAGAGGTGTCTACTGGCAACGGCTCGCGGAGTTTTACCTGGGAGGAGAAGGACTCCAGCCCAGGAGGAGGAACAGGGACTGCCTGTGTTTGTTGTTGCTGTCGCTGGGTCAGCTGGCTCAGAACTGGGGATGGTTCAGGCTGGGATTTAAAGTCTGGTCAGTGTTGGGAAAAAGAAATATCAAAATTAAAGCATTAAACTCTGCTCTTCATGCTTCTACTCTTTATGAAAGAATTTGGGTGACCTGTCATGCTCGACAGCTATGATTTTATAGAATGTGCAAGTCTGTCTCAGACTTCACATGAGTTTCATGTTGAACATTACCACTGCAATAATGAGGCCAACATTTGATATTCTCTATTTTAAATAAACAGCTGCGGGCAAACATTATTTAGCTTTCCTCAAAAATATGAAAACAAACCTATCTATACAGTCACGTAATATTATCACACATTAGGCCTCAAAAACTGTTATGGATTATTTTAATCAAAGACTGCAAGTTTCACTGCAATTAACTGTGTCAATAAATTGTGATCACTTCCAAGGGGTCTGGAGGTATTATGAGTTAGGATTTCCTGCTCCTACAAAGGAGAGGATTTTCAACACAAATAGGAAGTCGTTTACCATCTCAATCTGGCTGAAAGTCAAGAGACACTGGACACTGACAGTTTTTTTCCCCCCCCAAGTCTTCCCCTTTCATATTTTTCAGACACTGAAAGCCAGGCAGCGGATCAGAGCACTGGTCAACAACCATAAGAGATCCACAGCATTTGCATTGTGAAGGTCTTTTTATTCACTAATTTTACTCAATTAAATGAAAAATCCATACAATTATGAATAGACAAAATAGGTAACCTGCATCATTCTCAGCACACGTAGCCTATCAAAACATAATGTCTATTACCAGCAGGTAAGTGTGACACTTACAATGTTGTAACCAATTATATTAGGATTACATTTTTTAGAAAAAGCTTTTCATTTAAGACAATTTTAAACTGTCATTGGCATTAAGAAATCTTACAGGCTAACAGAGAAGGAGAAAGAAAACTTACCAAACTGACTAAGGACTGAGGACTGAGTAATGGGCGGTTTCAGATCCCAGGATGATGTGGTAGTTATGGTAGTGGTGGTAGAGCTACTATTGTTTTGTTGAGAAGTAAACTGACCCAAACCTGGAGATTTCAATTGGTCCAAGATTTGGGATCCAGTAGAGTTTGCCAATTTAGAGGATCCAAGTTCTCCAAAGCCAGGACAAATAACTGCAGACTACCAAAAGACAAAAAAAAAAAAAAAAAAGAGGGGAAGGAGTAAAGTATTTAATAAGTAATTTGAACATAACCATAGGGTCAATGCCTACAGCTGCTATTTGGCAGCAACCAAAACCTCTTCAGTCCTAGATTACTAATAAATGACCAATAAAAAATTCAGCAGTTGTAGCATATGACCAACTTCCACCACCAATTGCAACGATACTGATTTACTTGAATCCACGCATCTCAAAATAGCATGTATTTACTAATAGTTGAACTGATTTTAAGAGAATAAATACAAGTGCCCAATTTCAAGCCCTCACAATTGACTCAGAAATAATCAGGTTTCCACAAAAAGCAGTCAGATATGTGCTTGGAAATAACACATTGTAGTTTTCTGGCATACAACTCTTCACTATAAAAAAAAATTATTTAATCCTAAATCAGCATGCAGTAAACACATCCGCTCTCTACTCAAAAATTAATACAAGTACTTCATGTAAACTGAGAAAGAACTACTTGGCAAAACCAGTAAAAATTAGTAATCCTTTTTTTGTATGTGTGAATGGAATTCTTAATTCCATTCCTTCAACATTTGCAACCTGAACTTTACAAATACTGAAACATCTCATGAAATGACCAGTACTGGTGTCCTGGTTCCGGCAGGGATGGGGTTAATCTCCCCAGGAGCCGGCAGGGGGCAGGTATTCCATACCACGTGACCCATGCCCGGGCTATAAGAGGAGCTAGCCGGGGCGAGGAGAGGAGTCGCCACTCGGGGGTGGGCTGCGGCGGCGCGGGTCTGGTCGGTGCGCTTCGCGGCGGTATTGTAATCCCGTCTTCATATCCCTTTATCGGTGTTACTGTTTTGTTTCCATCTTCCCTTTTGCTGTTCTGTTAAATTGCACTATTTTAACCCATGAGTTTTGCCCTTTCGATTTTTTTTCCCACAGCTGTGTGAATAGAGCAAGCGGCTGCATGGTTCTTTGTTGCTGGCTGAGGCCAAACCACAACATTGGAAAAGCTGTTTAACCTGAAATATTTACTCATGAAGAATATTTAGAAATCATAAGATAATTTTACCAGACTTTGAGGAGAATAAGAGTTTACAGCACTGGAGTTGCCAGTTCCTGATGCCATCTGGGTGCTGTGCTGAGAATTTGTGAAGACTAGGGCTTGGCCAAAGGTCTGCTGCTGGGGAGCCTCAAATGAGTCACCTTCTGTTTCTTGGGTAGAAGCCACAGGCTTTTGAAGCAGCATTACCAAATCAATGCTGTAAGAAAAAGCAAAGTTTGGCTGGAATAAACATGATTAAGTTGCATTGAAACTGAAGAAAGCACTAACAATACTAAAGCTGCTGTATCGGCAACAGAATTATTACTGATTAACAGTCTTTTCAAATATTGCTTGTCTGCCATACAAAAAGAGGTAGAATAGAGGTTTTTGCCATAAAGTAAAATTCTGCTAGCTGAAAGCTTCCACTACAGTTAGAATATAAGTTCTTTGCTCTCTTTTCAAACACCATCAAATTTATATCGTGTATCACATAAATAACCTATATGATTAATATAACCAAGTAACTGGAGACAAGTCATACATTATATTTGAGTTGATCCTGCCTGCAAGCCCATTATATATATATTGATAATCCACACTCTCTGTATATCACACTATCCCTTTAAAAAGAGCAAGGGATCAAAGTCCTACCTCTGTATAGGGTGGGTATGAGGACAGTAAAGAATGAAGTCACACATGCAACATTTGAGTGAATGTGATGTCATAGATGTCACAAGAGCAGCAGAAATTAGAAGTTAAGCTTCTCCGATAGTAGGCACATATCCAAAATTACTCTACCACACATACCTGAGCAAGATGAGAAATATGAATTTTCTTATATTTAGCATGGCTTACTAACCCCTACCATGTTTAGCACAGGTTTATCCAAGGAAAAGCAAAGCATTCAGACAATAAAAGAAATCTACTCCAAAAATTCTGACTTAAGTTTATCCTAAATATACTGCAGGCTTGGGCTGAAGAGCTGCTTCCAGCACTTTCATTAGCATAGATTTCTTAATGCCCAAACCTTTCTTATGGCAAGTAAAAACAAAAACCACACTGAAAAAACAAAACACCAGAATTTGAGTTAATATTTTCTAACATAATTTGAGGGACATCCACTGGAAGAATACTTGCATTAGAACAATGAACATGTGAGCATATCACCTTTAAGAAGGAAAGGAATGGAATATAAACTGTAGACCAACTGATACCATACCTCTTCCAGGTCACATCCATGTTATAAGGAAAATTTTGCTGCAGTCTGGAGTACAGCAGTACAGCTATATCAGGATGTTTGGGACCATTAGGCCATCTAGTTTTCAGATCTCATGCTATCCAACTACCAAAGTCTTCATCACACAACTTTAACCTGCTCTCCTGAGACCTGAGGCTAATGCAGGCAACTGATTCCACATCATCATCAGCCAGGCATTTGGTGAAGACAAAGGCAGGCAAAGGCAGGCAGCAACTGCCATATTTTTGGTTCTCTATCTGAACTCTGTATCATCAGTTAAGCCAAGTAATTGTGATGCTTACCAGGAAATTCACTTTCTTGCCAATGCAAGCTTTTCTGTTAACATATTTGTCAAAGCACTATGTTCTGAACACTTTCCGCATCTACAGGGGCAGGCTTTCCATTTTCTGGACAGCAAAGCCAGTGCTTTCTTTTCAACAGCAGCAAACTTTTTTTCCCAGCTACTTTTGTTCCTGCCTATAAGTGGTCTTTGTGCATGTCCTGGTTACAGCTGGGATAGAGCTAATTTTCTTACTGGCAGCTGGTATAGTGCTGTTTTGGATTTAGGATGAGAATAATGTTGATAAGATACTACTATTTTAGTTTTTTAGTTGTTGCTAAGCAGTCAAGAACTTTGCAGCTTCTCATACTGGCCTGCCAAAAAGAAGGCAGGGGGCACCCAAGAAGCTGAGAGGGGACACAGCCAGGACAGCTGACCCCAACTGACCAAAGGGATATTCCATACCATATGACATCATGCTCAGCATATAAAGCTGGGGAAATAAAGAGGAAGGGGGGACATTCAGAGTTATAGTGTTTGTCTTCCCAAGTAACTGTTACATGTGATGGAGCTCTGCTTTCCTGGAGATGGCTGAATATCTGCCTGCCAATGGGAAGGAGTGAATGAATTCCGTGTTTTGCTTTGGTGCTCACGCAGCTTTTGCTTTACTTATTAAACTGTTTTCATCATAGTGCAGAAGACAGGGTCTTCTCAGTATTATGCTCATGGATTTAGTAGGTTTGGCTCCATTTCCGTAGTCAATAATAGGTAACACAGGAACCCAGAAAACCAACAATTCGCAAGCAAGGCTTTCACAATTTTGAAATTTGCTTGACCAATCTCTGACCAGGGCTGCCCTGTGTTTTATTCAACATTTTATATGTGCATGCTAACACTGCTTCACCAAGCAGAAGGTTTTTAAGGTATAGGGAAACCGTGGAAGAAGAGCTTACCTTTGCCCAGGAGTCACATGGTTCTCAGCTGGAACAGAGGAAGCAGTGAAGACTTTTGTTTCAGAAAGCTGAAAAAGGAGGGGGGGAAGGCATTTTAATCATACACACGCTCGCACTTTAGTGCTGTGACATCTGCAGAAATTCCATCTTGGTCATGTACTTTCAGATACAAGTAAAGTCAAACTACCATTACAACCAGTTATGCTCTGCTTAAAAAGACAAAAACACATAGTCAAACTTCAGCAAAATATTCTCCACAGAATCAAGTACCAATTTAAAGTGTTAGGAAATTTGATCTACTGAACACACACAACGGTATACCAATGTAACTACATCAGTTTGGGCAGTAGTTTAACTGAAAAATATACCAGTATAAAGTAATTAATGTAACAGCTGGTATATCATCAGTGTAAAGATACCTTGTACAGATGTAATTTAGGACTCCACAGAGCGGCTCTGATAAATCTTGTTGCAGAAGTCTAACACGTTGCACCATTCCCACTCATTTCATGTATCCCTGTGTTTTACATTCAGCTCATCACCAGTGGAGGCAGGTTTGCACTCAGGTATGTACAGTGAACTAGCATTCATGGTCCCTTCTTGGCATTTCTGCTAGGGGTAGCAATAACACCTTAAACTGATTGCTCTGCGAGCATGAGTTCAAAAACAATAATAAAGGGAGAACCATGTAATTGCTTATACTAGTATAACCAGTCAGACCATCCACAGCAGAAAACTGTACTGCTTTCACCATGCTGTTACAATAAAGATAGATACTTGCACAGGTAGCTGGGAAGGGGGAGCAGGTTGGTTGGGGTTTTGGGAGGAAAGGGGGTGATTTTAGTTTGTAGGAGGGTTGGCTGTTTGCTGGGGTTTTTTTGGTGTTTCTTTTTTTAAAATAGCTTTTCTTTTTTAAAAAAATAGCAGTTAAATAGCTACAACTTCCTAGGGCTAATTCATTTCTATTGACAGGAATACTTGCAAACCAGAATAGGTCTTAAGCTAGTACAGGTTAGGTTTAATAAGATAGAGATATGCATGTATAATAGTTATATTTTAAATTAAATTTGCACAAAATCACCCTTAACTACTTTGGTGTAGCTTTGTATTTAGACTAAAGAAAAACTGACCTATTCAAACATTCATAAAGAATCCCTTTAGAATGCGACATTTGAATATAGCTCTTCCAGGAAATTATGCTTTTTTAATTGCATACATTGCTAGCAGCCCAGTTTAAAGGGCATCACGGACATGAACCAATTTCATCTGCCACAGTCATCCGATTGGGATTCTCCTATGAAACACTGTTGATTTAAGCAGGATGCAGAAGGGCTGACTGGGAGCAAATCACTTACTACTCAGAGGCAAAGTTCAAATGTTTCATGTACTCTCCTAGCACCCACTTATGTGCAACACACCGTGTCATGAAAAAATTAGTATCACCACAGTTCCTCCCTCCATTTCCTTCCCTTCCTGCCAAGACAACGTATTTTAATCCCATCTTTCTGAAACACAACTCTGTCCTGTGCATAATGCTGCCAGCCTGCAACTCTACGTACTGACCAAAACAAAGAAAGAAGATTCAGCTCAAGCATATTTGCAATTAAAAAGGCTGATTCTCTATTGTTCAGCCCTTTCCTCACTATATGTGTTATGTTAGAACCATGTATATTGTACTTTTTGTAGTGTTATAAGACTCGTGCATTATACGGCAAGAGCAGCAGCCTATGGTCTGCAATCCCCTGGTTAAATATTAAATTCTTTGTAATATCAATAGTTTCTTATGCTCACATAACTCAGGATAAGACTAACCATGGCCAAAACAATGATGAATCCTGAAAACTAAGCAAATTGAGGAGCCTGAGATGTTTCTGACAATGCAAAAGCATACCTGACATATGAGAGAGGAAATGTTCTCTTCAAGTGAGCCAGCATGCAAAGCGCAAGTCTCCAGCTACTACTTCAGCTATATTGAAGTTTACGCTACATCCTGTGGCAAACTCACTGTCACAAGCTTCAGTCAAGTACCTAATTCAGAAGTCTGCTGGGATTACGGCATTTGTCAAAACACATACTTTGTGCAGCAACAGCTGAAAAATTTTTATTACACAGGTGTATTTAGTATTTCTTAGAAGTAGTATTATTGGCTCCTAACAAAGTTATTTATGCTCACTGTACACTACACTTGCAAATCTTTCACTGAGGCTCTGGCATTTTCCAGCCACAGGTTCATATTATGCTTTTTTCTGCTAGACTAAAACCAGAGCCCATTATATGCTAATAAAGTAACGTTTTCTGATTCAGTAAACTAAAAATCTCACTGTCAAGCACCAATTCTACCAGTAAATAATTTTCAGCTATTTTCCACAAGTTTTGTTTTGTAAAAGCAATGAATAATTGGATGCAATACTTCAGAATCAAGTTCAGGAGAGTCCACATACAGAATCCCAAAAATTTTTCAGTTGCTGCTTTCCAGAAAACAGCCCCTTGTTCTGGAGAAGTACCTCTGTTCCTATAAAACAAATGGGCACTTGGCTACATTAAAGCATTTGTCATTTGAACAGGTTAAGGTTAGCAAAGGTCCAGATTTCTCTGCATGACTGACTTTTAATTGCCATTCCAATAATTTTTGGATTTCCCATGCATTTTATTCAGCAGTGATTTTATTTTTAATTCCAAATCATCAATAAAGACACTATATGGCATCTGGCCTGGGACTGGATTCCTTTATAGCCCTCCTAGAAATGCCCACATTCAGTAAGAGTCCTCCTGCAAAAGATTTATTGGCCAAAATTTTCAAGGCAGATTTTAATCCACATAATGTGTTTTGTGACAGCATGTAATTATTTTTAGAACAAAATATGTAGATCAAACCTCTTACAAGGAGATTCTCTATCTTCACAGTTAACATTTAATTTACTTATAGGCCAAGATCAGGTTTATTTGAAGTTGACCTATTTTCCATAAAACTGCACTGAATGGCACAAGCTGTATTCTTACACTTCTATTTATATTTTTTTTTAAATCAGATAAATCAATTTTTCCTTTATTTTTTCCCCCAGGGATGTTTTGGGCTAATTTGCCTGCAGCTTGCCATTTCATTCACTCTTTCTGAACATTAGCACATGAACAGCTTTATCCTAGATCACAGGGATTTTTCCAGCACTCTGAATTTTATAAAAACTAACAACAAGCTAGAGATTTCATCTGCTGCTCTTTCAAGATTCATGTGCAAATTATTCAGGTTTAATAATTAATTTTAAAAAATTTCTATCCCTAGTCAGCATTGCTCAACACCCCTCCCATACTACAAATGCTGTAGTACCAGCATCAAAAAGGGGTGAGAACAAGGCCATAATTTTTCACTATCCTTAGCCCTAAGTCCACCTCTAGCATATAGTGCAGAAATAGAGAACAGGTTTAAAAAAAATGCCAGCTTTTGATGGCAGTGACACAGAAAACCGAGGAATTTTAGAGTTTCTTCTAATTTTCTCAAAAGACACAGCCCTCTCATTAGGTAAGGACAGAGTTTTCACAGAATGGTTTGGGATGGAAGGGACCTCTGGAGATCATCTAGTCTAACCCCCCTGACAGAGCAGGGTCACCTACAACAGGTTGCACAGGAGGGCGTCCAGGTGGGTTTTGAATGTCTCCAGAGTGGGAGACTCCACAACCTCTCTGGGCAGCCTGTTCCAGTGCTCTGCCACCCTCAAAGTAAAGAAGTTCCTCCTCATGTTTAGATGGAACTTCCTATGTCCAAGGTTGTGCCCGTTACCTCGTCCTGTCACTGGGCACCACTGAAAAAAGACTGTTCCCAACCCCCTGGCACCCTCCCTTTAAGTATTTATAAGCATTGATAAGATCCCCCCTCAATCTTCTCTTCTCCAGACCAAAAAGACCCAAGTCCCTCAAGCCTTTCCTCATAAGAAAGATGCTCCAGTTCCCTAATCATCTTTGTGGCCCTTTGCTGGACCCTCCAGGGCACATTGTTGGCTCATGGTCATCCTGTTGTCCACCAGGACTCCCAGGTCCCTTTCCCCAGAGCTGCTCTCCAGGAGGTCAGCCCCCAACCTGTACTGGTGCATGGGGTTATTCCTCCCCAGATGCAGCACCCTACACTTGCCCTTGTTGAATTTCATTAGGTTTCTCTCTGCCCAACTCTCCAGCCTGTCCAGGTCATGCTGTAAGGCGGCACAGCCTTCTGGCATGTCAGCCACTCCTCCCAGTTGTGTGTCATCAGCAAACTTGCTGATGGTACACTGTATCCCTTCATCCAGGTCATTGATGAATATATTGAACAGGACTGGACCCAGTACTGACCCCTGGGGAACACCACTTGTTACTGACCTCCAACTAGACTCTGCACCACTAACCACAACCCTCTGAGCTCTATCTGTCAGGCACTGTTCAATCCACCCCACTGTCCATTCATCTAACCCACACTTCCATATCTGTTATATGACACATTCACACATTTCTAGGGATAACACTGACATGCCACCCTACAGGAGGCGGCAAAAGGGATGACTTCTGAGACAATAATTTACTCTTCTGAAAATAAACTTGAAATAATGGATGTTTCTATAAAAGATGAAAAACTTCTTAAAAGCTAAGTTTTCCTTTCCATATTTCTTGCTACATAGTTTGTTTTCTGAAGTATTTAAGCTTTAATACAATAACTGAAAACTTAAAATCACAAATGCGATTTTCACACGTGATGATCACAAATGCCAAATTTTTTGCAGACATGAAGACATCTCTTGCCTGATAAAGGATGAGAACCAAAATTATTGTAGTACTTTAGACAACACATCATGATGAAACAACAGGAATGAAACAATTAAGTGATAACTTTAGCATATTACAAGCTCCTTTTTTTTTTTAATATTATGAACATGAAGTGGACTAAGGGAAACAATTATGCACGTTTCAAACAAAAAGCATCAAATGATGAGTCTAAATTTGATAATAAGGTTTAGCACTTAATTACATAAAAGTTTTGTGATAACATGGCTTTAAATCCCTACACAGTAGTATGTGGAAGTATATGGTTAACACCCATCAGCATTGAGCAGTGGAAAACTATAATTGACAAATACTTAATTTGGGATAAAACTTAAAATTTTGTTATCTATATATTGTTCACTCAAAGTAAATTAATATTTTTGATTCAGCTTTATTTAAAAAATAAATGTATCTAAGTACATATATTTTAAACAGGAATTAACAGCAAGAAACACAGTAAGAAATATCATTGCATGCATACAGCAAAGTATTACTTTGAACATTTAGTTTTTGAAGACAACACAAACTCTGAAAAGGGTAAATAATCAATTGGTCTATCCAACAATGTACACTTACATCTTCATTCCAGTCTTCTGATGTCCATTCTTCTTGTGAGTTTTTCCACACTCCTATTGTAATTTGGGAAAGAAAACAGTTACAAGGTAAAAAAAAAAAAAAGCACAATATTGTATTTCAACCCTTCTGCTTTATAAGCAATCCTGTTTTCATGACCAGTGGAAAACAAAGAGACAAGATGGTGGTTGGAAACATAGGAAGCTCCAGAAAATTGGTCAGCAGATTTAAAATTTTGGGAGGGTTTTTTCCTCCCCTTAAATTTCTGATTTCAGGAACTTCTTACCCACTATGGTACCAGACGAACGCCTGCCTGCAACCAGTGATTAATCCCAAACATTGGAAGAACTTCCTCCTATGTCCCCAATGACAGTAAGAGGTTACTCAACCCTCCCATGGGATCTGCCAGTTCCATGCAAAAATTCATACAGAGCCTGAACAAAACACAACCACAACACTTGCTCCGACATCCATAATCCTACTTTCAACATCCTCAAATTCAATACCTAAGATATGCCTCTGGAGGCTTCTTTCCAACCTGTTAACTCTCTCCTCAGTGCAGAACAACCCCAATCTCTTCCCCTAATAGAACAATTTTATTTTAAAACATATATAATTCATATAATGGCAGCAGAAGAGTCAATAAGCTTCCACTATAGCTGCAAAACACTTCCTGTAACTTGTGGCAGAGTTTATTTGGTGAACACTGAAGCACATCGTGCAGTCCACAGAACGCAGCAATGGAAAAACTACAGGAAACGATCCTATGGATGCAAAAACCTGATCCCTTCCATAGGAAACAGCAGGTACAGACATGCAAGAGCAATGGACTGAAGGCCTTGCCCACCAGCGTAAGCACAGGGAAGGTTATCTCAGCAAAAACCAGAGCTTTCATTTAAACTACGTAACCACGAGCAAACAAAATACCAGCTGTAAAGTTCTTGCTACCATCACCTTTGATTAAGTACAACAGCAAAAAGAACTACTGCTTTAATAATCTCCTTTTACTTAACCAGAAACCCTCCGAGACACATACATCCGGAAACAAGCCCCCTGAAGACAGCATCAAATCCAGTTCGTACTAATGCCATCATTACATTATAGTGCATTCTTTTGTACACCTTTACAAAGCAGTGTCTTGGGCAGAGGAGGGTCGAATGGCACTAATCCAGTGAGGTGAACAGGCCTACCACAAAGATAAACCCACAGTGGGGAGGAGATAGGAGGTTTATACCTTGGAATCAAAAATTATTTGGCAGGTCCCAAGCAGGGTAACATCTGCTCTGTGTTAGCTCTGTGGAGCGATACAGAGTTGCCTGAAACATCTCGTGCTCACATTTTTACCAAACAGCCCCTAACCAGGAGGTTTCTACATACTGCAAAATATCAGGCACTTGAAAAATAACTAATAATCATATCCCAGCACAGCAAAACTACTACAAAGCCTTAAATTTCTAGACTAACCCACACATTTCCACAGAAATTTTGGAAAGGAGGAAAAGCCCAATGAGCAGTAGTTTTTAGAGAAACAGTTGATTTTCCTTCCCTTCTCTTGACCACCACAGGATCCCTTCCTCTGATAGTTCTTCTTTAAAGAAATACATTCTGGTATTTGCCCTGCTTATATTTGTCTCCCATCAATCAGAGCAAGGCCTGCCTCTGTAGAAGACAAACCTCATGTTGGCGTTAGAACTCTAATGACAGAGCTTGGAGTCTGCCAAAGCAAACACAAGAAGAGCTCAGACAAATCAAGCCCAACTCCTGAGTATCCCCCCCATCACTTTTGTGAGACTGAACCTATTCAGAATACTACTTGGGACATTTTCCTGCCATTCAATTTCAATGCTTACCTGTTGCTTCTACTTACAACCACAGTTCTGTGAGTTTATTCTTTTTAAATACAGAACGCAGCTCTTCACCCTTTTATTAGTTTACCCAAGATAAATTTATTATTGTTGCTTATTAAGACTCTACCTTCCCAACTCAATCCTTCCAGCCTTAGTTATTTCACTGCTCTTCTCTACATTAAATCCAGTTTGCTAACGCCTTCCTCCTATTAATGGGATTCTAAGTCTGATCTTGCCACAAGTATATCAATTTCCTTTCAGTCCGAAATCCACCTTCGCATTATTGCAACTCCATATATCCTCTTCCCAACCTTTACCCCCAAGCCTTGCACAGCATCACAATTTAAGAGTTCTGTTTTCCACTAAAATTATGCTTTGTGTTTTCAAGGATCTTTGTCATAGCAACTTCAACCTAGATGGCTATCTTTGACTCTCCTGTTTCCCTTTGTAACAAGTTTAGCTTTAGGAAGTTATAAAGCCAATAAAAAGTATGCTATACATAATTATTTTTTTTAAGTCTTCAGCTATTTTCCTCCAATTCCTCACTTCCTGTCATACTATTTGATTATTTTTTTCTTTTTTGAATAATCAGCTATAGATATTAGCCCCGAAATAATTTTATTTTGTTCTATCCCAAACTTACATACTAATCCTTTTCTTCTAGATTACATTCACGTTCTAGAATGACCTGAAAATTTCCTTAAAATGTTCCTTCTGACTTTTACAGCAGTCCTAAAAATAAAACAATTTCCTTGTAACTTCCAAGCAACACAATTCCCTTCTCCCTTGATAATTGCATGATAATTTATATTTTCTTTCTTGTCGTTCTTCAGTTTCAGAGTCTTTTAATGCTGCTCATAACCAAGATAATAAAGAATGAAGTTTTTCTGCGAAATTTATGAAACTATAAAAGTAGAGCTATAAAGAAATTACCAGAATACAATACAATTTTTATAACCTACTTTGAGAAGTAACCACCTCCAATATAATTTACTTATAAGAACTGCTGTGATTTAATGTTCAGGATCTTAAGGACTTTAAACTAGATTTGCATGGGAAAGGGGATGAAAACTCTTTAGAAGTAAGGATGGGGGTGGTGTGTCAATGTCTGTGGGACGGGATGCTAGTGAGATTCCTCGGTCTGCTGATTCAGTGAAGGTAGGGGATGGGGATTACAGCAGCAGCAGAGATGGGTCATTGATGGCTTAGAAATTCTGGCTGTGCCTGGGAATGGTCAGGCAGGAATTAGGGCTTCTCCCAGCAAAAAGGTGGTGGGACCAATAGCCCAACTGAAATGTTTCTATACTAACGCACACAGCACGGGCAACAAACAGGAGGAGCTGGAAGCCATTGCACAGCAGGAAAACTACGATGTAGTCACCATCGCAGAAACACGGTGGGATGACTCGCATGACTACAGTGCTGCAGTGGATGGCTATAAACTCTTCAGAAGGGATAGGCAAGGAAGGAGAGGCGGTGGGGAGGCTCTGTATGTTAGGGAGTGTTATGGATGTCTAGAACTAAATGATGGTGACAGTAAGGTTGAGTGTTTATGGGTATGAATTGGGGGGAACAACAAAGGCAGTTATCATGGTGGGAGTCTGTTACAGACAGCTCAACCAGGATGAAGAGGCAGATGAAATATTCTATAAACAGCTGGGAGAAGTCTCAAGATTGCTAGTCCTTGTCCTCGTGGGGGATTTCAACTTACCAGATATCTGCTGGGAATACAATACAGCTGAGAGGGAACAGTCTAGGAGGTTCCTCGAGTGTGTTGAGGATAACACAGAGCTGGTGAGGGAGCCGACTTGGAAAGTTGCCCAGCTGGAGCTGTTGTTTGTAAACAGGGAAGGACTTGTGGGGGATGTGACTGTTGGAGGCCCATAGTGATCATGAAATGATAAAGAGTTTTTGATTCTTGGAGAAGCAAGGAGGGGGGGTCAGCAGAACTGCCACCTTGGACTTCCAGAGGGTGGACTTCGGTCTTTTCAGGAGCCTGGTTGACAGAGTTCCTTGGGAGGCAGTCCTGAAGGCTGGACATTTTTCAAGAAGGAAGTCTTAAAGGCACAGGAGCAGGCTGTCCCCATGTGCCAAAAAACGAGCTGTCAGGGCAAAAGACCAGCCTGGCTGAACAGAGAGCTATGGTTGCAACTCGAAATAGGTCCTGTGGAAGAAGGGGCAGGCCACTCATGAGGACTACAAAGATGTTGTGAGGCTCTGTAGGGAGAAAATCGGAAGGGCCAAAGCCCAACTAGAACTTAACCTGGCTACTGCTGTTAAGGACAACAAAAAAAGTTTCTATGAATACATCAACAATAAAAGGAGGACTAAGGATAATCTCCATCCTTTAGTAGACAGGGGCGGAAACATAGTGACCAAGGATGAGGAAAAGGCTGAAGTAATTAATGCCTTCTTTGCCTCAATCTTTAATAGGAGGACCAGTTTTTCCCTGAGTACCCAGCCCCCTGTGCTAGTAGACAGGGGCGGGGAGCAGAATGAAGCCCCCATAATCCAAGGGGAAATGGTGAGGGACCTGCCAGAGCACTTAGACACACAGAAGTCTATGGGGCCAGATGGGATCCACCCGAGGGTACTGAGGGAGCTGGCGGATGTGCTCGCCAAGCCGCTTTCCACCATTTATCAGCAGTCCTGGCTAAATGGGGAGGTCCCAGTTGACTGGAGGTTAGTGAACATGACACCCATCCACAAGAAGGGCCAGAAGGAGGATCCGGGGGACTACAGGCCTGTCAGTCTGACTTTGGTGCCTGAGAAGGTTATGGAGCAGGTCATCCTGAGTGCCATTATGTGGCACATGCAGGACAACCAGGTGATCAGGCCCAGTCAGCACGGCTTCATGAAAGGCAGGTCCTGCTTGACCAACCTGATCTCCTTCTATGACAAGGTGATCCACTTAGTGGATGTGGGAAAGGCTGCGGATGTTGTTTACCTGGACTTTAGTAAAGCCTTCGACACTGTTTCCCCCAGCATTCTCCTGGAGAAACTGGCTGCTCATGGCTTGGATGGGTGTACTCTTTGCTGGGTAAAAAACTGGTTGAAAGGCCAGCCCCAAAGAGTTGTGGTGAATGGAGTTAAATCCAGATGGTGGCTGGTCACAAGTGGTGTTCCCCCAGGGCTTGGTATTGAGGCCAGTTCTGTTTAATTTCTTCATCAACGACCTGGATGTGGGGATCAACTGTACCCTAAGTAAGTTCACAGATGACACTAAGCTAGGCGGGCATGTTGATCTGCCTGAGGGTAGGATGGCTCTGCAGAAGGATCTGGACAGGCTGGACCAATGGGCCGAGGCCAATGGTACAAGGTTCAACAAAGCCACGTGCTGGGTCCTGCACTTGGGTCACAACAACCCCATGCAGCGCTACAGGCTTGGGGAAGAGTGGCTGGAAAGCTGCCTGGCAAAAAAAGGACCTGGGGGTGTTGATAGACAGCCAGCTGAATATAAGCCGGCAGTGTGCCCAGGCTGGAAGTGATGATGGACTGGCCAGAGGGCCAAAACTTTGGAGTGTCGCCAGAGGAGTTGACTCATGCTGAAGAGGCCCCTCTGTATAATAAATTACCAGAAAATGAAAAGCAATATACCCTGTTTACAGATAGATCCTGTCATATTGTGGGAAAACATCAGAGGTGGAAGGCTGATGTGTGGAGAACTACACAACAAGTTGCAGAAACTGCTGAAGGAAAAGGAGAATTGAGTCAGTTTGCAGAGGTAAAAGCCATCCATCTGGTATTGCTGGTATCAGCCATACCATTTAGGTATTGCTGAACAAGAAAAATGGCCGGTACTTTATCTCCATACTGACTCATGGTTGGTGGCAAATGCTCTGTGGGGGGTGGCTCATCAATGGAAGCAGACCAACTGACAGCGCAGAGGCAAATCCATCTGGGCTGCTGAACTGTGGCAAGGTATTGCTGCCCAGGTAGAGAACCTGGTGGTAAAAGTACGTCACGTAGATGCTCACATAACCAAGAGTCATGCCAGTGAAGAACATTGAAACAATGAGCAGGTGGACCAGGCTACTAGAATTGAAGTGGCTCAGGTGGATCTGGACTGGGAACGTAAGAGTAAGCTATTTGTAGCTTGATGGGCCCATGACACATCAGGACATCTAGGAAGGGATGCAACATACAAATGGGTGAGGACCTGGCTGAACGTCAGGGCTCAAAGGGTTGTAGCGAATGGGGCCACATCTGGCTGGCGACTGGTCACCACCTCATGGCTCAATTCTAGGGACAGTTCGGTTCAATATATTTATCAACAATGTGGATACAGGAATTAAACGCACCATTAGCAAGTTTGCTGATGATACTCAACTGGAAGGTGCTGTTGACTTTCTTGAGGGACAAAAGGCCTTGCAGAAGGATCTAGATAGTTTGGAGCACTGGGCAATCATCAACGGCATGGAAGTCCAAATGCCATATTTTGCACCTGGGATGGAGTAATGCCAGACACAAGTATAGACTGGGAGAGGAGTGGCTGGAGAGCAGCCCTGCAGAAAGGAATCTGGGGGTGCTGGTTGACAACAGGCTCAATAGGAGTCAGCAGTGTGCCCTGGCAGCCAAGAGGGCAAACTGCATTCTGAGGTGCATCAAACACAGTATAACCAGCCAGTCAAAAGAGGTGATTATCCCACTGTATTTAGCATTGGTGCAGCCTCACCTTGAGTATTGTGTGCAGTTCTGGGACCCACAATTTAAGAAGGATATTAAGGTACTTGAACACATCCAGAGGCTAGTGAAAGGGCTGGAAAGCATGTCCTATGAGGAGCGGCTGAGAACTCTGGGTTTGCCTAGTTTGGAGAAAAGGAGGCTGAGGGGTGACCTCTCTACAGCTTCCTGAGGAGGAGAAGTGGAGAAGGAGGTGCTGATCTCTTCTCCCTGGTATCCAGCGATGGGACGTGGGGAAATGGTTCAAAGCTGCTTCAGAGGAGGTTTAGACTTGACATTAGGAAGCATTTCTTTACAGAGAAGGTAGACAGACATTGGAAAGGCTTCCTAGAGGGGAGGTCGATGCCCCATGCCTGTCAGTGTTTAAGAGGCATTTGGACAATGCCCTTAATAATATCCTTTAACTTTTGGTCAGCCCTGATGTCCTGGTTTGAGGTAAAACAGAACCAATTTTCTTTTCAGTAATTTTACTTTGCAACTAAGCCTCTTCTAACTAACTGAACTCTCTGAAATTAACAGCATATTGTCCAGACACTGTTCACTCTCAGAGTGATAAGACCTACGTTTATAGTTTATGCCAAGGAATGGTATGCAGAGAGGCTCTTGCTTATACTTATTGCTATAACAACCAAGGCCAACCAACTTTGTTACTTGCCCCGTTGGAGGGTCGGAAGTGGAAAAGTGTAGAGGGGTCCCACCTGCGGGGAGGAGCGGACAGGACAGGTGACCCAAACCTGACCACCAGGGTATTCCATCCTATCTGCCTCATGCTCAGGATAAAAGCTGAGGGATCAAAGGGTCAGCTCTCTTCCTTCAATGGCCAGTGTCCGAGGAGGACTCTCTCTGTCTGCCCTTGATCCCGATCCCTGCATGCCTGAATCCAGATCCAGAATCCAGCTCCTGTCCGTCGCTAAGTCTAGTGTGGGACTTTCCAGGTGCCTGCCGGTGATGTGATCGTCATCCTGGGAGCCTGATACTGGATTTGTATATACTGTAAGTATTTCATTATTTTCTGTTTATTATTTCATTAATATTTTCATTAAAGTAGTTTAGTTCCTTCTAAACTCAAAAGTCTCTCTCTCTCTCTCTCCCTCCTCTCCTCGGAGAGAGAGGTGGGGGAGAGACCCTGTCATTTGTTTCAGTGGCCAGTCCGGCCCAAATCACTACAGATTTATTGGCGCCCAATGTGGGGCATAACCGGGGCTCAACCAGGGCTCTGATAGATTGCCTGAATAGTTAGAATTCCAGTTTTCTCAGAGATTAAAACAGACACCTCACATCATGCTGTTCTTAAGCAAAATGTTATACCATGCCTTTAGAGAGCTTTGTTTAAAGTTAATTGATGCAACGCTGCTTAATTTGCCGAATGTGTAGTATGGTTTATTTGCTCTTTGTATTTGTATGCAGTGGTTTAAACATGCTATTCTGCTGTGGTTTGGGATTCAGATGTATAATATGATTACTGTATCAGTATCAGGAATAGTGTGGTGAGCAGGACTAGGGAAGTGATCATCCCCCTGTACTTGGCACCGGTGAGGTCCCACCTCTAGTACTGTGTTCAGTTTTGGGCCCCTCACTACAAGAAGGACATTGAGGTGTTGGAGCGTGTCCAAAGAAGGGCAACAAAGCTGGTCAGGGGTCTGGAGGACAAGTCTCATGAGGAACGACTGAGGGAAGTAGGGTTGTATAGTCTGGAGAAAAGGAGGCTGAGGGGAGACCTTATCACTCTCTACAACTACCTGAAAGGAGCTTGTAGAGAGGTGGGGGTCGATCTCTTCTCCCAAGTAGCAAGGGATAGGACAAGAGGAAATGTTTTCAAGTTGTGCCAGGGAAGGTTTAGATTGGATATTAGGAAAAACGTCTTCACAGAAGGGGTTGTCAAGCATTGGAACAGGCTGCCCAGGGAAGTGGTGGCGTTGCCATCCCTGGAGGTATTTAAAAGACGGGTAGACGTGGTGCTGAGGGTCATAGTTTAGGAGTGGTTTTGGCAGTGTTAGGTTGATGGTTGGACTCGATGATCTTAATGGTCCCTTCCAACCTAGACGATTGTATGATTCTTCCATGTCGCTGATAGAGAGGGCTTACGATCAGGCTATAACCTGGAATGTGCATTCTCCAAAAACCCACGACACCTAGGAAAGATTGCGTTTCTTTTTTGTTAGTTGGTGGAGACATAGCTGTTATTTTATTGATCATATGCATAGGGATATGACAATGCCCATCTTGCCCTTTTATCCGCTATCTGGATTGCCTGTACAGGTCCTTTGACCTTACTTTGCTTTATAGCAAAACCAGCTTTCAAAAGAATGTGGATTATTCTTTTCCCCTTCTGAAACACTTTCTCTGCTGTGTTGCCCTACAATGATGTCATCAATATCCTGCAGGTGTTTGGGAGCTTCACCTTGTTCCAGTGCACTCTGGATCAATCCATGACAAATGGTAGGACTGTGTTTCCACCCCTGGGGCAGTCGATTCCAGGTGTACTGGATGCCCCTCCAAGTGAAAGCCAACTGTGGCCTGCACTCTGCTGCCAAAGGGATTGAGAAGAATGCATTGGCGATATCAATTGTTGCATACCACTTGGCTGCCTTCGACTCCAATTCATATTGGAGGTCTAGCGTGTCCAGTATGGCAGCCCACAGTGGTGACGTGACTTTGTTCAGACTACGACAGTCCACTGTTAACCTCCACTCTCCATTAGATTTTTGCACTGGCCATGTGGGACTATTAAAGGGTGAATGAGTCTTACTGATCACTCCTTGACTCTCCATTCACCGGATCAGCTTATGGATGGGAACCAGGGAGTCTCAATTGGTGTGATATTGTCGCAATAGCAATTGGCACCTGTTGTTCTTTAACCAGCAGCAACCCCACCACAGATGGATCCTCTGAGAGACCAGTCAAGCTAGACAGCTGCTTAATCCTCTCCATACTCAAGGCAGCAATACCAAAAGCCCACCAGTATCCTTTTGGGTCCTTGAAATAACCTGTCCTGAGGTAGTCTATGTCAAGAATACATTTCCCATCCATTATACTCACTCTTATGGAAAGGCAAACCCTGGGAGAAGAAATTAGAACATAACAAGGTGGTAAAAACTCTAATTGAAGAATTAAAAATGTATCAGTCACTGAGACCAGTACACCCCTGTGACCCTGTTATAGCCGAATGGGGTTTCACCGAACACACTATGTACCTGTTCCAAACTGGCCCCTATGTGCCAAAAAGACCTTTATTGTTTAGCTCAACAGCATTTAAAGAAACAGAACAACAATACTCCGAATGGGAAAAGGGACTTTTCTCTTTAGTCCGAGCACTTAAAGAAGTTGAGAAAATACATCAGGGACAACCCGTGTAAACTAGAGGACCATTTAATTTACTAGAAGCAATCCTAAAGGGGACTGCTCCCCTAGAAGGTGTTGCACAAAAACTCACTATCAGAAAATGGTATGCCTACCTA
>NW_009648530.1:0-1686 GCF_000708025.1 Charadrius vociferus
GACCGGCCTGTAGTTTCCCGGGTCATGTTTAGCAGACTATGATCTCTACACTCTATTTTCCTTTCGCTGTATTGGCAAAGACTTACAAATGCCCTATTTGCTTTCTTTTATCTCATTACATTATTCAGTGGTTTTCAGTACACATACATTCAGAAACATCAGCAAATAACTTACTTTCAAAGAGATTTAAGAAAAGCATAACTTCTGACTCAAAGCGTAAGCAAAATAGTTGCTTTGGGCAAAAGATTACCAAAGATACTAAAGTGTCCCACTATTTGACTAATGCCAGAAGTCACCATGATCTCCATACCTACAGCTGTCAACAAAGAAAGTTAAGCTGACAGCTAAGGGAGAAGGAGCATTTGAAAAACAATGCAGTACTAAGGTTGCTCGTCAGCTTGCTGTTGACTGCCTGAGTTCTGAATAATCCCCTGGACATGCCTGTGGAATAATTACTAATATGATCAATAATACAGCAATGTTCACACATTAAGGAAAGGTATAAAATCAAAAGGTTTCTAGGATAGAATATAGCCACTGCTGGTATGCAAAGAATCTGCTATATCTGCGATTCCCTATACAATATTGCTTGCAAAGCAACATGGGGAGGGGAGTGGGGCGGAGATTCCAAGGCCAAACCCTGTGATAATCCAGCAAATACAGGAATGAGATGACACCATGGAACTGATAAACTGCATATGTACTACCCTTATTCACGTTTTGAAGAAAAGTACAGCATCGATGAGACTTCCGGGGACAGAGTGTAGCTGGTGTGCAGGGGATGTATTTCGTGGGTGTTCCCTAGGCAACCTTGGATGTTGACGACATTGGGGGAGTCCGGTGCGCTAACTCTAAGAAGAAAAACAGTGCAGAGGATGGAGTGGAGTGGAGACACTGTGGCCAAACTCTATGATTAAATGGGAACTTGAAGGCCAAATGGAACCCTTGAAGGTCTTATGGAACTGATAAGCTGCCTACTTGTTACCCTGAGCCAATGATCTGTCATTTTTTGACAAAATGCTATCCTTTGGGTGAACTTTGCAAATTATAATCTCATTATAATACCGAAACACACCTCCATCCCAAAGGCTACCCACCTCCAAGGTGCGACCACTCCTCCTTGAGTCTGCGCCCTGAATTTTTCATAAACTATACCTTTAAATGCGAGGTGAGAGAATTTTACACCAATCATAATGAAAGTATTTATGACTAGAGTCACTCAAACTCCACCTTGAAGATAAAAAATAGTATGAAAACAGCCCAAGAAAGGGGGGATGTTAGGGAAGACCCCATCGTGAACAAGTCTAGAAGGACTCCATCAACAACTGCCTTGACTTCTGGCATCAGTCAACAGGCTGAGCCTCTCTTACCCCCCATAAGGACGCTTCTGGGTAAGATTCGAAAACTTGGCTATACCAAGTGCTTCCCTGGGAAACTTTTAGAAATCTCTATAGAGTTGTTTTATAACTTAGCGCATTTGTAACCAAGCAATATTACTAACATCTTTAGTATTCGCATGTGCTTTGCAGACAGAAAGAATAAGAAAGATAAGAAAGACATGGACCTGCTGGAGCGTGTCCAGAGGAGAGCCACGAGGATGATCCGAGGGCTGGAGCACCTCTCCTATGAGGAGAGGCTGAGAGAGTTGGGGCTGTTCAGCCTGGAGAAGAGAAGGCTCCGGGGAGA
>NW_009648530.1:1767-8078 GCF_000708025.1 Charadrius vociferus
AGGATGAGGGGGAATGGCTTTAAACTGGAAGAGGGCAGGTTTAGATGAAATATTAGGAAGAAATTTTTCACTTTAAGGGTGGTAAGGCACTGGAACAGGTTGCCCAGAGAGGTTTTTGAGGCCCCATCCCTGGAGGTGTTCAAGGCCAGGCTGGATGTGGCCTTGTGCAACCTGGTCTAGTTGGAGGTGTCCCTGCCCGTGGCAGGGAGGTTGGAACTCGATGATCTTCAAGGTCCTTTCCAACCTAAACCATTCTATGATTCTATGATTCTCTGAGTGAGAAGTGGGTAAGATGATCTCCAGTGATCTCTTCCAGCCTAAACTGCTCCATGATTCTTTTATTTGTTAGCAATGGCAGAAAATAAATTTTTATGGAACTATAAGTAGATGGAGCTGAAAATAAACACAGAAATTGTCAGTTTAAATGTGCCCGGTACTGTTTTAAGTAGGTGGATGTATGAAAACTGGTCCCTGGCTTGTGCTAAGCCCAAAACATATTTGTAAATTGGGATAACTCAAGTCAGATGGTTCAAAAGTGTGTTGGGGACCACTATTACAATTTAGTTTTACAGCCAATTGACTTCTAGTATCTAGAAATATTCCATATAACTGTTTAATTTATAGAATTGGTGTAGCCATGACGCCAGAGATCTGTATATACCCAAAGTAAATGTAGAAAAATATTTGCATTCCTGAGAATTATCACAGGTAAGGTATCTGTATTGCTAGTCTTTCCAGCATTGTTTTTGTTGGTTTGTTTCTCAAAAAAACCCACCTTGAAACTGGGATGTTCCTTTTTTTTCCCCACTGTAAATTGTAGCCCACAGTTATGTGGCAGTACATATACCTAATGCTCTTAAAGACATATGTAAGATAAAGTTTACATGTAGGCTTGCTCTGTTTTATTAGTGCAATTGCTATATGGGGGAAGGGTGACTGTAGAACAAAAACCTTTTTGTTAGGTATGAAAGAGAAGTAGCAGAGTTTAAGACTAGGCAAAGAGCTATGTGCAAGTATGTCATATTCAGAGAGGGTCACTTTTAAACAGTTGGGTTTTTTTTCTGCACACACTTAAGGGTATTTTCATAGTTCCTTACTATTCTTGTCCTCCATTATAAGATTTGGTGTTTGGTTTTGGTTGTGGGTTTTTTTTTTTCTTTTCTCCAGAAGAATCAATTTTTGCTTTGTTTTGTTTGAAGTTCACCAAATCTCAAACAGAAATATGGTCATGTCTGGGTAATTTGTTCTTGGCTTTTATGTTCTTTATCTTTCAATGTAACATTGGAGATCAGATTAAAAAGAGGGGAAATTGAGCAACTGTGAGGAAAGAAGTGGAAAATTATGAAAAATGTAAAATTTACTCAACTTCAACTTCATATATTTCTCATCCTTCTGGAACAATCTTATTTTATTAGTCTCTCATAAAACAAAAAGCATTTATTAGCAGGGTGTCCATAAGAATATGGACACAATCAACTGCTTGATATAAATGAGGGTGTACAGAGAATTCCTCACTGAACATAAGATGCTATTTTAATTATGCTTAGCAATGGCAAAAAGTGCTGCACTGACCATTCAGAGCAGTGAATGATTTGGTTTATCTATGAAATATAATGTTTCTTTTTTGTCATCACCTATGAAACATAGCCATATCTATTGACTCTGCTTCAGCAATTTACATCAGTAAAGGGCAAGTTCAGACTCCTCGACACTTCTCCAGAGGAACTTATATCTTTTGGCATGGATTGAAGTCTACTGAAGAGTTTTTATATCTGCCAAAGAGGCTTCATTGCTACTGATCTGGGCTGGATTTCAACAAGTGACCTCGAGGTCACTCTCTGCAAGCTATTGCTCTAATGAGGTTTACTTTCAATAAGGGTTTTTCATGTTGAAATTAAACCAGGTTACCTCATGAATGAGCATAACATGAAACAAAAAATAAGCATAAAGGAAAAAAATTGTGGGGTTTTGTTTTGTTTTGTTGTTTGTTTTTTTTTTTTAAGGACATTTTCAGTTCTATTATACTAGTATAAACAGGGTGTTGCTCCAATAAAGGCAACAAAATTTATTTTGATCCACATCCCATGTAACTGAGGTCAGAGTTCTGCCTGCAGATTGCTAAACTAACAGAATCAATGGAAAGTCCAAGTGCTGGCTACTGCTTTTCTCAGTGGCGGCCCATAGATGGTAAAACATAGAATATTAAACATAGAATGGATTTGCTAAATAGACCACACACAGCACAGCTGAAACAATTCACTGATCCAGAGGGCACACATTCAAAAAAAAAAAAAAAAAAAGAAGAAAAAAATCCAAAACACTTAATGTGGGGAAACAAGTTAACTCCCCGATATTCTTCATTTGGAGACAGAAAAGGTCTTTTCCCAAAAGACAGAACTGAGAAGGATATGTTCATATGTTCATTACACTGTCGAAGTAAAAATCATTCAGCAGAAAATATAGGTAGTATGGCTGATGAACAAACAACTAAGTAGATTCTTAATCTTCTTTTTATTTTCTCCTAACCAGTACATTGTTTCTTTTTAGGCTTTCCTTAAGGGCATAAAAAGAACAATACAAAATCCTACAACCAAAAAATCAGAAGCAGACAAAGAAACAAAAATTTCACATTAACTATGTTACTGTATCACACTTTGACAATATTATACAGATTTTAGACAGACAACCTGGGATAAGTTCTTAACCTCCACTTCAGAATCAATCTGAATAGCAACTAAAATATGAGAACATTACATTGCCGTAACAATGACTTTATGAAAGGGATTACATAATATGAACAGTCATAACTCCATCTCATTGGGAATGATAGTTTCTATCTTTCAGAAGTAATGCTGAAGTAACGCTTGGGTATTGCAACATACAGAAATAATACTAAAAGAGAAATGAATCTTGAGGATGGTTGGTAAGTTATCCATGATCTGAAGCTTATAAAAATAGTTCTTAAGTATACTCCATGCATTACCTTTACCTGTTCTGGAGCTGCTTTAAAAAAGCAGGCAAAAGCAGCCGACAGTCCACTCTATCCAGTTTCTTGTATCTATCTACAATATGTGCTGGATATGCAATGGCTGAATGTACATGCTGGATTTCTTTATGGAATTATACACTGCTGTTCACAAAGACTGTTGTTTTATCTTAAAGGAGCTGCAGGTGTATATGTACATGTTGGATGGTAATAAATTCTTTCATACCCAACCCAAAAGTTTTCTTTCATGTCTTTTTATGTAAAGTGTCCATCAGAGCTAAATCTAGTCTCCTGTTTTTTCAACAACACTTGTGACAATCAAAGATTGTCATATGAATCAGGTAATGAGAATAATTCAAGGTTATTATTCCTTCTGCTTCTCTAAAAACTCCCACCAAATATTAGAGTGATTATTTATCTTTTTCATTATACTGATAGTATAGAATATGACTAAAATCAAAGTTGGCTTGTGCTGAGTACTTTTGAGCATATAGGTCAGATTCATCTCTCAGTTTTGGAAGTGTGAAGTCATCTGACCTATTTTAACAAGCCATTTTAGGATGAAATGAACAGCCCCGAGGAATAAGCAAAAGCGCTTATATCTCTCCTTTACT
This sequence comes from Charadrius vociferus, assembly GCF_000708025.1. NCBI lineage: Eukaryota > Metazoa > Chordata > Aves > Charadriiformes > Charadriidae > Charadrius > Charadrius vociferus. The sequence goes on from NW_009648530.1 coordinate 5,368, forward strand.
TATAAAAGGGGTTTAGAATGACTAGTTCATACTGAAACTTAGATGTCTTAACCTAAGTGAGATGAATTCTTTCCATTCTTTTCAACTAAGTTTATCACTGAAAAATAGGCACCTCATCTAAGCTAGTTGCCTAGATTCCCTCTGTAGTCAATGGAGAAAAATAAGTACCTCCTCCTGAGGGAAATTCTTTCCACATTACTTGGACATCTTTCTTTTGAGAGGATGAGCTCTCCTCCAAAAGTGTTTCTAGCCACAGAAGAAGCCAAGCTGACTGGCTTAGGGCCTTCTAACTATTTTTTCAGACTAAAAAACTCTTGACACAGCTTTACTTTTTGTGTCTTTCACTTTATAAATCTGCTGAAATGAACGACACTGTAACACAGTGAAGTATTTGACATTCCGACCATTAAATTTTGGTAATCACTTGATAAATCTATAAAAATAGCTATGTCCCTAAAAATGATGTTGGCTTAAAAAAATCTCTAACCTTTCCTCCCTTCATCTTTCTTTCTCTATTACTGGAATATATATTTAACGATGTGGGTTGTGTTTTTTTTTTTCTTGTGGTTTGGGGGATTTAAGTAATGACTTGCTCATTATGATCACAGAACCCTTCTTTGTACTATGAGGCTTCAGTCAATTAATAAAACTGATGGTGTTTTTCTGTAATCACTTTACTCCAAGAGCTGGAGCTTAGAAATACAAACAAATGGGGGGGACACCAACCAAACCAAACCACCACCCTCCAAGTATTGCAAACTTGAAATAAAATGCAGACAGCTGGAAACAGATTCTCAGCAAAGTCAATGCAATGTTTGCCTAGAGAAGAAGGTAAGGTCAGCTCTGTAGACTTCTTGGAACAGATCTTCCATCAGTGTAAACTGACACATCTCCACCAAAGTCAATTTACACCAAATGAAATCTTCTTCCTTCTTTAGATTGCTTTATCCATCTTTGCATTGCAGTGTTGCAGAGCCCAGTGGGGAAAAGCAGCAGGAGTGACCTTATAGAAGCTTTTGTATATATTTGCTGCTCAATGCCAAGTGCCTTTGGAGGTCTGAAAGGACAGCCCACTACTACAGATCATTTGTACTTCTTTCTGTATCAGCAACAAATTCCAACACACAATTCTCTGCTGTGCAAACAAATAATAATGAAAAAGAGAGAGAGCAATTTTCATTTCTCTGCTGTGTAGGTAATAATTCTAGGACCAGGCCACTAGAGTTAGTTGGAAAAAGAAAGGAAAGGTCTTTCAAATCTTTCCAAAGCTGACCACTGTGCTAGGACATGATGCAGACAAAGCCAATTAGTTCCTTGAAACGCTTTCCGATGAAAGTAGTTGTACACTGAAAGCAATTTGCACCTAATATTTTTTCCTTCCTTTCTTCCTCATCTCTGATAAAAACAGGTTTGTTTTACTTAGCAATAAATGTTGTAACCTGCTTCCCCTTCTCCGTCTCTTTCACTTTCCCCTTCTGATTTCTCTTTCCAATTCTGCTTTCCCTTTCCCCCTTTTTCTCCTTTCCCTTTTTTCTCCTTCCCCTGTTAAAATCAAAATCTTGGTTTATGGGCAAAGGAGAAACACACCTTATATATGAAGATACAAACTTATTGTTAGTATAGTTGAAATTTTAACAGCCTAATCCAAGAATCTTGGTTAGTCAACATTGTGTTATTACAGAAAAGAAACAATAATAATAATAGGATTAAAACTGAAATACACACACTTTTTAGTTTCTACCCCTTGTCCTGCTATTATGCTCACCCTTCCCTTACTCTTCTGAGTCCCAAGGTTGATGGTTTCTTTCTGGTGGTGGTAGTAGTGGTGGCAGGGGGTTACAATGAGTTGTCAGCATCTGGAGTTCTTGGCCAGGAAGAATATCATGCTGATTTTTATGGTTTCTTCCTCTTCTCTCTAGGATCCACTTGGGGTGATTTTTGCATGTTTCCAAACACGCTTTTGCACCTTGCTCTTTTTTCATTAGTCTGCACCTCCACGTTGCACCCTAATGTGCTATAGTTGTTCCCTTTTATGAATGTTGGATACTATTTCTTTGTTCTCTTTGTCACCCCTAACACTAGATTTATCCATCTCTAGGTCTGTATTTCTTTAACTGACCATGGATGAGTTGTTTATAGCTGTGGGGTCTCCAGTCCCAGCCTGTGACTCTCCTATTATCACCCTGCACCTGCAGTCCTCTGCACTGCATTCCATGTTCCCACTTGTCAAGGCTTCTGCTACGATATCAAGTCTGTATTTCTCTACACTGTCATTATGTTAGAGTCACAAATATCTCCTTCTATGCAGAATAATTGCTTATTATTACCATCTATATTTAGCTGTGGTTGAATCACACAAAGATAAACAAAAGCAAAGCAAACCAGTCATAGTCACCTTGTAATTAGAAAAATTGCAGTTACAGCTAAACCAGGTGAAACAAAGGTTCAGGCAGGTCAAGGAAAGTGCAAGCCTGGCAAGCCACAGACCTGAGGCCTTGTAAACTCATAACAAAGCCTGTGGCCTTTTATTACCAATGGCAATAGGGTATTACAGGGTTAAAGAATAACATCCCTTCTTCTACTTCCTTATTCTTCTTATTCCTCCTTCATATTCCCCTTTTTTCCTCTTCACCTTTCAATTTGATTTCCTTTCCTCTTTCCGTTCTCCCTTTCTTCTTTGTTTCCCCCCTGCCAATTTCTTTGCCTTTCCT
>NW_009648530.1:8122-10094 GCF_000708025.1 Charadrius vociferus
TAATTACTGTACTGCAAAATTTATATTCCGGCAAGCTCTCCCCATGTCCCCTACGCTGCTCTCAAATCTCCGCATTGCTCTCTAGCTTCCCAAAAGCAGCTTGCTAAAAAGGTAATGGTTTTAAAATACAGGATACACATTTGAAGGAATCAACGTGTTATATTAGCATTTCCTTTCTTTTTTATCTCAAAGAAGAAATAAAGGTGAGTAGATTTGTTAAATAGCTCTCTACTTTTTTAAAGGCCTGCAGTGAAAAATGCTGTTTCTCTAAGAAAATTTGAAGGCCAAATTTTGGGATACAGGCTAGTTTCTCAAATACCTCATCTCTAGTCAACAGAGAATGGATTATATGGGTGCTTAAGAACATGGGCAGGAAAGTTGATTAGTCTCTCATGGCTCTTTTTTAGCAACATTACTTTGAGTAGCCTAAAAAATGTTATAGACTTAGTCCCTGCCATGACCAGAGAATATGAAGGGAATTACTTAAGGCTCTCTCAATGCTGAACGCAGTCTAGGCAGATTAGAAGATGAGATCATAAACCTGTTAAAATTTATGTGAGTAGAAATGAGGGATACTGAATAAAATGAAGTTATATTTCATAAAATACTGCAAAACAGAGAAGATCAAATTTGACTGTGCACACACTGTTACATATACAGAAAGATCTCCATGATAAAAGTGTCAGACAGTTTTTAATACTGCTCCAGGGACATCTGAAGTCTGAGGATAAAAGCGGTGACCTAATCATAATTTTGTCCAATTCTAACTTAAATGCAAACTTGTCTTCTGGACTCAGATGTTCGTCCACTTTTCAGATCAGAGTAAATGAGTCACCGAGGAGACCAGCTCCAGTGCAGTCCGCACTGGGGAAGGGGATAGAGGCGGATGAGGCCAGAAAAGGGCTCTTTTGGGGGCTTTCAAAGCTGGGAAAAGCGGCTAGCTCGTGCCAGAACCGGCAGCTCGGGGGCAGGCTGCTGAGGTGGCAGGAGCAGAGATAACACCACGTGGCAGTTCTAAACGGGCAGTCCAGGAGCACAGCAGCCAGTCTCCACGCACCCAGCATGCGGGCAGCCAGTGGGTGTCACCCAGGGCATCACCACGGCGAGAGTGGGTGAACAGGGTGCAGCATTTTGCACAGTAGGTTGCTGAAAGCCTTGTGACTAAGCTGGGCACGAGCTGGGTGAGCACAAGCAGAGGAACATGAGTGTGCAGGGGAACGGGCTCAGGGCGTGCGGGAAGCTGACAGCAGAGATTCATCACCTCCTGGCTCAAGAGAAGAACATGGCCACAAAACGGACAAAAGCCACTGCAAGAAAGAATGTGGGAACTCAGACTGAGCTCCCGCACAAGCACGTGGCCGTGCAGGTCTCCAGCTGCAACAAATGCCTGAGCCTGGCACTAGTATCAGAAGGACCAGAGACACAGCCTGTGTGTGGTGCAATCAAATAAACGATATGATCAGGCAGGTGGTTGAACTGAGGGAGGAGGTAGAAAGGTTAAGAAGTATTAGAGAACGTGAAAGCAAAATAGATTGGTGGAGCCATACCCTGAGGCAAAGGCAGCAGCAAGAGGCCCTATCAGAAGTGGATGATCCCCTTCCCTCCTGTCACCAGGCAGAAGGAGGGGACTTAAGGGGGAATGGAGTCAGATCCCTCCTTGGAGAGGCAAGCGAAACCCCTCACGCCCCCCCTCCCCATCCTAATTGCCTTTGCATAATAGGTATGGGGCTTTGGAAATGGCTTAGGAAATCGAGGACCACGTGACTGAGGATGGAGAGGATGATCCAACCAGTGAGTCGCCCAGGGCTTGTCACTCACCCCCATGCCTTAGGACTTCCTCAACTAAGAAAAAAAGAAAAGTAATTGTAGTAGGTGACTTCCTTCTGAGGGGAACAGAGGGTCCTATATGTAGACCTGACCCATCCCACAGGGAAGTCAGCTGCCTCCCTGGGGCCAGAATTAAGGACATAAG
>NW_009648530.1:12045-12623 GCF_000708025.1 Charadrius vociferus
AAATCCATGGGCCCTGACGGAATGCACCCGTGAGTGCTGAGAGAGCTGGCAGATGTTATTGCTAGACCACTCTCCATCATCTTTGAAAGGTCATGGGGAACAGGAGAGGTGCCTGAGGACTGGAGGAAGGCCGACATCACTCCAATCTTCAAAAAGGGCAAGAAGGAGGACCCAGGGAACTACAGACCAGTTAGTCTCACCTCTGTCCCTGGGAAGGTAATGGAGCGACTCATTCTGGATGTCATCTCCAAACACATTGAGGAACGGGGAGTTATTGGAAGTGGTCAACACGGATTTAACAAGGGTAAATCATGCTTGACCACTCTGATAGCCTTCTATGATGTTATAACTGGTTGACTGGATGAGGGGAGAACCGTAGACGTCATCTACCTTGACTTCAGCAAGGCTTTTGACACTGTCTCCCATAACATCCTCATTAGGAAGCTGAGGAAGTACGGGTTAGATGAGGTGACAGTGAGGTAGATTGAGAGCTGGCTGTGTGACAGGACTCAGAGGGTTGTGGTCAGTGGCACACAGACTAGTTGGAGGCCTGTAACCAGTGGTGTCCCCCAGGGGTC
>NW_009648530.1:13132-15418 GCF_000708025.1 Charadrius vociferus
AAGGCTGAGAGAGCTGGGACTCTAGCCTGGAGAAGAGAAGGCTGAGGGGAGACGTTATTATTGCTTACAAGTATCTAAAGGGTGGGTTGAAGGAGGATGGAGCCAGACTCTTTTCAGTGGTTCCCAGTGACAGGACGAAGGGCAACTGGCACAAGTTGGAACATAGGAAGTTCTGTTCAAACACAAGAAAAAACTTCTTTACAGTTAGGGTGACAGAGCACTGGAACAGGCTGCCCAGGGAGGTTGTGGAGTCTCCTTCTCTGGAGATTTTCAAGACCTGCCTGGATGCAGTCCTGAGTAATGTGCTCTAGGCAATCCTGCTTTAGAAGGGGAGTTGGACTAGATGATCTCTAGAGGTCCCTTCCAACTCTGAAAATTCCATGATCCCATGAAAATTTCCCAGTACGTATAGTTGTTGATGATTTCAGGATAGCTTTATGAGTATTTAAAATTTTTAATCTTTGAGTATTATGAGTATTAAATAATTGATCAGGCTATATTTAAAAGATTGGGAGTTTTGTATGCATAAATTCAAAAACACAGATATATAGGCACTGTTTTGCAAGATATTGATAATCAGCTCTAAATTTCTGGTTTTTACCTACAGGTAAATCCACTAGGTGCTTGCAAATTAATAGAATGGAAGTACATTTGACACAAAAATAGTGGGATTTTGCAACAAATGAGGGAAGCTAAGATTTTGAAAAGGAACTGAAAAGTAGAGAGTAATACTGAACTTTATTGCATAAACTTGCAGGCTACTTGTTAGTTTTAATCTGTATGAGCTTTTTCAATTCTATCTTTAAAAGCAAGCATCTAAGTTTTGCTTATTTTACGCCCAGCATCACTAACATCATAGATTGCCTTCAGGGTGATCATACTATGGAATATGGTCAGCTGAAAGTTATTCATGATGGGAAAAGTCCTGTATTTGTGCATCACTCTGTCTTTCTTGCAATTTCTACATCCTCAATCTAAATTTTAGAGTTCCTCTATTCAACTCAAAGTACAATGAAAAACAAATTCTAGCTTTCTTAAAAACTGAAGTGAGGAATGCTACCAAATATTCCCCTTTAAATAAAACCAGAGTTAGTTCCACTTCTGAAAAATTTTAGTGAAATCTTCCACTGATATTTCCAGCAAATTTTTCATTTCTGTTAAATATGCATGTAAATTTGTCAATATAATAAGCCATAGGGCCAGAAGTCAACCTTTGCCTTCCTGGTATCATCAGATTAAGGTCTGTTGCTTGGTGTCAAGAACAACTCTGCTCAGTAGAAAGTCTTTTTATGCGACACAACATAGATCCTAATGTCAGAAAATGCACATTATGACATCATTCTTCAACTGTGTATTATACGTCATTCTTACCAATTATACAAGCATGTTAGCTTCTATTGTGACCCCAGAGCAAATATCAAGCAGTCACAGTCATGTTAATCCACCCTCAAAATTGGACTTCTGCACACCTGTGTAGACCCAATGTCTCGCAATAGGCTTATTTTCAATGAAGCTATCTGCTAGTCTATGACTCAGAGAGTTCTTCACCACATGAAGTTTTAAAGAAGCTGTTCATAAATTTTTCAGAGCAGGAGAATCACTGTGCCTGGTGTCCCTGGCTAGACTGTAGTTTGATTATTATCATCTCACCTTTTTTTCCCCCTGATATCAACTGCCTTTTCTGTCAAATTCTATTTAGATTTTCAAATTACCATTTCTATATCCAATTTCAGAAAAAAAAGGTTTCCATCATCAAAAAAGTGTAGTTTTCTTCCAATTATATTAGAAAGTTTGTTAAGAGATATTGCTTGTCCCTACAAAAATTCACTAATTTACATCATCAGACTATCACTGATATAGCAGTATCACTATGACTGCCACATCCTCCTACACTGTTTTAAACAGTGCTGGGTGCGCCGGGAGCCTCTGCAGCATTCCTGTATGCTCTTAAACTCTTACTTCATTTCTCCTCAGGGATTACAGGTTGATGTGATCCCTGTTTACTTTACTGCTTATATACACTAGATATGAACATGTTCGTTTTCTTTTTTGTTTTTAATCTAGGGATGAGAGAAAGTGAGACAATGAGAGTTGTGAATATGTATGAAGTAGGAAAACTAGGAAGGGGACGGGGACCACAAACACAAAAAAAACCCCACCTTGCGAATTCTACACTACAGTAAATTCTGACTGTTTGACACATCAATCTGCTCTTTATCAGACTGAAAAACTCCAAATGTTGCATTTGGAAATTATGGTCCATGCTAATTCCTCAGACCTCTTTAC
>NW_009648531.1:0-734 GCF_000708025.1 Charadrius vociferus
GCTGGAGAGATTGAGGAAAAATAAAAATATGCAGGAGTAGATCCTGTGAGCAATGCAGGGCTAGAGTTGCTGAAAGTCATAGAATCACAGAATCACAGAATGACAAAATGGTCAGGGTTGGAAGGGACCTCTGGAGATCATCTAGTCCACCCCCCCCGCCAGAGCAGGGTCACCTACAACAGGTTGTACAGGACAGTGTCCAGGTGGGTTTTGAGTGTCTCCAGAGTGGGACACTCCGTCAATTTTGTTAAAAAGTTGGAAAAGCTGGAAGATTGGCATGATGGGAATTTAAATGATTTGTTGCGGGAGACCCAAAAAGTGTATGTCAGAAGGGATGAGGAGGAACAAAAAGGTAAAAATAAATTGATGGCAGCCACAGTGGAACAGGTAATGAAGTGGCAACTGGAGAGAGAGAAAGAAAAAAGGTTACCAAATTGTGCAAGGGGGCCCAGTTATGGACCAGGGTGTGGGGGCTTTAGGACCCAACAAGGGCAAAGAGAGACCCCACCTGGGTGGCAAGTGGGTCCCAAGAGGTGCTTCTATTGTGGAAGGGAAGGACATTTTAAAAAAAAGAATGCCCAATGGGTTACAAAAAGAGAGTGGAGTGTTCCAGATGATGGAATGAGAAAATTGGGACCCCAGAAGGTGGAATGTGTATTTTTTAGTAGACTCGGGAGCCAAGAGGTCAAGTCAACGAACATATCTGAAATAAAAGGGGAAGGGTTCCCGGTACA
>NW_009648532.1:0-2965 GCF_000708025.1 Charadrius vociferus
CGGAGTACGGTCCCAGCCCGGACAGGCCGCAGTAGCCCCGAGGTGGCCACCGGAGCCCGGGCTGCAGCCCCAAACACCGGGCTGAGGCTGTGGTCCTGAGCCCTCTAAGTGCCACATGAGCCCGGGTTCTAGCCCCAGAACACAGCACTGACCCGGCCTGAGCCCGAACACACAGGGCTTGGTCTCTGCTTCGAGCCCCCAAAACGCACCACTTGGTCTCTAATCCCGAGCCCTCAACTGGGACAAACGAGCCCTGTTTCAAGCCCCAAAATGCACCACTTGGTCTCTGTTTCTCAGCTCTAGCACTGGCCAAATGAGCCTGGTTTCACCCCCTGCAGACCCAACCCTCAATTTTTATGGGTTCCAAAAGCAGCTTAGTGGCTGTAGTTTCGGAACTCCACTACACAGACAGCACTTACTCCCTCTTTCTGAGCCCAAACAGGAGAGATGGTCTCTGCTTCAGTCCCTGAAAACGCAGCACTTTTGTCTCTTTTCCTGAGCTCTCACACTGGCCGTATGAGCCTGAGTTCAAGCATGCCCAAAGAGGGACGCTGTTTACAAGACCCCAAAGCACAGGATTTTGCTTCTGAGCTCTCAAATGAGTCTGGTTTCGAGACTCCAAAACGCAGCACTTAGTCTCTCTCTTTGTGAGCTCAAACACACAAGACTTGGTCTCTGCTTGAGTCCCCCAAAATGCAGCACTTAGTCTCTTTTCCTGAGCCCTCGCACTGGCCATGTGAGCCTGGGTTCAAGCACCCCCAAAAGCAGCACTGAGCTGCTCTTTCTGAGCCCAAACACTGGCTTAGTGACCCTGCTTGCAAGACCCCAAAACGCAGGACTTGGTTTCTGAGCCCCCAAATGAGTCCGATTTCAACACTCCAAAACGCAGCACTTAGTCTCTGTTTCCCAGCACTACGCCTGGCTGGTAGCCCCCAAAACGCAGCACTTAGTCTCTCTCTTGGTGAGCCCAACCACACAAGACTTGGGCTCTGCCTCAGCCCCCCAAAATGCAGGACTTAGTCTCTCTGAGCCCCAAAGTGGCCCAATGAGGCCTGTTATAAGTCCCCCCTCCCACCAAACAGGACTTTCCGGTTTTGAGCTGCAAAACACAGGACTCGGTGTCTGTTTCTAAAGCCGCCCAAAGGGGCCTCATTTCGACCCCTCCCCCGCAGAAGCAGCACTTGGTCTGTCTTTGTGAGCTAAATGCGCCCGGTTTCAGGCTCCCAAAACGCAGGACTCGGTCTCTGTGTCTCAGCTCTGACCCGAGCCCGGTTTTGAGCTCCAAACATGCAGGACTCGGTCTGTGTTTCTCAGCTCCAACGGTGGCCACATGAGCCTGGTTTCAATCCCCCAAACACAGCGCTGACTCTCCCTTTGTGAGCCCCAAAACTGACCAAGTGGGTCTGGTTTCAGCCCCCCAATTCCGCAGGACTTGGTCGCTCCTTCTGAGCCCCAAAACGCGGGATTTGGTCTCAATTTCTCAGCTCTGAACCTGCCCAAATGAGCACGATTTCAAGCCCCAAACACGCAGGACTTTGTTTCTGAGCCCCAAAATGCAGGATGTGGTCTCTGTGCCCCAGATTTGACCACGGGTCCCGGCTCTGTGTGCCGGAGCCCCAAACCCGCTGGATTCAGGGGCTGTTCCTGAGCCCCAAAGCAGCGGCTCTGGCTCTGCCCAGCGCAGGACCGGGCCTCTGGTCGAGGTTTGGCCGCAGCCTCTCGCTCACTCCCACCCCCCTCTCCCCCGGTAGGATGGGGAGAAGAGGGCGAAAAAAGGGAAAAAAACTCATGGGTTGAGATAAAGACAGTTTAATAGCACAGTGACAGAAAACAATAACAGCGGCGCGAGGCCATACACAATACAGTGACCATCCCGTCCCCATGCTAGGACATTCCTGTACCCCCTCGGCCAGCTCAAACCGCACCCAGGTCCCGGCCCCTGCCGGGCAGAAGGGCATTCCGTCCTGCCAGGCATGCCATCCACGAGGTCGGGGTCGGTTTCTCTGCAATAAACTCCCCCAGTTTGCGGTTTCCTGCCCCAAACCACCCGTGACTGAGTGTTTCTGAGCCCCAAACCGCAGGACTTGGTCTCTCTTATCAAGACCTTAAACTGCTCAGATGACGTTCCTTTCACAGTGCACAAACACACGACTTGGTCTCCACATCAGCTATACTCAAAATTGCCTGAATGATCCTGCTTTTTAGCTCACAAATTGGCCCAGTGAGCCTGGGTGAGTCTCTGTGAGAAGATGCCCGGCTCAGTATTGCCCCAGAGCACCCGTTTCTCACCCCAAACCCCAGGACTGCCCTCACTTCTCCTGCAGTCGCATGAACCGGGGGTTCACCCACCCACCCCGAGTTTGTGTCCCAGTCTGGAAATCGCAGGTCTCAGTTTCAGGCCCCACCACCCGCTGTCATATCCCGCTCAATCTCTGGGTCTAAGCCCCCAAAACACGGGGCTGAGGCTCCGTTTTCACACCCCCAAACCCGCCCATTCACCCCGTTCTCCAGGCCACCAAATGCAGGGCGGGGGCTCTGTTTTCCAGCCCTGAAAACATAAGACTTCGGGGTTGTTTTTTTGAGTTTCCAAGCCCCAAAACCTCAGGATTTAGTCTGTTTTTGAGCAGCTCAGTGTGTTTTCAAGTTCACAACCCGCAGGACTTTTAATCTCTTTTTAAGCCCCTAAAACACAGACCTTTTGGGTTTCAGCCTGCGTGCCTGGGTTTGACCGCGGGACTCGGTTTGTGTCCCCGAGCCCCCGGCTGAGCCCGGCCTTGAGCTGTGGACCCCCCCGGCCCTTGTCCCCGCCCCCCAAACCCCGGGGGTGACCGTCCCTCCGCAGCCCCCGAGCTCCGTCTCCATCTCACCAGCCCAGGGCCTGCTGCCGGAGAAACCCCGCCCGGGCCCGGGCCTGAGCCCGGAAACACCCCCCGCTGCAGCTCCGAGACCCAGAACTCGACTGGAC
>NW_009648532.1:3088-6210 GCF_000708025.1 Charadrius vociferus
GGGGCGGGGTCTGCGGGCGAGGAGGGCGTGGCCATATCAATAAGGGGGCGTGGTCAACCGATGGGGCGGGGCCTGGACCCGGGACGCCGTCTCCGAGGTTCAGGTTCCCGCTACCTTTTTTTTTTTCTTCCCAATTTCCCCCCCAAAAAAGAGGTCTCTGCGGATGCTCGGCCCCTGCCTGCGCCCGTGCATCCCTGACTCTCTGGTTTTAGACACTTTGGTAATTTCTCTGGCTGTGAAGTACAGGACAAATGCCCCAAACCCCCTCAGCCGTGCCTTAAAATAAAGTGACTGGGCGGGAAAAAAAAGGGGAAAAAAAAAAAAAAAAGATACTGACAAAATGCTATTACTGCATATTGACCGAGAGGGTAAAGTCACTGTCCTGGTTTCAGGGAAAACAGAACCAATTTTGTGTTGCCAGCCGGTGATGTGATCATCAGCTTGATACAGTTTTGTATACGTTACACCGCTCACCTCCTCCTTAGGTTTCAGGGAGTTTTTGACCTTGGAGATAACTTTGATTTCGTGCAAACTATTTATTTCTAGCAAAAGCAAAGCAGAAGCCAGCAGTTCCTCAGCCAGCGCCGTGCCTCAGCGCTCCTGGCCAGCTTCACTCACCCTCATCCGCTTCAAGTTGCCTCAAGCTCTGAGAATTTGGGAGAGGCAGCCAAGCAGACCAGGGAGCGACGAGGCAGCGGAGGGGATCTGGAAGCCCCTGGGATGCAGCAGGGTTGGGCCAGCAGCTCCCCCGTGATGCCACATCCAACAGGAGTGCCGGTGGAGCCACGTCCTATAGCAATGCTGATGGATCCACATCCTACAGCGATGTTGATGGATCCATGTCCAACAGTGATGCTGATGGATCCACGTCCCACAGCGATGTTGATGGATCCACGTCCAACAGCGATGCTGCTGCACCCCTCCATGAGCCCCCACCGGAGGACAGAGCCCACCCAGGCTGCTCCAGCACCCATGAGTACCCCAAGCACCCATCCATCCTACCCGCTCTGCTGCTCCCCGCTCAGTCCCAGTGCCAGGGATGGTAGAGGAGGACCCACCGGCAGCCTTCCCCCAGACAGCCCTGAGGGACCATGCCACCACCTCCACAGCTGGGCACGGCAAGAGACAGGCACCATAAAGCAGAGACTTGCCAGCATCATTGTATTTGTTTTCCACTCCAAGGCCACACGGATGCACGTTAAGGCATTTTTTAAGACACATGAAACACTTTCCCCAGCTGCAGCTGCCATCCCCGGGGCGGCCAGCGCCCACCGCCTCAGCGCATCGTCACCAGCTCTTCGGCAGAGGTGGGATGAATGGCGACGGTGTTGTCCAGGTCGGCTTTGGTAGCCCCCATCTTGATGGCCACGGCAAAGCCCTGCAGCATTTCGTCGCAGCCCAGCCCTTGCATGTGCAATCCCACCACCTTTGGGGAAGAAGCGAGAGGAGGGATGGGACCCAGCACCGGCGCAATCCAGGCTGAAATCCAGGCTTGGTGCTGGGAACTGGATCGCAGCCCAAGACCTGGTCCAAGCAGGGGACAAGAGGACAGCCGGCCATGCTCCCCATCACCCCCCTGCAGTGCCCAGCTGTCCCCCCTGGTCCCCTCCACGCACCTTCTCCTCCTTGCCAGCACACACCAGCTTCATGACACACTTAACCTTCCTCTGGGTGACGGCGTGGTACAAGGGGGTGAAGGACGTGCTGTAGATCTTCACGTTCTCCCTCCCGTGCATGGCCACGGCTTCGTCTGCAGCAGAAGACACGGCATGTAGGTCAAGGGGACGCGTGGTGTACCCGCACCATGGGAGTCAAAGCCCATTTGGCGAGGCTCAGACGGCTTGCCGGAGATCAGATCGTTTCCTCGAGCATCAAACCAGCAGCTCTGAGCCACAACGTCCCCAGCCTCTTCGTTTCCCCCCTCGCCCTGTCCGTCCCCACCTTCGGTGAGACCCACGGTGCCGATGGGCGGGTGGCTGAAGACGACGGTGGGGATGTCATGGTAGTCCAGCCGGGAGTCCTGCTTGCCCTCGAAGAGCCTGTGGGCCAGCTTTCTGCCAGCCGCGATGGCCACTGCGGGGAGGGACGGGGAGCCTGAGCTGTGGCACGACGTGGCACCGAGGGGCTGGGGAGGGGGGCACTGCCACCATCCCTGGGGTGAGGAGGGCTCTGCCGCAGACATCCCCGACGGCGTAGATCCCTCTCCTGGTGGTGTTCTGGTACTCGTCCACCACCACATGGCCCTTGGCATCCACCTGCACCCCCTGCCGTGGGAAATGGTAGCCACCTCAGCACATGCCCCAGCAGCAATGGGACAAGGGATATGCCGGTGGCCACCATATTCCCAGCTGGGGGGTGCATGGTGGGAACACCATCCTACAGCAGGCTCTGGAGACCCATGGGACCCCCAGAGACCTGTGGGATCCCTGAGACCCACAGGAACTCCAGAGACCTGTAGGACCCCTGGAGACTCAAAGGAACTCCAGGGACTTGTAGCACCCCTGGAGCCCCGTGAGATCCCCAGAGACCCATGGGACCCCCAGTGACCCACACGAACTCCAGAGACCTGTGGGACCTCTGGAGACCTGCAGGATCTCCAGAGACCTGTGGGACTCCCAGAGACCTGTGGGACACCCAGAGATGTATGGCACTCCTGGAGAACCGTAGAAACTCTGGAGACCTGTGGGACCCCCAGAGACCCATGGAACCCTTAGAGACCAGTGGGACACCCAGAGACCTGTGGAACTCCCAGAGAACTGTAGGAACCTTGGAGACCTGTGGGACCCCCAGAGACCCATAGAAACTCCAGAGACCCGTGGGACCCCTGGAGACTCATAGGAACTCCAGGGACCTGTGGGACCCCTGGGGACCTGTGGCACCCCTGGAGCCCCGTGAGATCCCCAGAGACCCATGGGACCCCCAGTGACCAACACGAACTCCAGAGACCTGTGGGACCCCTGGAGACCTGCAGGATCTCCAGAGACCTGTGGGACCCCCAGAGATGTATGGCACCCCTGGAGAACCGTAGGAACTCTGGAGACCTGTGGGACCCCCAGAGACCCATGGAACCCTTAGAGACCAGTGGGACACCCAGAGACCTGTGGAACTCCCAGAGAACTGTA
>NW_009648532.1:6242-7496 GCF_000708025.1 Charadrius vociferus
ACTCCGAGAGAACTGTAGAAACCTTGGAGACCTGTGGGACCCCAGAGACTTGTGGCACCCCAAGAAGAGACCCAAAGAAACTCCAGAGACCCGTGGGACCCCTGGAGACCTGTGGCACCCCTGGAAACCTGTGGGACCCCCAGAGACCCGTGGGACCCCCAGAGACCCATGGGAGCCCCAGAGCCCTGTGGGCATCCTTGCACCAGCGTGGAAGGCCCGTGGTGCCATCTCACCACTTTGTCCAGGCACAGCTCCTCGGTGTTGGGCTCCCGCCCCACAGCCCACAGCAGGCAGTCCACGTCCCGGATCACTCCCTCCGTTGGCTTGCGGCCGGGCACCGAGGAGGTCACCGTCACATCCAGCAGCCCACAAGAGGACTTGGTGACTGTCTTGACCTGCAGAGAACAACAGGAGCCGTGAGGGGAGAAGGTGCCAACAGCTTTTGCCTCGCAACAGGCGACAGTGTCCGCACTCCGGGACCAGGGATGCTGCCAAAGCTGTGGTCCAGCGAGCGGTGCCCAAAACGCCGACTTTCCCTCGGCCCTGCCTCTCCAGGAGGGATGGGGCTGCTTCACACGCCCATACCTGCGTGTGCTTCCAGACGTCCACTCCGGTGTTCTCCAGCTCCTGGGTGCAGTTTGAGCTGATCATGGAGTCGAAGGTCCTCAGGACCTGGGCAGGGACCCACCAGCCCCATCAGATGAGGTTCTGCAGGTGAAGGCACTGCCTGGCAGCCACCTCCACCGGCATTTCCCCATGCCCCATCCAGGCCCAGAGAGGTTTGGGGTTCTTCTCGTTAATGATAAAGTTCTCCTCTGTTTGTTTTTCCTTTTTTTTTTTTTTTTTTTTTTCCCCCTCAAGTCATGACTTGAAATAAAGCTCAAGGAAACGGGTGCGGTGGCACGCACGGCTGCAGAAATGCCAGGCACGCCGGGCTGGTGCTGCCAAAATGCGCCTGGCAGCACGCCCACGCTCTTCTCACCCCATCTGCCACCCCCACCACCAGCCCCTCCTTACACCCATCGGCCTAATGCCACCGTCCCTCTGCGTTGCCATTTCCACCCTCCTGTGTTGACTGGGACCCTCTTTTACAAGCTCGTGGGAGCTGACCACCGGGATGCGGATGCCAGGTGGGAATTCCAGAATGGTCAGGGTGTGAAGGGACCTCTGGAGCTCCCCCAGTGCCACCCCCTGCCAGAGCAGGGGCACCTCCAGCAGTGGCACAGGACAGTGTCCAGGCGGGTCTGGAATGGC
>NW_009648532.1:7678-24190 GCF_000708025.1 Charadrius vociferus
GCACCTCCCTCAGGTCGAAGAAGCCGTCGCTGGTTATCCCCAAGCTGGCACCTGCAAAAGCAGAGCCCCTTTCGCACCCCCTGGCCGGCCCCGCTCCCCACCTCCCCAAAACCCGCTTGGCTTCGGCAGCCCCTCTCTCCAGGCATTACCCCCCGGAGGGGGAATTTCGTCGGGCTCACCGGGAATTTCGCTGTCGGAAGGGACGGACGGGCGCCCGCCCGTGGCTATAAGGATGTGAGGAGCGGTGTATTTTTTCCCGTCCACTTCGACGGTAGGCTGAGGGTCAGCGGTGAACTTGCCGTAGCCCCGGATGATGTCGATGTGAGCCTTTTTGGGGGGAGTAATTAAGGTGATGAACAGCGGGAGGAGGTGCAAGAGCCAGCTAACGGAGCCAGGGCTTCCGCGGGTACAGAGGACACCCGTTAAGGCTGGAAAAGCGGCCAAAAATCCCGCAGAGCCCGCTTTCTCCCTGCGTGGCCCGCGGGGAAAAACGCGTCCTCACCTTCCTTACGTTATTCTCATAGATCTCGTTCAGGCGCCTCACGTAAGCGTCGCGCTTCTCTTTAATCGTTCTGGAACAGAGCGGGGGCTTAATGTCACGAACCTGCAGAGCTCAGCAAAAAACAATTCAATCCCTGCGGCACGTGGCACCCGCGCCACAAAATAAATCAGCCCCGAGTCACCCAGCTTTCCCCACCGATGGGAGGGTTTCTTTTTCAGCTGCCTTCCCACCATCCCGCTTTTCTGGAGACCCTTCCCAAGGCCGGTTTGCCCCACTTCCTTTCGAAAGGGAATCCCGGCGGCATAACCAGCTCAGCATCCATCCTCAGGAAACCTCGAAGCGGGGAGGGAACGCTTCGGGGTGGACAACCCACAGCCGCACCGGGAGACGCTCGTTCCCAACCGCCTCTTTCCATACTTACCTCCAGTTGAACTTGACGCCGGGCGTTTCGAAGCCATAGTCGGCGTGATCGTGGATGAACTCCGCGTGGATCGCCGCGTTCCACATCACCTGCCCCGCGCAAACCGCGAGTCGGCTCAGGAAAAAACAAAAACCAAAACCAAACCCTGCCGCGCTTCCCGACGCCTCATCTCTGGCCGGAGCAGCCCACGGGGATACGGGGCTGAGCGTTCCGTGGCATCTCGATGGCTCAATACGCTCCGAGCCCCAGCACATCCCTGTGATTCGGCATCCACCCACCCATCCACCCACCCCAGACCCAACCCACGGCGGAGGCGCCGGCGGCAAAATCGCCCTTACCTTCTTTGGCACGCACCCAACGTTGACCTAGAGCAGGAGGAGAAAAAAAAAAAAAAATTTAAAAAAGAGGAAGTCTCAGCGTCCAGGCTTAAGTTTTTCAACGGCAACGCTCCATTTGAGCATCCCGGGTCCGGTCGGTACCGAATCCCGGCGCTCCGCCCAGGAAAATAATGGCGGGATCAGGGGTTTCTGGCAAAAGAGGGCTGTAATCGCCTCTGGTGCCTCAAGGTCTTGCGGTTTGCCCGTTTCCCTTCACTTCCTTGAAGGAGAACACGGAAGGTGCACGCAATGCAAATAGAAGGGGGTTTGGGGTTTTTTTCCATTGATAATTTCACGGAGATTTACTGGGAGGAAGGGTGTTTGCCGTCCCCTTCCCGCACTTCTGGTCCCAGTATGGCAACTCTTTCAGGAGCATGTCCTTAAAAACTTAAAACCGGAGCCCGTCCCTGGCTTGTTTGAGGAACACATTTGTTTTTTTTCTGCTTGTCACCAGCTCGCCGTGCCCGTCGTAACCGAGCTGGCGGTTGTGCCGCGCAGACCCGGCACTCGGCACCAGCCCTTTATCGGCCTGAAAACAGCCAAAAAAAACCCCCACCCAACATCCACCCACGGGGAAAAAGGGGAATCGGGACCTGTCCCGCTTCCACGCAGCGTGACAAGGCAGCTCCACGCACAACGTTTCCACGGATGGGATGGCGGCTTCTGCCCTCCGGCTTCCCGCAGGATCGGGGTCAGCCCCAGGGGGGGACCGGGACCGGTCCTCGGGGGAGAGCAAGACCAGCAAGGAGGAACCGGGACAAGCGGGACCAGCCCCAATGGGACTGGGGCCAGCAAGGAAGAACCGGGACGAGCCCCAGGGGGAGTGGGACCAGCGGGGCCAGCAAGGAGGAACAGGGATGAGCCCCGGGTGGGAGACCGCGACCATCGCCGGGGGGGTCGGGGCCAGCCAGAGGGGAGTTCCTTGCTCTATTTTCTTGTAGATGTGGATGAAGTTTTTTCCCCCTACAATCAGTAAGGCCGCAAGGGGAGAATAAATCTCCTGACCAGCTGCTTGCATGGAGACTTCACTCAGCAGGGGAAAACCTGTCAGATTGAGGGGCTTCTGTCTGTTCTGCAAATTTGAGAACATTTTTTTTCCCCTTCTAGTCATATGAACTGGATCTTACGAAGCATACAACACTACCGATAAAAGGAAAGACGCTCAAATATATCCCTCAGCATAACAGAATGAGGAAGTGTTTTCAAGTAGAGCTGTTTTGGAGGAAGAACTTCTGTTAAAAATTCCCCCTGTTGTGAAATAAGTTTGTGTTCCAGTTGATTGAAAAAAAAAAAAAAAGGAAAAAATAAAGGCAGAAATCAACACAGAACGGGAATCGAGCTAAAAAGGGAACGGTTTTTATCTGTGTTATGACAACGTACTCCCAAGCAGGAATTGCTTCCTTTCTCCAGTTAAGTCGGTCGGTCTCTCAGTAAAATAAAAGAGTGGTGGCGGTGGTGGGAAGGGGGCAGGAGTTAGTGTGCATTTCCCTCGAAAATAAACTCGTAATTCATGCCGGTTAAAACACTACAACTGAAAATTTACAAAGAAGCGCCAAAGGAGATGGAAGTGTGACTAAGAGTTACCCCTTCCTCTCTGAACAGTCCAGAAGAAAAACAAGGACTACAAATACAGCAGGCAAACTGACTGTTGGACTGATGGGTATAGGATATATATAGTGTCGTTAAGGAATTCAGTCTCAAGTTGTGCTAAACGCTCTTCGTCCTCTGTATGGCACGTTTTGGTCCATGATGGGGATTTGCAAGTTGAGACGAACCCCGGTTTCTTACAGAAACGTGTAAATATTGTTGCTCTTTAAAATGCCAGGTGTACTTCCTTCTACAAAGGTTGGGAGAGGTTTATAGGAAGTAGTCTGGGGTACGACGGGTAACATGAGGCTCTCCACGACGAGGTGCTGGGTCAAACTGGAGGCTGCAGGCAAGAAAAAGGGATCATTTTCCCTCCTCCACAAGGTCTTTTCCACAATAAACACCAGACTCGCTCTCCTGCTGCTATTGGTTTACTCATCCCAGCTGCTTCCACATAAAACGTTCCCGGTCCCAAAACAAGCATCGGTGGGAGTTAAAAACTCATCAGCTGGTGGAAATGCTGCTTAGGGAGCCAACGCAAAGCCAGCAGTCAGCACTTCAGCAGCCCATCGCTACTTTCACGCCAGCTCAGCTAAATGCAAAAATTCAGACTCTCTCACCCACAGAATCACAAAAAAATCAATGATCAGGGTGTGAAGGGCCCTCTGGAGCTCCCCCAGTGCCACCCCCTGCCAGAGCAGGGGCACCTCCAGCAGTGGCACAGGACGGCGTCCAGGCGGGTTTGGAATGTCTCCAGAGTGGGAGACTCCCCCACCTCTCTGGGCAGCCTGTGCCACTGCTCTGCCACCCTCACAGCAGAGAAGTTCCTCCTCATGCTTAGATGGAACTTCCTACGTTCAAGTTTGTGCCCATCCCCTCTTAGTCCTGTCACTGGGCACCACTGAAAAAAGCCTGTTCCCATCCCCCCGGCACCCTCCCTTTCAGTATTTATAAGCATTGATAAAATCCCCCCTCAGTCTTCTCTTCTCCAGACTAAAAGCCCCAAGTCCCTCAGCCTTTCAAAGCCTAGAGCTACCAAAATTAAAAATAAATACACAAACCAATCTGCCTTTACTCTCTCCATCAAGCTTGGGCAATAAGAGGGATGAAGAAAATGCAGAAGCTCCAGTGCTCCAGAGGCAGGAAAAGGAGCTAATGCGGTACCCAAGAGAAGCTTTTAAAAGCTTAACTCACTACTTATTTTTAGATATTCTTGCAGGTAGAGCACACAACGTTAATTCCAGACTGATTTGAGTTGGCTTTTCAGGAAAGAACCCTTTTGGAAAGGATCAGACATTCCTCACAATGGTTAGGACGAGAGAAGAGCCCGAGCCAGGTTACTCACAAGGAATATTTTAAAGTGTCGTCTAGTTCCATGATAGCAGCCTGGTTCCCACAACGGTAACAGTAATTGGGCGCACTGAAAATGGTAACCACATTTCGGTCGTGGCACCAATTATAACCCTGCCAAAAAAAGAGGAAAAAAAAATAAAATAAAGGTCTCTGTTAAACCTCAAACCTCAGCCTGTCTGGAGTTCCTCTTAAGGCCTGAAGCAATCCAAGGCATTTGTGAAACTGTAGACTTCTCGTAAGTATTTCCAACGGACTTAGTTTCATTTTAAAAGTAGTGCTCTACCGCAAGAACGAGCGGTAGTTACCCGGCAAAAGCTGCTTCAGCCGCTCTACAGAGAGATCGGCCATTCGTCACTCGTGTGTTTATCCATTTTGTATACAAATTATGGATTGTACTGCCAAGAAACCTCGAGATTTTTTAGGTACGCCTTTAGCTTTCATCCACCACAAAACGAGACTTTGCCTGCTGGATGCGTGCGACTTCTGACACACAGCACTACTTATGGGATCTACTTGAACTAGATTTTTTAAAATACATCCGCTCCATTGACCCACCTGGCATTTTTCCAGCGAGACGTACAAGGATAGCCCGTCAACAGCCAAAATTATGGCTTAATCCCTGTCACATCTGACTGCCGAGCATTACAGGACAGTCTGTTTAATGCAGCAGCAGCCTAAGTAGAGCAGTCAGCACGTAAGGAGATTATTACTTCCACAAATGGGGTGTGACAGTGTCCCTTCGGCAATTTACTTGGGGGAGGGGGGGGTGAAAAAAAGGGTAGAACATCCCCTTATTTACATTGCAGGTCAAAGCACATCATTTTACGTTGCTTGTTGTTTTCACGTGGTTCAAGTCCCTTTTTGTATTTACCTGCGTAACATTTAGGTGTGCCTTACGTAAACCCCTCAGCGGAAGGTCTCATGGGGGAGACAAGAATTGGCACCTTTTTTTTGTTAGCTCCATCTAGCAGAGCGTTTGCCCTACCTCCATGACAAGTTGGTGAGCGCGGGAGACCAGTGTGAGCCCATTGGCATGGTTAAATGTTTCGGAAATATCTTGCCCAAAGGTGTAGCCAGCACCACGTGGAGATATACCCCAGCCGCCACGATCATCCGGATCCGACCACAACAGATCACACATAGGACCCTTGAAAAAGATTAAGTGTTCTTCGTTAGATCATTAGCAACACTGTTATAAAAAGACGCTTTTAAGAAAGATTTTATTTACAGTAAAAAGACTGCCAGCATGTTCTTCTCTGCACCAGGCATACGAATTTATTCAACACACGTAGTAGCGGCTAGTTACTCACTGTATCAGTCAGCATCCTTCCCAAAGAAATGAACATGCACACAGCTGACTGAGAAAGGAGACCATCTAACCACAAAACTCTTCCCACCTCCTCTTCCACGCGCACCGTTTACCATTTCACTTCAACTAGTCAGAGAGACAGAGACATGGAGAGCAGATCCACATTCTTACTCCTGACTCTCACAGTAAAATGAAAAAGGCCACGTGCGAAGGTATGCACGTCCAAGGAGACACAATGGGTTCTCTGGTGCCAGCCAAGTTGCAATAAATTAAAGAAAGGGAAACGACCCGTAGGAGGCTATGAACTAACCGTTCCAGAGATTGATCTTAAGCCTTCAGCAGCCCTTCTGGCAGAGTATTAATCATTTAATTTCCTCTCCTAAAAAGTCTATTGTCGGACTTGACGTATTCAAAAATATCCTGGTGTACATCTTCTAACACAAATGAAGCTCAGTGGCTTTTCTTGCTGAACTACTAACGGGCAGTAAAGACACTGTAGTATTTATCCAAACCTGCTGCCGTTTCCTACCCACCGATCTGAGCTCTGCAGCAGGGACCACACTGACTACATGTGGATGTCCTCAGGACAGCCAGATTTCAGCACGCAGATATGCGGCACGGGAACGGGAAAACCCCAGAGCACCAGTATAATCATTACACCTAACTACCGGTCAATGTCCCACCAGGTACTCCCCGATTCTGGGAGTAATTTACATCGTTTATTGTGGATTTTTGGAAGGCCTGGGCAGACCTTGCTGCATTGTTCTTGCTGTTACACCAAAGATGTTGCAGGACAAGCAGTTTGTTTTAATCAGGGAACCCTCGAGTCCGTGTGTAAGCCCCAATCACTCCAACACGGAAGAGCCAATGGCTACCCTGGGCGCTCAGAAGCTGCTTTCCTCAGTCCTGATCTCAGGCCCCCAGAAAGGGATGGAAAAGGTGAAACACCACAGAAGAAAGGATTGGCTAGGGAGGAAGGATGGTGACATAACATGGCTTCACACAGTGGTTGGCTGTTCACAAGCAAGTCTGTGATGAGGCTGAAGGTAGTGAACACCTTCCCGTCCAAATACTATTATTTGAGTCAATGTGACAGTCAAAATTTCCAGTGATTCTGTGAAAAACAGCTGTGAAAACCCCAGAGCTATCCCTTTGTAGACTGCTGTAATCAAAGCCATATTGACTTGTGTGTGTGCTGCCCAAATGTATGTTTGTCTGCTCTAGCTCTTAGAAGGCAATAGTCCACTGTGCAACCACGTGTCTCACTGTTTAAATGGACTTCAATGTGATGCTACATTCGCATTTTCCACCAACAGCTAAGTTTATGATGCATTTCCATTCCTGTTACCTCGTGCGGAACTTCCTGCAGGCGGTCCAGAGCCCTGATATGATCCAGTGTATCTATGGATGGAGAGAGGCCACCGTGGAGGCAGAATATCTGTTCCGGGAAAAAAAAAAAAAAAAAAAAAAAAAAAAAAAAAAAAAAAAAAAAAAAGAAAAGAGTAATCTATTCAGTGCATATTGTTATGGGAAGACCGATCTCAGAAATTGCTGGGTTTAACCCTGTTATCATTCTTTTACAATTGCAGCCATCTCACCCTCGCAGCAGAGAAACCAAATTTAACTCCTGCAGAAGGAAACAAAACCGAAAGGCTGCACCTTGGATACAGAGATCAGAGCAACAGCAAAGACAGCATGCCTTCCGTTTTAATATCTTGCCTCACGGCCACAACAACTCACACCTAATGTATCACAAGGGGATCCCCAGTTGTTGAGCAATCATTTAAAATAAACCACACATGCAACCCTGCTATCCCTTCAGCAGCAGAATCAAAAGCCTTCCCGCAGCATCAACTCGTATCAAAACCTCACTAAATTATTCCCCAAATCCAAAGTAAGGACACGGGCTTTAAAAAAATTTGGATCACAATTTGAGGGGGGTTGTTTGAGGCTGCTCATGTAGAGGTCAGACAATACAGTCTGCATAACTCTAGGAAATGGAGCGTTTTCCTTATTTAAGGCTTACCTGGCCATCTACTAGAGCTGTAAGCGGAAGATAATCAAACAGATCTGTGAAATACTTCCAGACGTTGGCGTTGCCATACTTTCGCAGACATTCGTCATAAAAGCCATACACTTGTGTAATTTGTCTGCTTTCGTGATTGCCCCTCAGTATCGTAATGCGTTCTGGGTAACGCACCTATTGACAAAGAAAACTCTTCTTTAACACAAGAAGCTCACCATCAATACGGACAGAAATAGTAACAGAATATTTCAAACAGCCGTCAAGCATTCAGCTCTCTTATAGAACATCACATGTCTATTAACGCATTTCCCTTTACATCCACCTAGCTCAAGCCAACGGTGGTGTCAACGGGAGGAGTAATTCTTTCAAAACTCCCCAAAAGCGCAGTTTTGCCCAAGGCTGCTGGAGAAAAAGCTGTCAAACCGTACCTTCAACGCTACTAGAAGAGTCACTGTTTCCACCGAGTAATAGCCTCTGTCCACGTAGTCTCCCATAAACAGGTAATTTGTGTCCGGCGATTTCCCACCGATTCTAAAGAGTTCCATAAGGTCGTGGAATTGACCGTGGACATCCCCACAGACGGTGACGGGGCAACGTACCTCTTGCACATTTGATTCTTTCGTAAGAATTTCTTTAGCCTAGCAAGAAAACCACAGTTAAGACAAAAAGGTAGGAAGCCCCTCCATAAGCAGGTGCAGATGTTATTCCACTGCATTTGCACAGGAAACCTGATTTCACTCCAGTAGCTCACGCTGACCACTGGAAAAACAGTTTGTTGGGTAAGCAAAGGCAAAGTGCATTTTACAAATCCCTGTGCACAAAACAAGTAGGTTTGATACTGTGATGCCAGGTCATAAAGATCTTACTGTACCACCAGCACTGACAAACAAATTCAAAGAAGTAACTAAACAAATTAATTCCCAGCCTCCCCTGAAATGAAGCAGCGTGAACATCAAGGCTTGACCTGGATATACGGCTTCCATCGCTGTTGGGATTCACCCATGAATCCTGTGCTTCTTCCAAACATTTCTCAAGCGCAGACAAGACGAAGCACTACTCCAATAAGCCTCATTAGCACAACTGATTTTGACAGATTTCTCCCTTCACTTGTTTAACACAGCACAGGTCTCTTTGCCTCAGCTACGTGAACTACAGCAGCACTCAGCACTCTAATCTGACTGCCAAAGTCAAGCGCTATTCAGTTTCAAGATACCTAGAAGCTTTTACCTCAAGAACCACAGCTGTCCCCTCAGTACTGAAGGCCATCCCATGCCCTGTCAGCAAGAGTTCAGTGCAAAACGCGTATGAGCAGAGATTAGTCAATGCTCTTGCTGTCTGCTGTAAGGGTAGAAATACCAGAGGAGATAGTGCTTGCCACTCAGGTGGCTATTACAGTTTTTTGAACAACTTGATTTGCAAAAGCACACCTAAAGCTAGATATTGATATTTACACTAGATAGGAAAACCATGACCTCCTAGACTTCTGACAGAAGCCATCTGACTTGCAGTGATGTACCTACACACAGACTCCCTCCTGCCACATTTTAGTCTGACTACCATCTCGGTTGCTCAATGGATTACTCTCAATCCCACGCAGCCATGTGGAACCATTCGCGTTCCCACCTTTTCTGGCAACACAGCAGCAGGCTGGAACAACTCTTCTGCCAGCACTGACAGCCGCTCCTCACTGCCTTCCTCCTCTGGGATCCCTCAGGCTTCCCCCCGGCACTGCACACCCATAAACCTCGAGAGCTCTCCCAAAACCAGGATTTCGCAGCAGCGGGTCTGTGCCATGGAAACAGCACTACGAACTGCGGGTTCGTTCCGTATCGACAAAGCCGGCTCATCGTGTGATCGCTGAGCAGAGATGATGTTAAGGAAGAGTGCACATGACAAAGCAGCTCGTCTGGCAGAAACACTGGGCAACCACCACGGCACCAGATGAGCAGAGCCGTGTTACTCTGCCAAAAAATAATCAACGCGGGCACTAGCGCCAAGGGTTGACGGGGCTGCCCCAGCTCTCCGGAGGTACTGCGCTTTCAGATTGCGTTGCGGCGAGTATGAGACAACTAGAGCCACATGTCAGGAAAGGGAACCTTCTCTGCACATTCCTAGGACTCGTGGGAACTAACAAATCCATTTCCCTTGCAGTGGGGCAGATTTTTTCCTCTTGCTTAAGCCATCGAGGAGAACAAGTATTCCTAAGCTTCGCTGTACTAACCTGGCACATAACATCAATGCATATGCAACAGGCACTTCTCTCGCCCAGGGCACTCTTTGCCTGCCAGATTTCCAATCCTCTTCCAAACACAACAGTTTAACAACTTCTAAAGGCAGGTCACATAAAACTGGAAAAGCAAAGTCAGAGACAATTTAAACACATGGAGCCACAACCAGCTTCCCTGGCCATACGCAGCTGGCAACAAAATGACCACAGATGGAGGGATGGCATCCCTGGGTTTAGTCATCTCTTCTGCTAATTACAGCCATGTAATGTAGCCTATCTGCATTACATTATTATCGTTATCAAATATCATGTTTGTTTTGCTGCCTCCAGCTCATCAAGTGATGCAGATCAGCGCTCCAGGCACATCTGAGGCACAGAGAACACCCACAGATAGGCTCAGTGCGATCTGGACAGAAGGGATGAAAGATCACCAGTGCTGAACAGTCACCAACAGGCGATGATCTGGCTACTCACCGCCAAGTCCCTTAGCTCGGGATGATGCAGCTCCCACCTGCTGCTACCCGGCAGAAGCTGCTCATCGAGGACACCTTCGGTGGGCTCCCCAAGGACGCCTGTGTTCACATTCAAATGTTAGTTACCTTGCCTCTTTTAGGCAAACTGCGTATTTGGAAAGAGCAATGAAAACCCAGGCAGTCAAGGGCTTGGACAGCATCCAGCATGCCCCTTGCATGGTACATAACCTGAGGGATGTGACCCTGATCCTCAAAGACATGTCCTGCACGTGGACTCGATGACGTGGGGTCTACCTTGCAGTTCTAAACTGACTGGAAAATGCTGAACGTGTTGCATCTTTGAGTCCAATAGCAGTACTCAAATTCTGTTCCAGTATCTTTAAAAGCAACTATAGCACCTTTTGAGAGCCTCTACCCTCTGGGAGACAAACATAAAACACAGTCACAAAACAGCTGCTCAGTGTGTTCTGACTCGCACAAAGCAACAGACAGGGCTTTGTTGTAAGCTGGAGTTTGGGCTTTGTTAAGTTAGCTGGAGCTAACTTAACCACAAAAGGTGCGAGGTATTTTCTGCCTTTTCATGTCATGCATATTGCTCCCTTCCCAGATGCATAAGAAGAAATACACTTACTTCAAGCCTCTGGGGAAAAAAAGCAGGATATTGTACGGATACCATACATACTTACCAGTGTATCAACCACTTCATCACTCTCCACCTCTCTGATCTGCCCAGAAAACCCATGCGCTCATCCCAAGAACATGGACAGGTAAAGCATCACAGGCAACAGAGAGGAGCTCCTTTTACGCAGTAATAGGGCAAACATACGTTAAGTGCATCCTAGGAAGGCAAGCCAGCCCGAGTCCTGAAATTTTGGTACTGCAAGAATCTAGAAGTTTCTCCTGATGAGAAAGGAGGACCTAGCAGCTGAAGAGCAGCAGCTTCTTAAGCTGCCTACCAGCTGTTACCGTGTAGCCCATTTTAGCTTATTCTGTAGACAAACGTACATGCACGTGAATAGATTAAGCCGTTCGTTTTAAAGCTGCAGAACTGGTTCAAATCAGGCTTGGGAGCTAAGCTTGGCTGGCCACAGAAGTTTGCCCTCACGTGACTTTCTAATGCCGAGCAAGACCTTTAACATCTTAAGCATCACTAAAAACACCCTAGAAAAGCAGCAACCAACCAGTGCATGCTGCTTGCATATTTCACTGGGCAGAGCTAAGGCTAAAGTCAAATGACTTAAAATAACAAAAGCACCGTTACAAAACAAGGATAAAAAAACTGCGATGCAAGTAAGCTGCCTTGCTTTATCATCATTTACTTACTTAAGAAGGCTGTTAACTATATAATATAATAAAAATAACTATGACTTAAAGTCATATTTTAGCTACCTTTGTTTTAGAAAATGGTGACTAATGTTATCAGCTTCCTAAGAATGGGTCCCAATGGTTTTGGATGAAAACCATATCCAGGTCAGAATAAAAAGCAGCAGCTTTCAGGTATTTTTATTTAATAAACCTCCATTAAGCACAATAGTTACCATGTCTGCACTCAAAATTACTCTGAAGAGTAGACTATTTGTTGGCTGTGAGCTTCTCTGTCAATTCAACTTCCCTCACTGTCCCAGTTCCAGATTCTGTAGATCACCTTTGTAGACTGGGACACAAGCTTGTCTGCTGTCCAGTCCTCAATCCACGTGGAGGGAGGCTGGAGAATACATGTCCCAATGACTTACTGTGTTGTCCTCGCAAGAGGAAACCAGCGGTCTCAGGGCTTCAAGACAACGCATTAATATGCCGTTCTGAAACCTGAGATGCTACACCGGCTTTGAGACTACCGTCGGGATCATCAGGAGACTAATCCCTCTGTGAGAGACTTAACAATCAAATCCACATGAACTATTACGCTGTTCTGATTTGTCTAGGATAATTGTGTAGGCTGATTCCATGGGTGAGGGTATTATGATCCAACCAGGAGCCAGATTTTCAGCACTGTGCTTTCTCTAGAGAAAACCAAAGACCCCAAGCACCTGCTTGGCAGACAAGATCCTTTGAGAGCACATAAACTCAAGTCCTTCCGGAAGATTCATTTACTGCACCATGAGCTCAGTTTGACCCGTAGAAGCACTTACTTCAGGAATCAGAGAAGCCAGCCATAGAGTTTCTGATCAAAATTCAACTGAATCATCATTCTGTCAGCTGCGACACACCAAACTACTATGTCAACAAGCGCACTGAGGATATTAAAATCTGAAGGTGCTTGGCCTGAACAAGAACCAGCTGGATTCTTCCCAAATGAGATGGAAGCCGGAGGGATGGAGCTGTCCTGCCCTTCAGCAACATGGCAGCAGAGGACACCCTGGAGCCTCAAGAGTGACAGGGACTGTTAAGGTGCACGCGTGCTCCTGGAGGTACCTGGGCCAGCATACCCTGGGATGAACATCATCGCTGGAGAGATGAAATACTCCTGGCCACGACTCAACACACCACTCGGAATTTCATGGTTTGAACAGCATCCAGGATGCTACTTGGCTCCATCACTCATACTAATTTCACCAATTAGTGCAGAAGAGTTTGCTAACTCATTCTCCTAAAATTATTCTTAGGTGAAATGATCTCTGAGGGCAGAAGCATCATAGGTGCGTGCCAGTAACAGCAATACTCCCTACAGCATCAACTGGCTCCTGCTGCTTGGTTTGAAGAATCAGTTTACAATTACCATTCAATAACCGCACAAGAAATGCAAGTCTTCATTACTGATTAGAATCCTTCTCCTCCCACCGCTTCAGAACACAAAGCTCTCAAGCTGCTCACAGAAACCCTTCTTACACATCCAAAGAACAAGGATAGAAAAAAGAGGCTACAAAGTGAGAGACGGTTATGGATGGTTGCTTGCCTGTGTTTAATTTGAGACAGCCTTTTACTTGCGTTCTTTCATATCCCATTTCATTACCTTGATGAAAAACCCTTTTCCTTGGGACAAGTAGGATGGCTCTCAACTCCCTCACCTGCATCAGAATTCATTTGCTGACCTGACCTGAACTTTAAACATAAGTATGCAGAGATTCCCATGTCCAAACTTGGGAGCGCTTCTTACTAAATTAATCCAACTTCCTCTTAGCCTGACTTGAGCCGTACGACATACAGGTTACAATCTGTGCAAGTTCAAAGGCAGTTCAATACAGCCAGCACTACCCTGCTCTCAGCACCCAAGTTAACAATTTCAAAGCTAGCACCAGCACAGAAAGCTGCCATGGCACCTGTGATGAAGTGCAGACGTAATCCAAGGCAGAACTCTACGGATTTTCATCACCAATTTAATGAGAGTGGAAAAAGGTCTTAACAACCTTCTGCCATAAAGACATTCTAACACCATGATGATAAGAGATGTTGTATGAGATGCAAGACATCCAACGCACGTTTCCCCAACATCCTGGAACACTTCCTGTGTCTACAAGCTCCAGCAGTGATCATAATTGTTTGTCCTTCTATTATCCTTTAAATGTCTGCAAGATTTTAGCTAGATATCATTTTAAAGACCAGCAGAATGGGAAACAAGTGTTCTCATGTTGTCCTGAGATGACGTCTTGATTTCAACTGCATGAAGGATACAAGACTGATTAGCTGCCAAAACGATGTCGTAACTGGGCAGGTGAAGACAGAACGTTGATTTTTACACGTGCAAATTTCAACAACTTTCAGATTGGAGAATAATTTAGCATACCCTCATTAACACTAGCTGTGTCCAATCTTTCCCTCATTACTGTCCTTTACACCAGCAATTAAAAACAAGAATGCCCCACACAGGCAAGTCTGGGATTTGTTTCTTTACACCCCCCGCCCCCCCTTATTTTCATAGAATGGTTTAGGTTGGAAGGGACCTTAACGCTTATCCAGCTCCACCCCCCCTGCCACCACGGACAGAAACACTTTCCACTAGACCAGGTTGCTCCAAACCCCATCCAACCTGGCCTTGAACACCTCCACGGATGGGGCATCCACAACTTCTCTGGGCAAATCCAAAGTTTTTATTTAACCTTTTTTTTTTTTAACTACTGATCTCTTCTATAAACTTAAACCTGAGGCAAGAGGTACTATTCTGGTTGGCCTCTTAGAAATTAGTCACACAAAAGGGAGTGCTAAGAAGTGAGACAAAGCTGGTAAGGGTTTCTCCAAATATTATCTCAATGAAACAAACTAAACCGGCTTTCTGGCAGGGCTGCTTCACACCAAAAGCAAGCCTGCACACCCAAAAGTTTTTGTAAACTCCTTTCCATTACCAGCTGGGCGATACAACCATTCCCTAAAAACTTAAGAATCAGCCAAATAAGAGCATCGCAGAGTATTTACTTCATAACCAAGTCATTTTGACCAGTTACCAGCACCCTTGAAGAACAGGGTGCTGTGACAGATGACATTTGTTTCACGCCATGCACCACAGGTTCAGGGTTCCTACCTGTCATCTGGATGACAAACACCCTCTCCAGCTCCAGCTGCAACGTGGTGCGCTGAGCTGCCACTCTCCCTATTTACTGTGCAAGCCTTGATGTACAGCCCCAATCTGCTGGCATTGTCCTCCAGTTTCTCAAAACACAGCAGCCACAGCTCCTTAATTAACAACGCAGCCAGAGAAGAAGGGAAATGATTTTCTGTAACAGCTTGCTGGTTAGAACAGCAGTTCCCAATCAGCAATGCTTGGAGCAGGGCACAGATCACGCTAATAAATTCTTTCAGGCTTATTAGCTGGGCCTCACGCAGGAGGCAGCACGGCCACAAGGAGCTCTTATGCACTCTTCAAGATATATCTACTCTGCAAGCCACTGGTGTCGCTCCCTGCTGCATCACCAGCCCTTCTCACCACACTCCCTCGGAACTGATGGAGCTCTGGAGAAAGGGTCATAAAACAAATGGACAGCCCCAGCATGGAATTTAAAAAAAAAAGGGAAAGGAGGCAAGAAAACAAGAGGCTGGGTTGGGGGCTAGCTAGACGTCAGGACCACCGGTGAAAGCATTTGCCAGGAAGCCAGGGCCTGGAGTCCTGCATAGTGTCTGCCTGTGGCACTCAAACAAACAGCTCCTACCTTTGCTATGAGCACCTCTGGCACGTTACAAGGTTGCAGTGCAGACCCTCTCTACTGTTCCAATCTTATCACTGCGGTAGTCTACCAAGGATTCGACAGAAGGAAACTGCGTGTCTTTTGAAGTTGGGACTGAGATGTTTAGTCACTGGGCAAAATATGTTGCCATGAACAGGCATCAGAAAACTTGTTCCACTTCTGAGAGAAATGAGTGAGACACACAGGTAATAACGTGACAACACCAAGTTCACCATCAGCCACACAATGCTAAAGGGGACGCTGAACTAACTGCTCTACCCCCTGCACCTGATAATTATCAGTCCATCCAGGAAAGGAAGCTGAGAGCTTATTTGGACCACTTGACGTGCAGCAACGGTCACTGAGATAAAAAGCAAATAGAAAGAGTAATCTTTGATACTACGTTTATTACCACTTCAATTATTTAACTGTCACATCTTACCAAGTCCCAAGAAAACCCTAATGTAGTCATTGATTGCAATACTGAGGGAGTGTTCACACAGAGGTATTTAATTTCTCAGACAAAATCCAACACAAGTCTAAAGATCTGTCTCCTATTGGAAAAATAAAAAGGCTCTTGACAGTCTACACTAAACAAGTCCAAACAGGAGTTTGCCAAAGGACTGTCCAAACCACAGTCCGAAATAGCAGACCGTCTCCTTTATCCAACCGTTTCTCATTCTATTTTAGTCTCCCCCAGGAGCCTGTAAGCCTCTGTTTGGGTCGGCACTGCAGCTTATCTCTTATCCCCTTCTGCTTTCCTAGATTACACATCAGATGTCAGAAGGTTTCCTCACTGACTTAGGACTGACTTTTTCGCATGTGGCTACTACGCATTACGAGAAGTCAGAACAGATTCCTCCCTACACACAGCACCCCGGAGCCCCTTCCCCCGCAACGTAAACGAGCCCAAAGCCATAATTTAAAAAAAAAAAAAAAAAAAGCGTATTATTGAGGGCAGTTCGGCGTGAAAAAAGAAATCTTATAACCCTGGCGTTTTTGACGCCAGGAACACACCGCCACTGCACAGAGGATTCCCAACCTCAGATACGCTACAGGCAGCATCCCGGCCTCACAGCGAGGGAAGCGAAGAGAACCAAACCGCCGTTCCCCCTCGCGGTGTACCCCCACGCTGCCATTTTCG
>NW_009648532.1:24686-40961 GCF_000708025.1 Charadrius vociferus
GGGGGGGGGGTCCCCGCCGCGGGCCGCGCTCCCTCCGTTCTCTGAAGGAAGAAGGGAACAGAGTCGACACATAAAGAGGGATCGATGCCGGCCCCAACCCTCTCAATATCTCCGTAAGTGATCCGGATCAAGCGGACCCCGACGAAGTTTGCACCAAACGGAGCGGGGAGGTGGACGTTTCGGAAGGGAGAGCCACCCTGCGGGAGGACCTGGATAGAGTGGGCTAGCAAGAGCCTTGCGAGGTTCAGCAAAGGCAAGCGTAAGGTCTTGCACTGGGGAAAACATAACCCAGGAGTTGGAGCTACGAAGGTGATAGAGGGAATGGAGCACCTCTCTGATAAGGAAAGGCTGAGAGCCCTGGGGCTGTTTAGCCTGGAGAAGAGAAGACTGAGAGGGGATCTCATCAATGCTTATCGATATCTAAAGGGCAGGTGTCAAGAGGACAGGGCCAGACTCTTTTCAGTGGTGCCCAGAGACGGGACAAGGGGCAACAGCCACAAACTTGAACATAGGAAGTTCCATCTAAACATGAGGAGGAACTTCCTTACTTTGAGGGTGGCAGAGCACTGGCACAGGCTGCCCGGAGAGGCCGTGGAGTCTCCTTCTCTGGAGATATTTAAAACCCACCTGGACACTTTCCAGTCCAACCTGCTGTAGGTGAACCTGCTTTGGCAGAGGGGTTGGACCAGATGATCTCCAGAGGTCTCTTCAGAGGTAGTAACCAGCTGGGGAGCAGCTGTGGAAAGGGACCTGGGGGTCCTGGTGGACAACAAGCTCGATAAGAGCGAATAGCGTGCTGCAGCAGCGAAGCAAGCCAACAGGACGCTGGGTTGCACCAACAAAGGCATCACCAGCAGAGATAAAGAAGTCATTATCCCACTCTACTTCTGTAGAGTATTATGTAATAATACCTTTCTTCAGTCACTTTGGTAAATATGTACTATTAATTCACTTATATTCCTTTGAAATTTTGGGGACCGATATTGGAAGACTGCCCTATTTATTGGCTAGCTCTGGTAAGCATTAAACCACGTTATGCATGTCACAGTATTCATATCCTTCATTTTATACAAGGGTGATTGAATATGGAGCACACGTACCGTGACGTAAAAAACACAGCATGTTACTAATTAACATAAACATTAACAATAAAAATTAACATACTTGCTTACAGTCTGGTACTCGATTCATCTCACAGTCAGCTCTAAATTGCAACTGACTTGTGAGCATTTCTATCTACTGCAGCATACCCAGCTCTTCATTTGATCTTCTGCAAGTTTTGACTTGCTTTACTGTCTCCCCTATACTGGAATGTAATAGTAATGTATCGTGATAATGATGTAATACTCTGTTTATTATATTGCTAAGGTCTGGAGTGTTGGGTACACTCGAGTTACAAGTGCTTGGTCTAGGCAGTGAGGACCGGGATTTTAGGAAATCACTGGTGGGAAACTTTCCTGGGATTTTTAGCAGAGTAAGATAAGTGAGGTGTTTTTTCCATGTCAGATGGGAAAGCTGAGAATCGATGAGGACCTACTCAGGCTGTGTGGATGTTCTTCTACCGGGAATGCCAAAGCTGGTCACAGTTTCCCCAGTCCCTGCTGGGTAAAGTAGCCGGACTTCTGGACTTCACTCTCAGGTGAAGGAGAAAATTAAAGGGTTCAAAACATCACATCCCTGAAGCAAAGTTTCCAACTAAAAATCCATGTAGCGAAATAAAAGGGAGCAATATATATATAAAAAACAGTTTTGTAGCTACTCTTAAAGATTGCCCATCGTTTGCCAATTCAGTACCTGGAAAAGATGCCTGCCAGGAACTGTTCGCATACACCTGGATGTTTTATTTGCTCATTTGTTTCCAGCAGCGTATTTTTAACCGAATTGCCTGTATTTGTGGCACTGCAGCGGAGAACTTAATGGCCCTGGGATAAGGCGAAACATCCAGCGTGGCGGTGGACAATAAATCTTTCTGCCCAAGAGCTTCCCAAGGACAGCATGCGCTGTGTGCCTTCAAAAGCATACGGGAGACCAACACCTGCTGTGAAAATCATGCCATGGCTTGTTCAAAATGACCAAAAAAAGTGTGTCCTGGGTCTCGGGAGGTTATGATGCAGCGCTAAAACAAAATGCTGAGCGGCTTTTGTTTATGTCTTTCAAATTTTTAAGGTTTCCTTATTAATATGAGGAAACAAAATGAGAAAGAAGGCTGTGG
Source organism: Charadrius vociferus (assembly GCF_000708025.1). Lineage (NCBI taxonomy): Eukaryota > Metazoa > Chordata > Aves > Charadriiformes > Charadriidae > Charadrius > Charadrius vociferus. The sequence goes on from NW_009648532.1 coordinate 26,899, forward strand.
AAGTCTCACATCGCTCCTGCTGGGAGAAATACCTCATACCCAGAGGCTTACAGCGAAATCAGAGAACAGCATTAACTAGCTGTTAGCAAGCTGGTTAAGCTAGTTAGTTACGTACTTGCTAACTAATGATTTGATTATTATCCTAAGTTTTACATTGGAAACAACTATCCGCTAACTATTTGCCAGCCCCTTTCTATCGCTGGCCCATGTGCCCCCAACCACCCCCCTGCCCCATGTCGGCGCACCCCATATCCCGCACCCTCACCCTGTGTCCACACGCAGCAGAGCCCACCGCCCCCAATTTGAAGCTAAAAGGTGACAAAGGAGCATTTTGGGGTGCAGACACTGCGTTTTTGGTGGGGATGGAAGGCAGACGTACCTGACAGCACCTTCCACCTTCCCAGCTTCTCCCCACGGGATTCATCTCTGCACCCGTGCCGGCGTCCATCACCATAGGCAGCGCTGCTCGCACTGCGAGGAGCAGCAGGAAACATCTACAAAACCTGGATAAACTGGGGGGAAAAAAGCTGGAGAGAGGTCAGAGGGGAGGAAAGAGGCAAAGTGGGGGGGACAGTGCCTGGAGAGGGGGATGAATCACTGAAAATGGACTCCGTGGCCATAACAGATGCACAGGGGCAGTTTCTGATGAGAAGGAAGGGTGACAGCCCAAGCCCTTGCACAGACTCCCCTGAAATGTTCCTCTAAGATACAGATGCATCTTTAAGGGAATATAAAATGCCCTCCTGCAGCAGCCTGCAACATTTTTCATCCAAATATAGGGGTTTAGGGGAAAAAAAAAACAAAACCTTGAACTGTTGCAACAGGTTTTGTTTCCAAATGCAGGCAAATCTGGAATATTCGCTTATTGCTTTTATTGAACCCGCTGGCTGATTTGATTACGTCCCTGGAAACGCATGTGCAAATCGTTTTCTGAGGGCACTGCCTTCCGCCGCGATGTCTCCAGCGACTGCTGCCGACTCCCCGCTAACGCACTGCGCTGTAAGACCGAATCGGTGTTAGATGCCCGTGCCCACGGCTTTCAGCCGCTCGTTGCTTTCAGCGAACTCCTCGCCATAAATCCCTTCGTTCTCAAGTGCAAAATACCACTATCGGAAATTACTTACCCTCAAGAAACGCGTTAGCAACAATTTAATCTCTTAAATTAAGTGGGTTGAAGCATGGCTGTTCCTCTGTCGCGCACTTACTGGATAGAAGGGTCTGATGATGAAAAACTGGGGGGGGAAAAAAGGACGTCAAATGGAAAAGCCCCGGGGAGATGAATGCGAGATAACTGAGAAACATTTACAGTCTGAGCCTCAGCCGAAATTATTTCCCCTCCCAGGCAGACAGATTTCCTTCTCGCCTTCATGGAAAGCGCCCAAAGGAGAGCCGCCACGCAAGCACCTTGGAGTGGCGATAAATCCGATTATAAGAATCAGAGCAGACAGTTAAGACTACACAAGTAAGCAAATTTATTTTAAGACAGAACAAATATCGTGGCAAACAACAATATGCAAATTCGGTTGAGAACAGGGGTAAATATCAGACTTTGTTTTCAAATCGATATAAAATATAGTCAGATTTTATTTTGTCCAAAAAGCAGCTCGCGACGGGGGGAGGTTGGGAGGGGATGGGTCTGTTCACGCCATCCGAGGTGTGCATCACCTGCAAAACCTCAGGCTCGGGAGGCGGCTCCTCTGCCAGCAGAGATGAGCGATGCCCGGAGGAGATGGAGGTGCCTTTGGGAGCTCTGGCTCTCCTTGACCTCAATTTTCTGCCTCCGTTCTCATAAAAAAACACTCCTTGCCAAAACACAAGGGGCAGGTTCACCCCCTCCGAGACCCTCTCTGCCCACCTACTACCTACGTATGGTCACAGGGATGCCGGCTGCTTTTTAGGGTCGGGTATCTTTGAAGGCACCTGCACCTCCTCTTCCTCGCTGGCTCCCGATGGATTGACCTCCCACGGCCGAGCCTGAAAAGCCAGCGAGGGAGCAGCTCACCTCAGATGCGGAGAAGCTGCCGCGGCGTGAACGGGACGAAATCCCCTCCCGGTGTGAAGGTGCTGGCGCGCTGCTTTCTAGAAAAGCCATCCCAAATAAAAGCAGACATAGAAAACATTAGATTGTCAATGATGCTTTGAAACAAATTCAAGTTTATCTTTTTTTCTTTTTTTCGTGAGCGTGTGTGTCGACTTCATACAAACAGACAAGAAAGACGTCGTGAACTTCAAGCTCTGAATCGGCATGTCGTCAGTTAGCATCCCCAGAAGCACCATCGGATACGGAAGAGTTAGCACCAGAGAGTTTGGAGGACCTAACTGATAACATGCGTCATTTGGAAAACCTGGGGACAGGTCGGGTGCGGAGGGGGGGACATGGTACAGTCCATTAGAAACAATACAAGGCAATTCATGAGTTTTCATACAGTACAATACAGTCACTGATCAATTAACCCTTTCAGTACAGTACATGACAAGTAACACTTTGCACCCTGTTAACACTAGGAAAGGAGGCGTTGGGGCCGGAGGGAGGTGGCTGGTCCATTAACCCTTCTGCCTTTTCATTTCAGCGTCCGCGGATTGCCTCGGCTGCTTTTCAGACACGCTTCCGTCCCACCCCAGCTCAGACAGCCCATCCCCAGCCTGGCTCCCAATGGGGGATACGCTGGGGAACCAGGATGCCGCCAGTCCATCCGCCCGCAGTGAGGTCTTCACCCAAATTGTCCTGCTTTGGCCAGGGAAATGGAGAGCCACCGCCTGTCCGCCCCGCACCAGCCGCCGAACTGATGGGAAAACCTCAAATCTGAGTTTCCCCCTGGCCAATTCTGGTGCCGAAACACGCAGAAAGGGTCCAGAGGTTGAGTTCAGACGGCCCCAAGCCGAACCCACTTCTTCCCTCGGGCGTAGTGAGAACAGGGTCCATTGGAAAAGTGCTAAATTACAGTACATTGGCATTTCCATATGTCAACTATTGAACAGCAAAACAGATTGTTTGAAAACAGAATCAGTATCGTACAGTAAGTTCACACTTAATTCTTCACCGTTTCTACACTTGTAACACATGCATTTTATTTCCATTAGTTTAATGCCAGTAGGACCAACATCCTCCAGAACAATGATCTAACATTAAACAAAACTTCCTAAGAAAAATATTAAGCATCACATAAAGTTTCAGAAAAACCTGTTAATTAGCATCACAAGGTACTCAGATTTACATTTAGGAGTTTTCATGCCATGACTTCAAAACACCTTTTGGTTAATATCCTGGGGGGTGGGGGGAAACAAAGCTAAAAAAACCAAACCAACCCAAAAAACCCAAAAGGAACGGTTGGGGGAAATAATAGATTGATCTGTATGTATATACCCACATACACACATGCACGTACAGGTGGATGGGTGCATGGGTGTGTGCGCATTTTGAGACTGCTTCCTGCAATGCACAATTTGTTCCGATAAACTTGACTCATTTCAAGGGCGTTTGCATGGGTCCAAAAAGACTCTCAAGGAAACAAACTCTAAACTATCGAAGCAAATTAAAAAGTCTCGCTTGGAGAAAAAGAAAAGGTCGGTAAAACATCGCCTGTGTGCCGTTACAATGCGCTTCTCATGAGCTATCTTAAAACCCAAACAACTAAAAATCCCTACAAGAGCTTTTTTTCCGCCTAAAAAGTCCTGCCAAAGCCAGAGAGCTTTACATTCGGGCCTCATGTGTGCCGTGCAGGAGAAAACACTTACTTTTACCTTCCTGAAGGACGAGATGCCAACTCCAAAGGGCAAAAAACTACACCTGCAGGGGAAAACAATTTAAAAAAGACCTGTTCCACGTCCCCCCTTTCTCACGAGCGTCATTTCCAAGGCCTCAAGGAGACCGGTGAGCTCACTGGGGGAGGGGTGAATTTTCCAAAGGGTTCGCCTGTATCGTCGTGATAGCGAGCGGGATGTAGGCTCTGAGTCACCGAGGTGCTTTCGGAAGAGGCTGTCCCCTCAGCCGCTATCGTTTTGGGGGAGCTCAGATATAGCAGCAACATCACCAGGCGCTATTTCTTTAAAGCTAGATTTGCAGGGTTAATTTGGCTGGGGGGAGAAAGGAAAAAAAAAAAAAAAAAAAAAGAAAAATCTGGATTCTATTTACGTTTTTCCATTTTTAAATCCAGTGATGGAGGACCTAAGAGCATAATACTTTGGGCTGCTCAAGGTTTGTGGTTTTTAACTACCTTCAGATCCCACTGAATACCCAAACCCATGAAGTTCTATTGAAGAAGGAAGCTTAAATTGAACCCGAGCAAAACCGGTCACCGAAAGTGGGGTTGGCCAGGGAAAAATACTTCATCTGCTGCAACAAGCAAACCTGATACACCCATTTTTTGTTGTTGCTGAAGGTCATTTCCACCGTGTCCACTTGCTAGCAGTGAAGGAGAAGACCTAATTCACTTCTCTCCATTCAAACTGATCACGCTGCAACGGCGGGGTTTATCTATCAAGTGTCACTGGGGAGAAACTCCCATCAAGGAGAACCGCCAGAGAAGGACTTGGATCGACTATCGGCTCGTCAACGAGGACGAGCAGGAGTCCCCGGGGGGGGGCGGACCGCAGCGTGAAGGAAACGCAGCACTCTCGTGACCACCATGATTTATTTGCTACTATGGAAAAAAAACCACGAGGGCTTTTCAAGAAGCAAAACACCATCAGTTGGTTGAGAGTGGATGGTTTGGGACATCAAAACCCGGATTATTCTGCATCCCAGGGATCATCATCCCATTTGAAATCCTAGAGATTTATGACTGTGTTTACCACCAGCTCTACCCTACCGATTTCTTGCTGGCAAGGGAGCTCTGGTCCCCGACCAGCCGCACTGAAATCCCATGGGAATTTAACAAGAATAGTGATACACATCTGAATTGCCTCCTAACACGAGACCCAAACAACTCCTAACTCCGCTTTTCAAATCCAACAGCAAACCCCACAGTTATTATGCTCCGGCTTCTAAATCATCTCTGAGTCTTTTGACTTAAAAATACCTCCTGTAGTTTAAGCCCACAATCAATGTCAACAGCACTTTCAGTACAGGCACAATGATGGCGTTTATTGCAATGGCTTGAGCGCAGTCTTTATTGATACCAGCATCTCAGACTGGTTTTAACTTTGCTGTCCCACAGGCTCACCCTGCAAATGCAGACCGGGGTCTCGTTCCAGAAACAAGAGCGTCCGCCCTACGCTTCTCACTCTGGGTCTGCTCCGCGTCCTGCGGTCCGCTCAATTCCAAGTGCGAACGAGACGACCTTGCACCATCCCGATCCCTTGTGAGACTTCTCCTGTGTCTTTGGTGTTTTTAAAAGCCATGCGCTTGGGTCTCCGGATGACCTCAAAGTTTACAACGACCACGTCTGCCTGGACGTCAGTGATTTAGATGTACGTTCTGTTGTGTAAAATAAGCTCGGATGGGTTTAGTTCCCTAATTTATAAAATCGCTAACGAATATGTAATGGAAGTCAGGCACCAGACAGTGGTCACATACACCTCGAAATTGTCTTCTGATGGCCTCTTAAGGAATTAACACCGCGCCAAAGAGGTTAAATAGACTGGGGAAAATAAACAGTTCAAAACTCAGTGCTAAACAGTACTTACAAAAGTGCAGTGCTCAATATAGTCAGAAGCAAAGTGACGACTAGTACTTAAAGTGCTAGTTTCAAAGTCGGTTTGGTTCAGTGTCCGAAACACGGGTAGAACGTGGGGGACAGCTCAGGGTGAAATTAAAAACAGACAGCACTGCAACTGCACATGCCACACCAAAAGTGCTTCAAATCACACCATCGCAGAGAGATGCATAATGCTACGGCTCAGCTTGGGAACACATACGAGCAAACGACTGACACCTTTTAGGTTACGATAAAGAACAGCTCCATTAACTCCATCACTACAAACCCATTCAGAAAGCAAGTGGTCACAGCTTACGAAAAGAAAAAACCCAACAAAAATAAAAAACCCAAAACCCACCCCAAAACCAAGAGTCTCTCGGAACATTTACGAGTCTTTGCAACTATGATACTCAAAGTCTAGCAAAAGCAACCCTGGAAAGCCTGCACAGTGCCTGCAACAAGCTTTGCCGACGCTTATCATGCACTTTACGGAGGAGTCGCGCCGCAGACTGCCTCCTTTTACACGCTATCTTACAGTTAGCCTATTTACCTATTTATTCATGGTTTTCTTTTTTTGTTTGTTTATTTTTTTTTTAGCTTTCTGACTATGCATTAAGCTGGCTTTTTTCTCTTAACCACCCTACCAGTCAAAGGACAATTGATGCAAGAACAAGACAATGAAGGCGGTGTAGTAAACACCGACGTTCCTAACGTCCCGTCTTCGTTTTCACGAAGGAAAACGCTCTGGAGAAGGACTTTGGATGCAGCACGCTTCTGGAAAGAGGCTGGAAAAGGAGGATTCATCCCAACGGACGTCGGGCACTTCCCCTTTCTCTCTTTAAACGCATGCTTCCCAACAACTGCCCCATCACCTATTCCAGCTGCTGACATCCGCTTTTTTGTTGCCTTGCGTCGCGTTGCAAGCCCAACCCTACCTTTATACCCAAGCTGGAAAAGCGAGGACTCTGCTCGCTGGAAACAGGGGGCAGGAATCTCCTTGCTACGGTCTGCCCTGGTCTGGTCCCAGTCCTCACCCTGGGCTACAAGTGTCTCCATGCAAGCTAGTATGTGCTCCAGCAGTGCCCTACCATCCCCTTACCTCGGGAGCTCCGGGCTTGCCAAAACAGGGTGTTTTCTTCCAAAATGAAAGCGGCAAATGAAAATGGGGCAAGCAGACCTTCAATTCTCACTATGTTTCAGTAGGCACCCCCAAAAAAAAAGATGACTGACTAGCGTAAGTGGCTCCCAGGTCCCACAATCATTGCCGTCAACTCTCCCATGGGATGTCCAAGGCAACATCTGGCTGTCCAACATCTGCGTCTGAGCCAGGTATGAAACTTTTTTATGGAGAAAGCTATTTTTATAACAAAAGTATTGGCTTGCTGGAGTCGGCAGGGCACGTTGGGTACGCTTCAGGTACAGCTGCAGACATTTTCCGAATCAGAGAGCAAGCACTATGGAGATGGTTTTTCGGAAGCAGGTAACACTTATACCCCAAGGGAACAAAAAGAGAGTTACAAACCCAGGAAAAAAAAGAAAGAGTTACAAACTCAGGTCACTTATTTCCACTACTGCCACAAAGACCTGTGTTTAAACAAGCAAACAGCAAGGTCGCGCACCCAGGGGCTATGGACGTAGATCCACCTTTGCAGACACACAACTGGAAAGAAAGGAACCTGGAAAAGACGTGGGAGCTGGAGAAGGGCAGTGCGAGATTGGTGGTGCCCCGCAGCGAGGAGGGCTTGTGATTTCTCCAGGTGTCCGGGGCAGGGGAAACAACCATCTCAGTCCACAATCCAGCTAAGAAAATTGCAGAAATGATATATCCAGTCTTGTCGCCAAAGCCAGCAAGGTCTGGGGAAAGCACACAAGCGCGTGTACATGGCCACAACCCTGTCACCCGACGAGGAACAAGTCCATCGGTGATGGAGAGCGAGTGCCACAGGGGAGAAGTGTGCCAGCTTACACACCACGGCTTTATCGTAAATGATGGTGGAGTTTTGTGGGATTAAAAGCAATCGTTGAGCAAAGAAGCATCTTCCAGGACCGTATTCAAGCCTGATCTTGCAAGACCAGCACATATTACCTATTCCTATTTCCTATAGGGAAGCTCTGGGATAACACTTGGTTGACCTCAACGTTAAGACCAAACCCAAACACAGGTTCGGGTATAGAAAACTTACCAGTGTGAAAACTCCCATACCAAAATTGCTCATTTTCCAGGTCTTTTAATAACATGTTCTTTTCCTGTCTTCCGATTGTAAGGATTCTTGGCAGATGATTTGGAAGTGGAGAAGAAATCTAACGCTAGGACACTGCATGAAATTGCACAGTAACTTCCTGCACTGCTCTCGCATGGAAGTTTTCACATCACATTCTATTTTTGCTGCTTTAGTTTGTCCTAAGGACACACCGTGGGCCACGTCTGAGATTCCTTGCCATTTTGCCTCCACCTGGACCAGCAACCCTGTTCCATTTTTAAAAAGAAAAGCTATGTAATAGGTTTTCGGGGAAAAAAGGCTGCCTGCTAGCCTGTGACCTCACCTTCAGCCTAAGCTCTGGATTTTAAAGGCATTTGTAAAATCCCGCTCCAGCCGGCACGCTAGATTTTCATCTAAATATTCTTGGCAACTCTTCCAGTCTCCAAAAAACAACTCATTTGCAATTTTATTAGAAGCAACGTTTTATTTTTGGAGGCGGAGGCTTTTGTTGCGTTGAAGCCTGCAGATATCTGTGTGCGCCGCAATTAAACGCTGATTTTCAGCGGCGAATCAAGTGATTCCCAGACACAGCCTATCGCCCAGCAAAACGCGATTCCAGATCCCTCGGTATCAGAGGCGTAATGCGAACTGAAGATGCAGGGCCATTTTTAATTCTATGCTAATTATCGCAACAAAAACCAGATCCTGCAGCGGAAGACCGGTTCCGGGAAGAAATAATCATCCATCTTTTGCAGTCCGAGCCGTGCTGCTCAAGAAACAGCTTATTTACAAGATGGCAATCTCCAGAAAAGGGCTGCGTTATCGTTGCCTGAAAAAGCTCTATATTCAGATACGTACTGCTGCCCTTCTGGGGGTGCTCTGCCTGGGAAATTCCGCTTTGAAACTAAAGGCTATAAACTTCAAGTATGGGAAACCACGTCCTGTTTGACAAATACCAGCTGTAGGGCTAATGCAACCCACCGTACCACAGAAATGACGCTTGGAGATCCCTGCTTTGAAATTCACGCTTTCGGTTTAGCGAAGGAAAATCGTACGGCCTTTAAATTATTTATATGTGAAAAGATGCTTTCAATAAAAGCATCAATGATGGGTAAACCACAATGGAATTCCAAGTGCGGACTTTCGGCATTTTGTATAGTTATTTAAACCAGGATGACAAGCATCTTCTTCCCCCTTTGCAGAAAAATATCCATCGTGCAGGATGACATAAAAATGTTCTTTTATTGTATGCGGGAAAGAAAAAAACAATGTATAAAACCACGAACCTGCAGAGTCGTCATGAAAGGGATGAAAAAAACCCCCAAGTAGCAGGCAGGCAATCTGTTTCTGTTCCCCCAAATACCATCGTAGTCCCTGAAGAGGCTCTCACAAAGATTGCACGGCGAGACTATCCCATGGAGACGTGAACCTGCACCTTTGGGTCACAGTCAAGCAAGACACCAAGCGCCTCGGCAAGTCCTCCCGTCACAGCAGTTTCTCCTTGACCATCACGATACACTCTTCATCAAAGAGCAAACGCGGCCAGGGGAGCAACGTGTAAATTTATTCACGAGGACCTCACGACCACAGCTGCTGCTTCTACCTGGGGATGGCACCACCACCAAGTCGCTACCGTGGAAGGGGCTCTCCTCGGTGTTCTCCATCTCTCCACATGTGCTGTTAGACACCAGTGATGCCTGCGTCCAGCGTTATGAGACACGTTCCTGGGGGACGGCAGAATAACTCCAATACATCTCCCTGCTGTAATGACGGTGCCTGAAGACGGGAACATTGGACCACAGGGACCGCATGTTGAAAGCAAAACATTTTATTACCGTCGGTTAAGCTTCATAATGCACACTTACGAGTAAGATAGAGGTTATATGGAGATCACTTTGCTCGCTACCAACTACAGCTTCTGGGATTAAATGCAGCAGCTGTTGAGCGGCGCATAATAGGACCAACGGAAAGAAAAAAGAGAAAAACATACAGTGGAAATGGAAACGGGGGGGGGCAGTATCTTGGCAGAAAACAGTCCCCTAACTTGAAATTCAACCAGAAAACATCTTTTTTTCTGCTGTACAAAAAGCCACAGCATCCTAGACAACAGCTGCTGTCCAAGTACCGCTCTCGAAATCCACCCCCTGAACTCAACACCCACCTCAGCATCTACCCCCTTCTGCGGGTGCTGCAGCACTGACACAACATGGGAAGATCGGAGGGGACCGCTTTCGCTTGGGGGAGACGACACCTCTGCAGTCAGTGGATGGAGCCGAGGAGCAAAGCAGGATGCTCCTCGCTCGTCTGATCGCACCCCCTTCTCGCGGTACACAGGTGTTTATCGGAAATTTTGCATCGCCAAGAAGGCAGAAGGGTGGATTACAACTCGTATATAACCCGAATTCAGCGTTGTTGGTGACAACGCTCTGCAACCGCTCGCCTGGTGTTGATTCAGATGTGTGATTTTTGGTTTGTTTTCTTTAAGTTTCCATGCAATGTTTTTGACAGTAAAAGCCATCCTGAGATGGTTTCTAAAGAATGTGCGTTTCTTCCAGCACGAATTGCACCTTCAATCTAAGATCAAAAATACGGTTATCTTTCCTAGAGGTCAGAGGTCACGAAAAAGCTATTTTGGACCATCTACTAAAGAATCACTAACATAGTTTAACAGCACCAGCTTTTTTAGCCCAAATCAGTTTACCTTCCAGCCAATCTTCCACAAGCAACTTCAAATTGCATCAAACCTTATCCAGAGGAACTCTCTGTTCTGATCTCCCCTTTCCCGATATTACAACTCCTATTTCAGGTTAGTTTCTGCATTCATACGAAGTTCAAGGGAGAGGGAGAAAATTCCTTCACTAGCAAAAGAGGAGTCCAGCTATTGCTAGCACAAAGCTACTGATTTTTCTTCTAGAAAAACTGCTTGGCTGGGAAGGTGGGAAGATCTTGGAAGACTGAAAGCCTGGAGGCGGCTGGTGTTTAGGCTAAGGCAAGTGAAAAATACCCATGTCTTAGCCTCTTGCTTGTTCTATTTTGCACAACATCTTCAGCCTTACCGAGAGGAAGAGGTCAGCACAGGTTTTGAACAACCAGAGAGAGCAGCTCTAGGGCTTACTGCAACAGCTCAAGGGCTGCAGTACGGAGGAGGACGTTGAACTTCACTTTGTGGAGAGCCTGAGAAAGTGAGGAAGTTAAGAGCATCTTCCAGTTGGTGCTTTCTCTTTCTCCTCCTGTGGCACAGAGGGGCTGAGAAGGCTGCATCTCTCTGCGGGAGTTCTCTTCAGAGAAGAGAAGAGATGAGCTCTCTTCAGAACCCATCTCAGGAGGAGGTCCGGAGACAAACAACAGGGGTGGTAGACCAGTCCACCCCAGAGAGCCACCGTGCTCTCCGAAAGAGCCTGCAAAGCTCAAGCCATGGCTCAGTCTTCACTCTTACCTCTTGGCTCATGTCTCAAAAGCTTGACCGTCTAACTTGCTGTTCCTCTTTTGGGGGCCTTGCAGAGATACTTTGTGGGGGGACATCTTCTCCTTTATAGGTTAGCCAGCAAAAGCGACTGCGTCTTTGCCAGGTTTGGAGTTGCAGTCCCTTCCTGGTTTTGGATCATCTCAGAAATGGCAAGAAGCTTTCAGAAACCACGGGCTGCTCTTAGAACCTTGTGAGGCTGTGGGTTGTCCAAAAAGGGATAAGCCCATTTAAAGAGGTTATCTTTACTTTAGAGGGTGTCTCCTAAGAGCAGAAAAGAGGTGAGAAAAGCAACGGGTTAAACTGCAGTTTGGTGCTGCAGGGAGGAGTAAGTGGGCACCACCTCTGCCTTACGCTCTGGATTGCGGGTTTTCTTGGGGATGCACACACATCAGCACAAAACATGCGTTGCCAAATAAACTGACAGTTTTAAGCTGTTTTTAAAGGAAAAGTCTCTGTAATATGCCTTCACCAAGATAACCCACAGCTAGAAGCTGGCAGCATCCGTGAAACTGGCCATCAGGTGACTCCAGCACCTCCCGCTGCTGCTTTTTTTTTATTTCTTCTTCTTTTTTAATAAGATAACTAGAAGGAAGTTATCACTTGTTAACTCAAAGGGTCACCCCCGACAGCGCTGAGGGATGACTGTGCTGGCGTAAGCAGAAAATGCTGTTACGGAGCGCAGGGGCCAGGCTGCAGCAAGCTTACGTGCAGACTGCACGCTGGCACATGCCGATCCCAGGACAGAAATGTCCATACGCTCTCCACAGCAGCTGCCTTACTTGAGCACCAGGCAAGAGTTAAAAGTCCCACAAGGTGGCAAAGGAAGGTTAAAATAGTTGGGCTCCTGTGGTATCCAGGATAAAGCTGTTTACGCCTTCCTTTTGCAGTTATACTGTGACATACAATACATGTGGGTGGTGGTCCCTTGCCTAGCTCAGGTCTCTGTTGCCACTTTGACCCAGGTCCCACGTGCAGGCTCCCATGGTCCCTGGTCCTGGCAGCTACCAGCATCGTCACCCACTGCAGCAACCCAAGCCAGCGCAGGACTGTAAAGGAGAAGATGGGAGACTTGGCAGAGGCACAGCTCTTATCTCAACATCTTCGTACCTACTTTGCGGTGGGTACGCTCATCCCACATCCCTGAATTTACTAACCCACATCAAACCCTTGGGTCGATTCCCAAACTAATGTGGAAGTGCCTCGCTGTTACGCACACCGAAAAAAAGTGAAGGTAATTATTCTGCAACCAATTTAAATATTCCAGGGAGGATGAAATTCTGGCAACTTTAGCTCAAGAGACATGCTTCCAGACTGCAGCCTACTTCAGCGTTCAAAGAAACAAAATTAAGGTTACGCATAGCATGAGTCTAAGCTCAGAGCAATACTTGTAGCAGACGCAGTAAAGCTCATCCCTGGGGAAGCTGTCATACGTTGTCTACAAGCGAGACATTGTGCGTTAGCTGTTCGGAGGAAGGAGCTAGCCTACGATAAGCGCATGATCAAATCTGCCCCAGGTAACTGGTTCATGCAACCCTACTCGACGTGAGAACGATCACAGAGGGAATGAATGGCTGTAGGGTTAAATCATAGAATGGTTTGGGTTGGAAGGGACCTTAAAGACCATCTAGCTCCACCCCCTTGCCATGGGCAGGGACACCTCCCACCAGCCCAGGTTGCTCCAAGCCCCGTCCAACCTGGCCTTGAACCCCGCCAGGGATGGGGCAGCCACAGCTTCTCGGGGCAACCTGGGCCAGTGCCTCACTACCCTCAGAGTGAAACATTTCCTTCTGATATCTCATCTAAATCTCCCCTCTTCCAGTTTGAAGCCGTTCCCCCTCGTTCTATCACTACATGCCCTTGTTAAAAGTCCCTCCACAGTTCTCCTGTAGGCTCCCTTTAGGTACTTGAAGGACGCTATAAGGTCCCCTGGAGCCTTCTCTTCTCCAGGCTGAACACCCCCAACTCTCCCAGCCTGTCCTCCCAGCAGAGGGGCTCCAGCCCTCAGAGCAGCTTTGTGGCCTCCTCTGGATCTGCTCCAACAGGTCCATGTCCTTCCTGTGCTGAGAGCTCCAGAGCTAGACGCAGTACTCCAGGTGGGGTCTCGCCAGAGCAGAGTGGAAGAATCACCCCCCTGATAACTACTCCTTTGCTGCCACATCACCCTGAGCCCCACAAGAACCTCCCTCAACCTAAAGTAAACATCTCCCAAAGCCCCACCATCCATGCCACGGCTGCAGGAGCAGATGAGAGCTGCAGAACAGGATGTCTTCAGTCCCTGGGATGGTTGAGGTCAAAGCATATCAAAATAGACACAGAGGAAAGCAACTACCTGAGAAAAATATAACCAGCTACGTGTCTTTTTGTCCTACATCGGCTGCAGCAGTTAGCAAACGCACGGGGACGGAGGGAACTGAGGCACATTGGGACTTTGAATAACATTTCCAGAGAGGTTCATAAGCAAGGGCTTAAAAAAAGGTGGTGAACTTCTAAGGAAAAACCCGATTTAGGGCTCTCAGGCCAAGTCGCCCAGAAGACATGAACCGGACTGATAAATACTCGTAGTGGTCAAACTGGGAGAAAAATGTCCCTATACATTGAGCCATATAAACATCTACAGTGGTTGCTACCTTAGTGACCTTGATGTTTTGCAACCAGAAGGAGCAAGAAATACAATGCCAGTTTAAAGGATATGCTCTGAGGTAAGAGGCACGAGGTTTGGTTCACCTTGTGAGACACAGTGCCTATATTCTTCCTTCTTTT
>NW_009648532.1:41021-54303 GCF_000708025.1 Charadrius vociferus
AATTCAAAATGCTTAAATTAAAAAATTTCACTACTAACTACAGGGACGTGCACACAACCTTTGGGAAGGGTCCAACAAAACCTTTTGTATCTCAGAGGGAAAGGAAAGCAATCACAGTAACAGGAGACACACTACAGCTTTAAAGGACTAGAAAGTGAAATAATTTTTGAAGATTAGGGGTGGAATGGGAGATGGACGTGTTAAATCAACACCAGCTGACAAAATCCCCATGCCAGAGAGCTTTTAGAAGCTAGAAACACATAAATGGTTTAGTCAAACAAAGTTTTAGGGCTGGCCCTTGGGTTTAGTTCTTCCCCCGGTATTTACTGTCGTGAATTTGCAGAAGCACGGGAGCTCAGAGAAACACAGCAGTCTGCCCCAAAATCCCTCCCGGATTGGAGGACTAACTACTAGACACAGGCGCAGCAGTATAATCCTGCACCCGCCACGGAAGGCGAAGAGAGAAGAAAAGAGTTCGCTTATTTATGCATTAAATACGCATGCATCAACCGAGTGATAGGATCTAGGATAAATACTACTGCAAAGAACTGACTCAAAGCCTTGCCCTCTGTTCTTGGCTGTCAACGGCCTCCGCTCATCCCCGCTGCGACGCCTCGCTGGGAAAAACTCTTTTAAAAGTGGGACCAGCACGACGCTACAGTTTTCAAAATCTTTTCAGAGTTTATTGACGTCTCAGCAAAGAGACTGTCTTCTGAGGCAGCTCGTTCCCTTGCAAATATCTGTTCTGACCAGCGCTATAAAGATCTCGGGAAGGTTCAAAAACCTGGAAGAGAAGAAAAAGGGGCTATTGGGAATGCATCCCAAAGAGAAATCCATCTGTTGACTGCACGCCGAGTTTCATTTAATCCAGAGTACCGCTGCGTCACCCCTCCTCTGCCTGAACCTACCTGCTGCCTCCGCCCTTAGATGCTCCCTGCGAGCATCCCGCAGGAGAGACGGTCTTTTCAACCGGTCCCAACCACGCAGCAGCACAGCACGCTCCTCCGTGCTAGCCTCAAAGCGAAAACGATGATTTCCACAGCAGCAACGGTCAAAGGGGCGATTCCAGAGACAAAGCAGCTCCTGTTGAACACCAGCTAGCGAGGGAAGCTGGTGGGAGCGATGCGAACGCCGGGCTTTGCGCCCCCACCGCCCCCGGCAAACCCTCCGCTTTGCCCCCGTGCTTGCGAAGCCCTCGGGCTCTGCTGCTGCCAGCGCGCGACGTGCTTCAGCTCACCCTTTAGAGCGTTAACGCCGAACAGCGGGGATAATTAATTTACGTTAAAAATACCAGGGCTGCATTGGCACATTCAGCCTTTCCCCTAGGAAGAGGAGGGAAGAAAGAGCAACTGCTGCTTGACAGATGTTAGTCATATGCTTAAATGCACTTCTGGAAGGCGGTCGGGTATACGTGTCGAGTGATTATAGAGCAGCGTGAGAACCTGCATGGAACAGGAGGAACTTCTCTCTAGCTATACCCACACAAAACTGTCAGATCTCCTCGCAATAAAAATGTTACGGGGGAAAATCCAATTAACTTTCAGTGCGGCCGAAGCTTCTGGGAGCTGGAAAAAAAAAAACCAAACCCAAAACCAGGGTTCTTCAGGCAGTTATCTGGCCTGGCTGGGTGGGCAAGGCTTGCAGCGCAGCCGGGAAGGAGACAGCGACACAACCTCGTTAGGACAAGGCAGCTGAAAGGCTTTCTGAGCGGCGTAACCTGTAGCCTACGCCCCCCAGGAAATTAATAGAGGGGCTTAAATCTTACCTGGAAAAAAGAGGGACATCCCTGTGGAAGACAGAGCCACCTGGGACTGAATGCCAATGCTGAGTGTCTTGCTTACTTGAGGATATTTTTTTTTTTTTTTCCAGGTCCCAGTAATGACCTGGAGGTCTGACTCTGGTTGAAGCAGAATGAGGTCTTCCTCTACGGAGCGTTTTACTGCTGGAAAGATCATGGAAAACTGAAATTCAACTGCTGGGCAGTTTCACTTTGAGATCCCAATTTGTAAGAGAGGAGCAATGGCAATGCCAAACTAATGCTGCAGAAAATCAGACAGCCCATAACGGTTAGAGGAGGGAAAGACGGAGCACGAGCACGAATGATGATGGCAGGAGAGGAACCAGGAGAGGCAGAATCAGCAGAGGGGAGGGCAAATTCAGACAAAAACGTAGTTAAAGCTAGCAAAGTTCAAATCAATATTTTGGTGACTATTCACATTATTGCGTGACGAAAATACACTCTCCTGGAACAATCTGTGGAGATTTGGGAACACAAGGGAAAGCCTGAATTTCCCCAAAAATTGGCACAGAGAGCTTATATTGTCACTAGACACATTCTTTACATCTGTGTTAAAAAGGTATCCTGTTAGGGCCAGAGTTACTGCTTCTACCGTGAAGATGGGCAGAGTGTCATAATATTTAGCATTTAGGAGGATATTTAATATTCAGGAGAATGCCTGTCGACGGGGTATTTTTTCTATGTCCTCTTCAGAAATAAGCAGAGGCACGAACGATAGATGGTGTTCTGCCGCCCTGCCACGTGCAGAAGAGATTTCTGTTGCAAAGCTTTGTGGAAAAATGGGTGCTCTGGTATTTTAATAGTCTGGATTCTCTAAAACTGTTGAAGAAGGGCAAGAACTACCGTAGAGACAGAGAGTGAGAAATGACAGCCTTGGTAGTGGCTCTACCAAAGAGGACCTGGGAGGACGCGGAGTTACAAACTGGTCCGGAGGCAGCGAATACGCTGTTGCAAAACCACAGTGTACCGGGTGCACAAAGCCTTGTATGGTTTGCAATCCTTCCACTCGAAGATGATCGCAGCGAAAACACCTCTCTCGATTTTGGATTCTGTAATTCTGGATTCAAGAAGACGGACTCATCAGAAAGCAACAAGAACGTGACGAGGGCTAAAAATTACCCGTGGTTGGAAGGCTTTGTATTTGCTTAGAAAAACGATGCAGAAGAGACTTGACAACAGTCTTCAATTACGTAAAAGAGCTGCAGCAAGGAAGGGAACAAATTGTTTCCCTAACTCCTCTCGAGACCATGGCCTGTAAGGCAAAAAGTGATGGAATTACACAGGGGCTGGAAAAGTGAGAGTAAGCAGGGTGAAGCACTGGAACCGCTTGGGGAGGGAAGCTGGGAATATCCATCACTGGAGATTTAAAAGAGCAGATTTTTTTTCCAGGTTCTTCAACTTGGGAATAATAGAGATGATGTGGATCCTGAAACAACCTGGTGTTATTGAACAGTACACCGATATAGCTTCATAGGAAACAGCGGAGAAGAAAACAATTTGGAAAACCGAGCAATCGAAGGTCAGGAAATGCCAGAACTAAGGATTATCTGAGTAACCTTAATTGCAACTGCTTTGGACATATGCATAGAGAGCTTAATCACTCAATCTCTTACAACTTTCCCTCCTCCTTTAGGATATAGGTTTCTTATCCATTCATCGTTCTGTATGCAATCCAAGCCTTACCTACGCGTACCTTCCAAACACCGCACACGTATCTACTCAGTACGTTTCACACCAAATTCCTTCTCGGTTTGCTTTCGGCGATCATCAGTATTGATCAGCATCAGATTATCGCAAAAACTCTAACGCCAAACGAACTTGCCTTTGTCACACCCCTTTGAGGTAGGGAGGTATCATCCACCCCATTTCATGGGTGGGGAACATAAGCACGGGCAGAATAAAGCCGACATGACCCCGTCTCCGTTATCAGGAGGCCCAGATTGAGATACCAACGGCTTTTCCGGAGTCCTCGCAATTACGACAGCACTTCCCTTGCCCAAAGCACAGCTTTCGACAGCTGGTTACACCGACCGCTTCTGTACATCAGACCTCAGAGTACCGACGCCGGGGGCCCAGGAAAATAAAGGCGATGCAAGCGGTGATCATCTGCAAAGAATCTCATTAAAAATGACGCAAACCCCTTTGCAAAGGTACAGGCATGGACTTTGTTTCTTGAAAGCCGCTTTCTTTCCCTCGGATCCCCTCCAGCCTTCACCAACGCCCTTCTTCTGCAATGGAAAAAAGCAGCTGCCCCATCGACGAGGTAACCCTCCGGCACACAGCCCTGGCTGGATCCGGGAGCGGGAGGCAGTCAGAGCATCCTGCCGAGCAAGGCTCCGGCGAAAAGCAGACGCGAGCATGCATAAATTGGGATGTCATCAGCAAACCTGACAGGCCACCAACACTTATATGCTCCCCGAAACTTCTGCAGGCATTCCTGGGAAGAACTAAGCCACTTGAGCCTTAAAAAGCAAGCTGCAAAAGTAATAACTCCATCCGTCGGACCCGCTTGGCCCCGATGGGTTTGTCAGCGAGACTCGACGCTTGCCGAGCATGTTAATGCCGGACTGGTGTGCCCCAAAGGGGAAGGAGACCCAGCCAAGGAGATCCCCGAGAGGAGCATTAGGATCCAGGCTCTGCCTCCTTCCCTGGCTCCGTGGGGCTCCAGCGCTGACGGTGCCACCTATTCCTCCTACCGCAGATAAAACCATCGTCATGCTCTGCCGTTCCCCCCGGGGAGGACGAATCTTGTCCTCGCTTCCCTCCGCCCCCTCCTGCCTTGTCGTTCCCCTGCCTCGGTGGGAAGCGCTTCTCTCTCTCGGCTCTTACTCCCCCTTCTCCCTCCGCATCGTGCCAACAACATACGCTCAGAACAACGACCAGATGGGAACACTTGTAAGAGCCTGAGGTTAACCCATGTCTTTTATCCCACGTACTCTCTGCTGTTTTGAAGTGCAGATTCTATTGCACGCGATTTGTAGTGTAAAGATTTAGCGTTAATAGTACGGCACGTTGATATTGCTCGTGAAATCTTATCTCCCCGCTCGTATTGCACGTTGAACATCTCTGATACGGAAAACAGAAAAAGACGACAGCTAACATTTTAACGTGTCAAAAGGGAAGGGTCTCTAGGAAACAGGAAAAAAAAATTACTATTTTTAATATGTATATGCATATATATATAAAAAATATTCCTCTCTCTCTTCTCTCTGTGTTAATTTGTGGGTGACACATACAAATTCACAGATGTTGTATCAGCACCGTGCTTGGACAGCTTTAGCTGTCTTCCAGCAACCGACACGAAGGGCGATCTTTTCCTCCAATTAATCTCTGCGTGGCAAACGATCAACATGCAGAAACAGCTAGATGCACGCTTCTGCCTGCCAGGTGGATTTCCCCTCCCGTGGTTAAAAAACGCATCTGACTGGCTGTGTTTCCCGCCACCAACTCCGAGACAGAGGCCGTTATCCTTCCCTGTGGAATACTAGTACGTAGGATGGGTCTGAAACACCTAAAAGATGGAGTATGTCTTTTTTTTTTTTTATTTACAGCGGCTAATCTGCATAGAGCTAGCAACTTCCCTGCGCCACTCCAAGCGTTTCGAGGTAGCCCATCAATTAGGAAGATGAATTAGCAAACCGTTAATGATGGTTTTACTGGGGTGGCAGCCAGGCACCTCGAGGCTAGACCAGTACCTCTGGATACCGTACAAACACAAAACGTGTCCAACAAGCACGAAAAGGCCAGAAGGTACATCCAGCGTACACCTTTCTAGAAGTTAACGTACGTAAGAGAGCCCCGAGGCTGCACGTTCACGTTTCACATGATGCCTCGGCGTGTGGAAGGAACGATCTAATCACATCCATCACAGAAACGCCAAAACGACGTCCGCCTTCTAAAACCTCAATTTACGCTTTGACATTTCTGGAAAACCAATTTTCAATCCATGTCACCTATCAGGAGTTCCTTATATTTTATTTCACCTCAACGCTTTAAAATATAGTTGCTTTTACGGAGGTACAGGTGGGGAACGGAACGCAGGTGTGAGAAAATCAGCGTCAGCCCATGAAAGCTTCTGCAGATTTTGGAGAAACAGAGTGGTGAAAGATCTGGCTTTAGCGTTTTCCAAAGCGCCCGAGTCCAGAAGCACCTTGTCCCCCCGCTGGGGCTTTTTTCCTGTGGTCACAACAGAATTCAGCCATTTTTAGGCAAGACCGCATCCCCCCAAAAAGGTCCACAGCCGTGATTTCACAGCACTGACGGGCTAAGCGATAACAAACTGCAAGCGTGGAGGACACGGAGGGCAACCAAGACCCTCCACATGAACCACAGTCCCGCGCAGGTTTCACGTCTACCCAGAAGAAAAAAGCCTAACAGGTGAATCTTCTTTCTCCAGATGCTCAAATTTGCTTGGTTTTGCCCCTACGCAACGAAATTTTAATGTCTCCAGATGAAAGTGAAAGGACAGAGGGGTCAAGAGAAGACATCACCACGCTAGCATCAATAGTGTAAAGATGATATACCCACTGCCCAACGGGCAGCATGCCCTACAGCCGGAAAACAACAACGCAGCTATGAAGAGGATGGCTTAAACCTGCTGCCACCTCAAGCCACCGCCAACATGCCCATCCAAGGGGACGAGGTCCGTGGTCCCACCCTGCCGGCAGCCTACGGGGATGTATCACGCTCTCCCAGGAAATCTCGGAAACGCTGGAGAAGCTTTGCTCCCCGCTGCCAGCGCTCACGCCGGCAGGATCAACGCCAGCGGGACGATTTATTTCCACTCTTACTTGGATAAACTCTTTATTTCGAAGACAACCTTTACTTGAAAGGGACGGAGGGGTAGGAAAGGTGAATTTTAGACGTCACAACACGTTAAGTAATCAAAAATAAAAGGCATTTTAATTTTGGAGGAAGCAGCATAAAAAATTAAACAGAAGGTATACTTCTCTTTAAGAATTATTTTATAAATGGTATATATATACTGTACGTACAGCAAAAGCAGAAATGCCATGGAACTAAAACCGCTTATTAATTAATTTTCGATGTGGTGCAAAATCTGCCCAACAAAAATACAGAACAATAAACCTTTTTCTGCTATAAAAATCACTACGCTTGGATAAAAGGGCTGCGAGTCAAGCGAGCAGTAGGCTTCCTAACCGCTACCGACTCCCTTCCCTGTGAGTTTAGGTCACATAAATAGGCCATATGGAAAAAAAAAATAATGATGCAATCATTAGACTACAACATCTTTAGCAGAAAAAAAAGTGCGCCGACATTGATTTTGGTAATTGTTTGCTCTTTTTTTTTTTTTTTTAATAGAGGATAGGTTTTTAATACTTCTACTAGGGATTTTATGAACATGGTAGTACAGATTTGCAGAGCGTTGTAAAACGGCATGGAAACACGGCAGTACCTGCAGCTGCCTCTTCCTTACAGCTCTCACCTCACCTCGCCCAAACGACGCCTCCAAGGAAGAGTTTTGCCGTCTTTTGACTACGTTTTCCCTTGCAGCCTTGCCGAAAACCTAAGGGATGAGAGCGCTTAAAAGCAGAAATCTTACAAGGGGCGCGACGACCAGCACGCAACCAGCTCTCGGTGAAATAACGTGTTTATCTAGACCGGTAAAAGGAGAAAACTGCCCCCTCTTTAGACTGCGTACTTCAGATAAATAAGATTATTTTGCTACGAGCTACTACAGGCTACAATATACTCACATAAATATATTAATGCCTATACGTGAATATGAATTTGTATATATCGGATACAGATAAGAAACACTTACGACGACGAGTAGATTACCAATAACCGCCGCAGCTTCTTGCTGGGTCAAGTCCATCATTTGGACTCGACGCGACGAACCCGCGACGGTGGGTTTTGCCATCTCCTCTGGAGCGCCCCGCCGGGTCACCTTCGCTGCATCAGTGCAAAACGCTTCCCGACCCTTCGTTAGCGCGCCCCTGCCTCCAAACTTTACCGAGAAAGCCATCTCGATGGGCTGAACTCAACGCAACACCCCGCTGCAAGGCAGGGGAAGCCCCCGCAGCCCCTTCCGCCCGGGATAAGGTTTTTAGGGACCCCCCAACCTCAACTTCTGTGCCCACAGCGGGGAAAGCCAAGTACGAGGGAGCCGCTGGACTCGGCTTTGTCGAGACTAGAGGTGAAAAGCTTTGGGTTTAAGCCTCGGCAGCGACGTCGGGAGCTGGATTTGCAGAAGGGGCGAGGGCGGAGCTGAGGATGCTCAGCAGCTCTGCAAATCGCAACTTTAAGAAACAAAACAAAATAATAATAAAAAACAAACAAACAACCCCAACCCAAAATCATCCCACTCTTGGTGGTTTGAGAGGATCCTCAATATAGTGCCTGTCCTCCTCTAACATACGAGCGGAGCCGGACCAAGCAAGTACGACAGGTCTCTAACAGACACGTGCAGGCAGGAGACGGCTTCTTTCAGCATTAGACTACATTACCAAAGCATCCCCTTACCAGAGCGGGAGCAGAAATGTGCTCCTCGTATTATTTACACAATATAAAGTGCATTACGATTTAATTATTGAACTGACAGACTTTCTGCCGGGACCATACAATTTCGAAACAGAGGTGAGGGCTCGAATAGGAAATTCTCTCATGAGAAAAAAAGAGGTTCAGACTGGTGCTCTTCACCCTGTCCTCCTAAGGATTGTTTTTGGCCGTTCTTTCTAGTGCAAATAAGCTTGTGTTTTCTCAAGTTTAAGGGACATGGCAGTTTCAGGGCATCGGGAATGAACATTTAAAAACGCATTAGGGATTCGGCGTTCCCGAGCATCTCGCCGGGCCCTTCTGCGCGCCGGCAGCCCACGTTAGCGCCGCCCTCGGAAGCTGCAGACGCGCTGCCGAAACGAACCAAGGAACCCGTTTCCAAATCTCACCGTTCAAGTCTTGCATTGCTACATTTCCAGTGAGTCCGTATTACCCTCCAACGACAACATCTGACAACGTCGGTGCTTTCCATTGCGGTGGAAACCCACGGCTAGTGGTTTACCCACGGGCGATCGGCTACGAACGTGAAGATCCCGATCCAGTTTCGGATAGTAAGGTGCATCCCGTGCCGGGGGAGTAAATGAATTAGTGGATCCTATGGGATACCTGCGTGCCAGAACCGAGCCTGACCCGGTAGCCAGCAGACGCTGAATTACTGGGTGATATTTACAACAAACTAATGCCATCAGAAGGCCAACTAATTAAAAAAAAAAAAAAAGATAAAGGGGGATTTAAAAAAATGGGCAGCAATAAGGAAAGCCATTTCACTTTTTTTTTTTCTCTCTCTCTTTTAAAACGGTGAAGAAAATATCCCTTTCCAATTGCTTTGCCCGTCGCAAGTATTTTCCTCACCAACGCTACAGGAACACGGGGAAGGCATGATCACTTACAACACACGCGGTCACTCGGGTAATTCCAACGTAGGAGCTTTTACGATCCCTTGAGGCAAAGGTAGGCTGGGACGGGGAGATGTCAAGCTGGCGGGGGAGGAATGCCACGTAGAAACGGGAAGGGGAAGCAGAGCGTAAAAAGTTTGTACATTCATAGCTCCGGTTTGTTGGAATATAAGTTAATTTTTTACTCCAGGCACTGTGACGGGCAGCAGCAGTCAGCAATACGCTAACGTACGCATCAAGGACTCATTCACGAAATTCTGGTTTCACACCAATAAGAGGATGTAGAGTTATTTTAATGTTGGTTTTGCGGTTGGTTTATTTGTTTGTTTGTTTGAATTGACCTGTTAAAACCATTGGGACCAAAGCCCTAAGAGCGACGATGAACCAGTACCCGGTTTAACCTCCAGCTGATTCATCCCGGTCCGCTAGCTGTTGGAGTGGTGGAGCGAGAACATCTCTCCGAGAGTTGGAAAAAGTACCTGAAAGAGCGATCTACGCAGAAACGGACGGGAGTTTTTGGCACTAAGCCAAAGGCTTGGTTGCTGTAACTGCTACGTGTGGTTTTACCTAAAGGGGGAATCACCTAAAACAGTGAAATTAACTTTCTTACTTCTTGTCACAACCGTAACATTTTCCTAAAGGTTCTTTGGTGACTTTGGTGCAAGCTTTTCTTTTTTTTCTTTTTTTTTTTTTTTACCTTTTTTTTTTTTTAAAGTTAAAACAGATCAACTAGTTTTAGTACCCGAACTAAAGTCCAGATTATCCTCTTGGTTCCCACCCCTGCCTCCCCAACTTTTCTCGTTATGGTTAATGACGTTAACAGGTAATAGCATTCGGATTGAGCGTGGCCGTGCAGCGTGCAGGTGGCTCCAGACTACGAGCGACGAACGGTTGGGAGATAAATAAGTTTCTCAACAAATTAAAACAAAAAAAATGACATATAATGGTTGCATGGAAAATAGCTGGTCCACATGCACACTAGGCCACTCTGGAAAAAAGACAAAAACCACCTGATTCAAAGGATTATAGATATCTGATTAGACACAGTAATGCCGACTTTAAAAAAAAATCTTAAAGGTGCGCAACGCGTAATTGGAAGAACCCGCTGGTTTCAGAGCGGAGGGAGCTGGTCGCCCAAGGGCTGGAAAAGCCCCTTATATATATATATAAGTATTTGTGTTGTAATAAACAAGAGAGAATTTTCAAAACCTTTCACCAACCTCCTAAATGGGTAATCGTACACATTTTTCCCTCCAGGCAGAGAGTTTGTATCGCCAGATGTAAAATTTACGTTACAGAGACTTTAGCGGGACGACACGGGAACCTGGCGGTGGGCGATGAGGAATCGAATGGCTTGACGACAGCCCCAGCTCTGAGCGGGTGGGAAGGGGGTGATGGTGATGGCAGGGCACGGATATTATCCCCTAACAACACCACCTGTAAAATCAACACGACAGAAAACCCGACGCGACGTTAACCACGGCTTCCGAAACGCGCTACGGGTGAGTACGAGAGAGACGCCTTTTTATACGAATCTAATGGTGCACCAAACCCCCCAAAGGTCTTTCTCGCAGCGGGAGGAGAAAAACCCCCCGGGTGTTTTCCTCGTGCTGGTAACATCACGACCGCATTAATCTCACGTTTGGGAGAGAAGGCGGGAGCCTCGGTCGCGGCGGTCCCTCCACCTCTGAATACCCGCTCCACAGCCGCCTGCTGGAACCCATAACGTCCCTAATACGAAAACCACCTTTTGAAATTTTGGACAAATGCATTGAAAATAGTAGTTAAAAAACCCCACCAGCCTCGCACGGGCAGAACATGTAGATGAGGAGGGGGTTGTTGTTCATTGCCATTAACTCAGAAGGCTTAGCACTCGAGTAGAGCTTCGCTATCCTGGGGTACTCGGGTTATTCGGTCAGCACAAAACTACAAGACAAATAACAAACCTTCCGCTCCTCACCAGCATGTTATCAAGGTCTGACCAGTTATCGAGGTTTTACCCACATAGAATATCGTCTCAAACTGAATGACCAGCAGATGCCAATTTTAAAACCTCTACCTCTCCTCGTACCCAAACCAGCAATTCACACAAAGTCGATTTTTGTTGTAAACGCCCTACGGCTACGCTGCTCAGCCTTTCGAACGAGTACAGGCAGAATTCAGTCCCGGAAAACCCGTCATAAGCAGAAACCGATACATTTCAGCATAAGGTTTGGGTGTTGTGGTTGGTTTTTTTTTCTGTATCACGTTGAAGTGCAACACGAGCCTTATCTAGACTATTTAAAGGTCAGAGTGCCGGATTTTTTTTTTTTTTGTGTGCTGATACGCGTACTTCCACAGTCTTCAACACTCGAAGCAGCTGACTCATACGGACTCGGGAGGTCGGTACTTTCATAAGACATACGGAGATGTTTGGGGTGTAATTTAACGTGATAACCAGACTCCTGTAACATTACGGACTGGAGTTAGCAAGAACTACCGGAAAAGGACTTTACAAAAAAAAGAAAAAAAAAAAACAAAAATGGGGCGACTTGAAATTACTATAGGTCAGTCCCTCTCACCAATTTCTGCTTGTTTTGTTTATTTTGCCAGACGGCCAGTCCAATGCACTCTATTCCAGACCCTCTTGCTCTTCACCACTGTCCCCTCTGGCATCCATTCTTTTTTCTTTATGGCTGTTGTAAATTCTCCTCATCTCTTCTTCGTACTTGATAAAATTTTCCCCAAACCGTGTCCACGCTTTGTACGGAACCGTGATGGTGTTACGGTAGGGCGGCCTCACCTCACTTACCTTCAGGAAAATGCCGTACCTGTTGGATCCCACGTCGAAGTAGAAGCGCTTGTTGTCCACTCGGAAGGAGGTGCCCTCGGGGAGCTCCGGGGGGTCATCGCCTGCCCCCCGGCGATCCTCTATGTCCCCCTCGCCGTATTCTTCGATCAGCTGGACCAAAGCATCCCTGAACTCAATCATCCCTTGCGCTGGAAGGACGATCGTCTGCTCCTGTCCCAAGCTGTGGCCAAAATAACCCATCATGCCAGGTCCCCTACTCATGGTTTGTCTAATCCGCAAGAAACGCCCTCGCTGATTCTCCTTCAGGTCCAGGTAATACTTTCTGTTGTCCCTCTCGATGTACTCCGTTTTGAGGACGCTGTGAGGGTGCTCTTCGGAGCCGACGGACACCGGAGGCGATGGCGGCGGGTGCTGCTGCCGCCTCCGGGGATGCTGCTCTTTGTCATTGCTGTGCTCGTGCCGGTGACCGGGGCCGCCTTTCAGGCCCAGGTGGGCGTAGTGCTCGATGAAGTCCCCCAGGCAGTCCTTCAGCTCGGCGGCCACGGACAAGGAGAGGGTCAGCTTGCTTTTCCTGATATTGTCCTGCCTGCCTCTTCCTATCCACACCTCGGCGATCTTCAGGAAGCGGCCTCGGGAGCTCTGTTTCACGTCCAGATAAAATCGCTTTTTCTGGATGTCCACCCTCTTGGAGGCCAGCTCCTGGATCTCCATGCAGCCCCCCTGGGAGGAGGCCGGGTAATGGTACTGCTGCTGGGACTGGGAATAAATGCTCCTCTGCAGGCCAGAACCTCCCAGGTTCCTTCCTCCTCCTCCTCCTCCTCCTCTCCCTCTTTCCATCTTTACCAATCAGCTGGAAATAATACATAACAGAGACACAGATGACAACATCAGCATCAGGGGCCTGCTCGGCTTCTCGGCAGCGTCTCTGTTCGGCGCTGCTCTCCCTACAAAGACGCCTGCATCCCTCTCCGCTGCCACGGCACGCAGCATCGCAGCAAAAGGATCCCGGGCGGTCTTCCCCTCCCCTGCTCCGGCTCCCGACCTCCTCCCAGACACCGGAGCCCTTCTTCCAGTGCCCTCATCGCTGTCTGTTCCCCCCCCTCCTTGGCCCGGCAGCCCTCCCTGCCCTGCAGACCTCACCGTTTTCCCCCCAGTGCCCCAGTATTGCCCTCCCAGTGCCCCCCATCACTGCATCTCCTGCCCCACTGCCCCATGAGCTTCACCTCCTGCCCCCCAGTGCCCCAGTACTGCCTCCCCACTGACCCCCAGTGCCCCCCC
>NW_009648532.1:56116-76580 GCF_000708025.1 Charadrius vociferus
CTTCCAGTGCCTAAAGGGGCTCCAGGAGAGCTGGGGAGGGACTCTGGATCAGGGAGGGGAGCAACAGGACAAGGGGGAATGGTTTTACACCGAAAGAGGGGAGATTTAGATGAGAGATGAGGAAGAAATTCTTGACTGTGAGGGTGGTGAGACAGTGTCCCAGGTTGCCCCGAGAAGCTGTGGCTGCCCCATCCCTGGAGGTGTTCAAGGCCAGGTTGGACGGGGCTTGGAGCAACCTGGGCTGGTGGGAGGTGTCACTGCCCATGGCAGGGGGGGTGGAACTGGATGATCTTCAAGGTTCCTTTCCAACCCGAACTATGCTGTGACTCAAAGGCGTTGATGCTGCGGTGAGCAGTGGATGCTTGTGTGGTGGTTACCAAAGGCGCTCTTGAACTTTCAGCTGGTTTTTGGAAAATGTGTTGCTAGGTGTGTGGCATGGCAGCTGGTGCTGCAGGGCGTCCTTTCTTTGTTTCTAGCCTCTGCTGCTTTCTCTTGTTTCCAGCAATTCCAGCTCCCAGGAACAGATTGGCTCTAATTGAAGCATCTTGCTAGTGGCAATTTTGTGACTATTTTAGCATTAAAATACTTTTTGAAGTTGTCTTTGGGTTGGTAGTTGGTCATGCCACTGCAGACGTGGGCAGGTAACCAAGGGAAAAGTTCTGCCTAGCCTAGATAATCAATTTAAAAAAAACCAAAAGGTGTATTTGAGTGTTGAAGAAATGAAACAGCACAATTTGCATAGGATTTGTACTTTCTTGTTGGTGAGGAAGTGCAGCTGAAAACTATGGTCTTACCGAGGCAGTACTGGCCTAATTTTGTTGTAAAAAGTATATTGAGCACCTGGGAGCTGGCAGGAAGAAGCAGGATGAGAAATTTCTTTGTGAACTGTTTTGCTCCATCTCCAGGAGGATTACTAACTCATACTAAAAGCAGTCCAGGGAGAAGCTGGAACAGCTCCGATCTAGTCATCGGTTCTTACAACTACAAAAACCTGCTGCATTTCACTGAAAGAAAACCCCAGTCGTGAGAGCTGGAAATAAATGTCCTGCTGTTCCGGACAGCATGTCTTCCTAATTTAAATTTTTTTGCTGTGGAGTGCTTTCCTGTTCCAGGGGGTGCACCCTGATTCCTGATGCCCTGGGAATAGGCTTCCTCTGATTGGTCGGTTCTTACAACTACAAAAACCTGCTGCATTTCACTGAAAGAAAACCCCAGTCGTGAGAGCTGGAAATGTCCTGCTGTTCCGGACAGCGTGTCTTCCTAATTTAAATTTCTTTGCTGTGGAGTGCTTTCCTGTTCCAGGGGATGCACCCTGATTCCTGATGCCCTGGGAATAGGCTGCCTCTGCTTGGTGAGCTCACTTTGTTTAAATCTGGTGCTGGCGAGTTCGTAAGTAACCTCAGCCGTCATCCAGAGAACTTAACAGCCTGTGCCTTGTTTGTTTGTAGTTTGCCCTAGAAATTCTGTGTGATTTTTCTTGGCTGTGGGCTCACAGCCCTGAGGTGCTGCGCAGGGACCGTTTGTGTGAGTCTGATCTTGTTTTGAGTTTGAATTTTTCTGACTTCGTTTGTCAGCAAATGCAGCTGACTGTTTTTAAGTGAGGTGGCTGGTTCCTTTGCTGTTATCTAAAACACCAGATGAATTTGTCTAATTAAGGAGGGCTATGTTCACCAGAGATGGCAGTAGGTGAACTCTTCTGGTCCGAGTTGCTGATCTCCATAAGACTAGACTGAACTTTCCCAGAAGGACTTTTAAGAGGTTTGCCTGTGTTGGTTTTTTTTTTTTCCTTGTTTTTGTTACTCATATATGAACAAGAATATAAGGCCTAAAGCTCTTCGGCTTTTTAATGCGGGTAGCTCTGTAACTGTCCATTCTCATGCACAAAGCATTTGCAGTTCATGGTAGTGATGCTTTGTAACCTTGTTCTGGCCTGATGATAGTAACAGCTTGTCTCTGTACAAACTATTGACTATTCTGTTTTGTTTTTTTTTTCTTTTCTTTTAACGTAAAAGTAACAGAAATGTGGAAAAGATGAATAAAATGGATTTGCTGACTACTAATCTGCAGAATAAATATCCGCAGTGGATGCTCAAACAAAACCAAGAGGGAGTTTTGGGTGATAAAAAGGTACGTCATCACATGGGAGAAACTTAATTAGTTGCAGGCTGCTTAATAAAACAATATTGGACCACATGCTTTTAGTTAGGCCCACGGCTCTTGATATTTTTGAATGTTTACAGCTGGCTTGCCCTATAAACTGTAATTAAATTTAGGTACTCTGGTGTTCTTACTGGTTGAATTAGCTTGTTAGTCTCTCTCTTTTTTTATTTTTTTTAAATTAAAATATCATGGATACACCAAAAGCTGTTGCTATTACCTCTGTTGAAATTTCTTCCTGACAATGTGAATTTTGGTGGCGAAACCACCAGAGTATAAGGCAGCTTTTGGTGCATTGACCACCCAGTATTGGGGCTGTATACCAGCAAGGACTGGGGATTTTTCATCTAGGTAATTTGAGAGCTCAAGTTGTAGCCTGACAGGGCAGTTTGTTCTGGTAGGGGGTCTCTGCCTTTCTGTGTTTGTACATGTTCAATATTTCAGAGGTTTTGCAGCTCAGAGTTTTCAGAAGAATTAATTTCTCATCAAGATTACGTCAAAGCTTCTGGTGTTCCAAGAATGTTAATGTGTCCGTGAATTATTTTTTTTCCTGCATATATGAGCAATTTCAGTTTAAAATTTCCCACTAGAAGGGTCCCTTCTGTAACATCTGAAACTGCTTTAACAATTAGAAAACTAATTAATGGGAGAAAAGCGGAAGACTCGCTTCAGCAGTTTTCCTTCTATAAAGTGGGAGTAAAAAATCAGTAGCATGGATATTAAAAAATGTCAGGTAAAACCAACATGACTTTAATTTGCTGTGGTACAGCCTGTGTACGGCGACAGCCTGCCTCAACAAGCTCTTTGAGGAAGGGTTTTGATTAAACTTTCACCCTTCATTAACTGGAGAAAATGTTTTGTTGTGCAAGCAGAAAATCGGCAGTGTCTTTGTTTGTTTCAGAATCACCCTCTTCAAGGCAACTTATTGTTTCTGAAACGGTGTTAAAACTTGTTTTGTGGCCTCTTTTGACAGGATTGTCTTGTTCTTCAAGTGTTATTGTGTAATACTTAACTATATTTGCTGTTACTGGCACTGTAGTTTACTTATGTAACTTTAATGAACCGAAAAGTTTTTCAGGGATGTCAATGTTATCAGAAGTTCTGCAGTTCAAGTAAGTTTATCAGTCAAAAACTTCTGGTAAATACGCTTGCGGGGGAGGAAATGTCAACTGGACCATTACAGTTCGCCTTACCTTGTGTGCTTAAATCTTCAGTTTGTAAACCAGTATTCCTCAGTTGATGGTGGATATTGGTCCTTTTAAATATTGCAAGTAGCTTTAAATCCATGGAGTTTACTTAGACCTCTGTGAAGTTCCTCACACACTGTATCTGGCTGGGTTAAATGAAGCAGGCTGGCTGAAACGTGGGACCGAGGGAATGGGGAAACAGCTATTGCATGCAGCTGTACCGAAATAGAGATCCCTCGCAGGACTTCAGCCTGACCATGTTTGAATGGCTTGAAAAATTACTTAACAAATCATTGTCCATTTTTGAATATGTTGTTCCTCAAATTTGAGGTGTGCAAGTGCTAGAGCGTTTGAAGTGGTATTGAGGGGTTTTTGATGCTGTCAAGAATGGATGTTTTCCCTCACTTTGTTCTTGGAAAGCTGCTGAATCTCTTTGGCGGGAAGAATCCAACTAAAATAAATGGAGGTGAAAACTCAGCCTGCATGATTTCAGTCCCAGTGCTTGGAGTTAAGCAAAGAAATCAGGGCATGGACCCAAATGGTTTGATAGAGGGGGAATGTCACCCTGTTTTTGGTTGACGGGCTACTGGCCCTGTGTGAGGAGCGCAGTTCTGCTGCAGGATTTTGGTAACTGCCGGTGCCAGCCTTGCTGCGACACAACATTACAGGCACATGCAGTGGTTGCAGTGCCCGTGCATTTGTGGCAAGGTTCGGCGTGGCTGGTAACTGAGCCTCTTCCAAACGTTGTTTGACAGAAGCCTATCGTTCAGAGGAGTGTTTTGGAAGACGGGCTGCCATTCCTAGAGTTCTGCGGCTCTGTCGTTTACAGCTACGAAGCCAGTGACTGTTCCCTTCTCTCAGAAGATATCAGGTAATACCTCTTACTTTGGTTTTCTTTGGTTTTTTGGTTTGTTTTTTTTGGGGGGGGTTTTTTTTTGGAGTGCTTTTTCCTTTCTGGAAAGGACTTGGCTCTTCTCTCTGTCTCCTTCTGCTGGCTGATGGTGCATTTGATATGTGCAGAGGTCAACAGTTCAGCCAGAGAAAACATCTGGTCACATTGGCTGTCTTCCTCTGTGTGGCAAGTGTTCAGTTTGTGCTTGCAACCAGTAAGACACTTATTTCTCATGATGGTTAAAGTATCTCTGTGAGAGAGATCCCTGGTTTCTCTACAGCGTGTGGTGACTTAAAAACAAGAAACAGTTTCTCAAAGTCTCCGTCGTGCGATGCAGTTACAGTTCTTTTTATGGGAGATGCCACCACTGAAGTTTGCCATCCCTTGGAGCAGAAGTGGTAAAGCCTCTAATGCAGGTCCGTTGCTTTTCCCAGTATGGATAATTCCATGAACTTCAGTGACTTCGTGGGGAAGTACGAGCTGTAAGAAATCAGGTGTATGTGTCAATTCATAACTGGGGTTGGTACGTTTGAAGAAAAGGTAGTAAATTCATGATGCAAATAGATTATTTCCCGACCCTTTTTTGCATAGGACAACTTATGTTACTGGGGGGAAAAAATTCTACGCAAAACTTGCAGTGCAGTGGGACAGATGAAGAACGAGCTTTCAAGGGAATATAAACTATTCCATCACCTTCTGTATCTGGCCATTTCCTGAGGCTTGCTGTACTACTGTCTGCTTGGAGTAAGATACAATGTTTGAAGAGTTTCTGGTAGCTTTTGGGACCAGTGGGAAATTCACCTCCTTACGGTTGTGGTTTTACAATGGTTTCTGCGTCCTGTAGGTGTGAAAGGAAAGATGCAGCGGCTGTGATTCTCTTAGTCACCTTTACGGAAGATGACTGATATTTTAAATACTGGCAGACGAACAGTTACGAGTGAAGAATATCCATTTCTTTTCAGGCAGAGTTTATCAGATGGGGCTGCTGTTGGATTTGATATTGAATGGCCACCATCGTATACTAAAGGAAAAATGGCGAAAATAGCTGTAATCCAGATATGTGTAACTGAGGAGAAGTGTTATTTGTTCCACATCTCTTCGATGGCAGGTACTGTACTTTCTCTCTCCTTGTTAGTCGGGGCATGAGTTGCCCTCTGTTTCTTGTGATTAAGTTTGAACTTGAGCCGTGAGCTGATATTTCGAACTGGGTTGGATAGTAAAAAATGCATCTTCCTGCTCCTCTTTCCTGCCTATAATAAAGGGATTTATTCTTAGAGTATTGCCTGTGTATATCAAGGGGATCTTAGCCCAAGCCTTGCCCCGTGTGCTGGCGTACAGCATTTTCGGTTCTGAACAGGGCAAAAGAATCTTACTTGAGGATTATTTTTCTGTCTGGGAAAGAATATTTTAATTCAGTTTTAAAAATTTAATTCTCTGCTCACATAACTAGCTTTCTGTCTAGTACCAAAATAAACAGTGAACCTAAATTTAGCAGGCTGTGTTTCTCTTTAATTTGGCTTCGATAACAAAAGCCCTCAAAAATGATGGCTGTCGTGCTGTTTGTTCCTAATACCTGCATTTTGTCACATTGGTTTTCAGAAAGAATACTGGATACCTGGTGCGATGCAGCTGTGGGGAGAGAAGGGGGTGTGCTCAACAGAGTCTGAATTCATTACGGATGTGAATAAAAGCTTCCAAATTGGGAAAATTGGAATGAGGGAAGGAGGCTGCAATTTTATAACCTTTGGTTTGAATGTTAGATTGAAACTATGCCTGTGAGATGTCTCTGATTTCCCTGGGGTGCGCATGCTGAGGTATAATAGCGATAATTTTAATGTTGGTGTTCAATCCTTTGTCATTTATAGCAAATGGGGTGGAAAATTTAATTGCTGGAGGCTATTCAATCTGGCAGGCAGAAAGGTACAAGTGCACAAAAGAAAAAGATTTGTAGAAAGGAAGCAAAGGGAAGAAGAGTCATAAAGAGCTGAAATGCTTTTGATTTTAAGAGTGAAGGTGTTTGTGTATTGATGCTGAGTACAGTTGCGTGTGTGTTTCTGTGTGTTACAGCAGAAGATGGTGTTTCCTTGTGAATAATTTTCTAAAATTTCTGTTCTTGCCGATGGGAGATGGACTTTGAGCTGAGTGAGATGTCAGTCTTTTTGCAGGAACCGCAACCAATTTCTGATTATTATGCAGAATACATTTGATCTACAGAAATGTAGACGTTGGCAGGATTAGCCGGTTGGATAAGACTTATTTTTTTTTTGTTAAAAAAAAAAAAAAAAGCTTCTTTCTGCAGGAGGAAGAGAGTGGACAGTTCTTGGACCGTGTGTAAAGGACAAAAATTACATGTATTTGTCAGGAGGATTCTTGATAATTTTCCATTTCTTACTCTTTTTTTTTCGTAGACTTCTAAGAAAATCGGCCAGTCTCTCAGATTGTAGCCTCTGTATAGTCTTGAACGTAGACCTTTTTAGTTCATACAGTCACTTTTCTAGAAAAATGAAGTGGTGGAAATGGAGCACAAGTTCCCTACTGGAAAGTTCCTGTCCTTGAAGGTTTTAATGATGATATTAGGTGAAAATCCCTTGTTCAGTAAGTCAGCTGCGTATGTTGCAGGCTTTCATTTGGTTCAACTGTATTTATCTCCTCTACAGAGGAATTTCCATATTGTGTTATGCCTGAGGTACTTTGGCAATGTTGGACTCTGTCTGTATTTTACAGCACCAGGCTACTACAGTTTTTTTATGTTTTTTTAGCAGTAATTTCCTAATGCTTTGAATTGGACCTGCAACTTCAGTGCCCAACGCAGCCGACTGTGGCTAGAGTTGCAAACGTTGTCTGTATAGCGTGTCAGTGGTAGCCGTGAAAGTGTGGAGGTTTGGTGTGTAAAATAAAATTAGCGATGCAAAGTGACTGTTGAAGCATGTAAATATATATTACAGCAGTGAAAAGGTGAAACTTGAAATCAGAAGTAAGCCAGATACCAAGTACTGTGCACTTGCGCGATACTGTGCGTTTGTAGATGCCCCGAATTACTCTCAAGTGTAATTATAGTATCTAGCTCTGGGTTCCTAAAGGTATGTATTTAAATAAGGTGCTCTAAATTTTAAAGGGAAGCAAACACGGAGGGGAGGAAGAAGCTGCTTTCATTCAAGTATGAAGTGTCTGTGGCTGTTTCCTCCTGTAAAAAAAAAAAAAACAGATATGAAAGCCGCATGCTTTTATTCAGTTCTGTAAACTTGAAAATACCCTTTGATCCAGGATTGCTGTGCCATCAGTTTGAGACAAATCAAAATATAATGCTTAGCATCTGTGTACATCCTTGTATTTTTGTTCTTACTTAGAAGACTGACTTCTCTGGGCTTGGCGGAGGATCTGGTTGGCAAATTGTGTTTTCCAAATGCTGTTGTTGGACCAGCCCAGTGTTAGCACTGAGTGTGCCTCCACAGAATCTGTTTTCCTGGTGATTCCCCATGCTTATGGTTTAAACCGTTTCCCGGGAATGTGAAATAGCAAAAACTGCGAAGGAATAATGTGGAAAATAGTAAAATAATATTGCATTTGGTTTCATGAGCATCCAATTCTGAGAATTAAAATATCTTCCAGTTAGAGGTTGCTGCCCTGTTATGTGGTTTAACAATCTGTAGGACAAATAGAATAAAGTTGTTTAACTTCTATACTTGATTTGTTTTCAGGTGCAGAATGCATTTGTGTATTTCAAATATTTCATTCCTGCTTGTCTGCATGTGATATATTACAAGGAATTGGTGTTTCCAGTTGTTCCAGTGTACAAACAGTCCAATGAGCAGAGCAATTTCTCGGCCTTTCCTCTAAAAGCATAAGTTTTTGCAGATGGCCTTTGTGCTAGGATTTTGTCATTTCCATTAGACTTTCTGGCATCTTCCAGTATTTAGTTTCTGATGTTTGGGCTTAATCTATTTTAGGTTTTCCCAAGGGACTCAAAAGACTACTCGAAGATGAAACAATTAAAAAGGTTGGCGTAGGAATTGAGGGAGATCAATGGAAGCTGATGAGTGACTTTGAAATCAAACTGAAGAGCTTTGTGGAGCTGGCTGACGTTGCTAACGAGAAAGTAAAACTTAAAACCTTTTTGTTGTGGGAGGGAAATCTTGTTATTGTGCTATGCTAAAGGCGGCTTCCCTGTCTTCGTAAGAGTTCAATTCTGATAGCAAGCGTATTATGTAGAATAAAGCAGGGATGTGTTGTAACTTATTTAAAAAGAAAAAGATTAAAAACTCTCAAGAAAGTCTGCAGAACTAAGTACTGTCTTCCAGCGAGCCAGTTCTTAATGAACACTTGTATCCTTCCAGGCCTGTTCACCTTTTGTGTTTACAAGGTATGGCTTTTTAAATCATCTGCAGAGGCATTTTATTTACTTCTTAGTGTTGGAAATTGCCAGACTGTGGTGAGTCAAGGTTCTACAGGCAATGGTGTACTCGTGCCAGCAATGGCTGAACCTTTAAAATAAGACGCAAGAAATATTGCGGAGGCAGTAGAGGACTGATGCCTGTTTGAAGGGAGGCAGCCCTCCTGCCATGGCTTGCTTGGTGCTGGGAGGAAGCGTCGGGGTCTTCCTTGAAGTCCTCCGCGTGGAGGCATTTGCCATGTGATCTGAAGCCATAGAAATATCTTTGTTTCCATGACTCTGAAGTTGGTGTTGCCTCTGCTCCCATGCAGGGACAGTTTCCAGCGCCTGATGACCCGTTGTTTAGAAGTAGCGTTGCATTTGGCGCACCCTGAATTTCAGTTTAGGTGGATTTTGGTTAGATGTCGTTGGGGAGATCTGTGCTGTCTTACTAGGGAAAAGAGCACAAGGTTCATTACCTTCCAAATCATCCTGCCATTCTTATTTCTCGTGTCCCTTAACGCTTTCCTGCCTTTTTGTATCTGCAAGGCTTTTCCTTGCCTGTACTCGGTCTCTCCGTGCACTTCTCTTTCCTTCTGCACGATTTTTTTGTTTGGTAGGATAAAAGCAACAATTGCAGTTTCCCGGTGGAGGGATAGAGATTTATGCTCAGAAATAATATTACTTATACCTTTCTCTGTTCTATGCATTATGTACCCTATGTAATTAAGCGGGGGAGAGGGGAGCGTGGTGTATCATCAGCATTTGGGGCAGTGCTCTCCATACAAGCCACCTTGAAGTTTCAGTTCCTAGTGGGTTGGAAATAGTGCAAATTAAACTTTTTTGCTCAGGCAATAGAAGGAGCTGTTTCTTTTCAGACTTGGAGTTCCTCAGTTCATCCCCCCCCCCTTTTTTTTTAATCCCAGCATCCAAGTCCAGGATAATTTGTTATGAAGATGAGCACTGTGATTTCTGATAGCAGCTTTAAAGTCTTCCGCTAAAGAGAAAACAAACCAAAAATAAACTTGAAAGTGAAGCTCGAGAGAACAAAGAATAGGGTTGTAGATAATGGCACAATCCAAAGGGGAGGGCTTGGGGGAACCTAAAAGGAACAGTTGGTAGTTGGTTTTGTCTTTTTTTTTTTTATTTTTTTTTACACCAGATTTAAGGGGATGAGCTGATAATGCTGCAGTGCTGCTGTTTGCCCGACAGTTCTGCATGTTTTGCAAGTTGGAATAGCAGAAAGCTGTGCCCGTGAGTCTTGGATCCTTGGGGTCTGAAGGAAAGTTTCCCAAACTGGCTATTAAGGCAATAGCATTTAGCAATTGTGATTGACAAGTATGGTTACAAAAGCGATTGAAAACAGCAGTGTGGTGGGGTAACTTCTAGAGACTTCTGATGGACTGCTTCCCAGCACACTGAATAGCGGTTAGCGTGGTTTATAACTGCGCTCTTTTGCTGGCACTTAGTTTAGAACTTGCAAAAGATGACAGAACACTTACAGGCAGACTTTAATATTCCCGTGTTTATATTAAATAAATGCCTGGTGTTTGATACTGAGTTTAATTAGAAAGGCAAATAATAGAAAAATCCCAAAGGAAGGAGGAGTTGCTGTTTAAGTCTATGGCTTTTATTTTATCCATCCGCAGACTATGTTATACAGACACTTCCTATTTTGGTACCACCTCAAATTGCACAGACTCATCTTGCCCTAATGCCATCTTTCCAGCTTGACGATATAGGTATGTCCCCTAACAATGCAGTTTCAGAGCAGGGAAGTACGGGATTCAAATGGCCAATCTGCCTTTTAATATGATGAGAGCAGAATTAGGCCTGGAGAACAATCGCTGCTTTGAGAAACTAGTTTGTTCTGACTAACCCAGAGCTCTTTGCTTCTTCTGAGGGATTATGTACACTTTGCCGATTTGAGGAATACGTTCTGCCAGGTCCAATTGCTTTCTCCTTTATACAAGTCCTCTGTTGTTTTTTTTCTTTTCCCAGCTGAAGTGTAAGGAGATATGGAGTCTAAATGGTCTGGTCAAACACCTTTTTGGTAAGCAGCTCTTGAAGGATAAGTCTGTCCGCTGTAGTAACTGGGAAGAGTTTCCACTCAACGAGGAGCAAAAATTGTATGCAGCCACTGATGCCTATGTACGTACAAGAAGAGATCACTTTTCCCCATGTATCAATAAATTCCTTCTCTAATGTGCTGTTAGCTGCTGGGTTTAGTGCCTTTCTCCCACAGAACATAACGAACGTAGGAAGGCTCGGAGGTCCACTGTGGATACAGGATGCTTAAAGGTAGAAATATTATCAAGCAGGTTGCTGTCCCGGTCCTTCTGTATTACCTTTTAAACCTCAGTGTTCATCCAGAGCTTCATAATATCTTCCCTGTTGAAGAATGATATTTCTTGTGTGTGACTCGGTAACCTGTCTCATTGCTGAGATCACTTGAGGAAGATACTGTGGTGAACATTTTGTGTAGAAAACTGAATGTAGATGGAAGAAAGAAACCCCATTCCACAGCAGCCTTGAGGCTCCTGTGAGGTCCTCACCTCTTAATGTTTCCTGGTGTTGCAAGACTTTCCTTTTTATTGGAGCCTGTTCTCGAAGCAGAGCTCCTGGAGGTTCTGCTGTGCTCTGAACGTGCCAGGTAACATGGGCACCAACAGGCACGACTGAGGAGTGTCTGTCTGGTTGGACTCGCTTCAAGTTGTCACCTCAGGGGAGTGAGATTTGGTGGAGCAATCGGGTGAATCTGTCTGTATGGAGTAAGCCTAAATTCTTGCAGCAGGATTATCCCCACAAAGGTGTAACGTGGCTGACGTGTATTTAAGTACAAGAATTACTGATGGAAGTGAAGAGTGCTAATTACCTTTTTGGTTCCCTTGTCTGCAGGCGTTCACTGTAGTTTGTTAATACTTTTGGATGTGTTTTCTCCTGGGGTTTTTGGTCATCTTTTTTTGAGCTGCTTATGAACCAAAATCCTGCTAAATATAATATGTGAGATAAGCAACTCTGAAGAAATACAACCTTCTCCAGTGGCTAATACAGCACAACCTCAGTATGGATTACCAGGAAGAGTCATTTAGTTGCATGTGAATCTTTGTACCTCTGTAGAAGTCTCTGCTTTTTACCATTTTGAAAACGGTGTAGTTTTCCCACAGTTCTGTGAAGGGATTTACCAAAAAGCTGCTGGGTGCTGTCTTCTTTCTGGGAGAAAGTTGTTCTTTATGGCAGCAAAATAAAATCCTTTCAGGCTTTTATTTCTGTGGTGAGGTTAGGTAGAGGAAGGGAAGTGGGACAGTGGTCTGGTTTGTTGGTTTGGTTTTTTTCTTGTCTGACTCAGGAAACACTGCATATTTTTTAGTTTAGTTAAATGTTAAACTGGAGAGGGTTTAGCACCTGTTAAAACTCAAATCACTAAGGAAAGGAGCTCTACTTTTGGTGCCCGGTGCAGCTGCTGTAACCAGCTTTTTCCAGGTAA
Organism: Charadrius vociferus; assembly: GCF_000708025.1. Lineage (NCBI taxonomy): Eukaryota > Metazoa > Chordata > Aves > Charadriiformes > Charadriidae > Charadrius > Charadrius vociferus. The sequence goes on from NW_009648532.1 coordinate 68,209, forward strand.
TGCCTTTATTTCTGTGCTCTGTTCACCTGGCCTGCCTTTTGGAGCCTCAGAGGAAAACACGAGGGAGTAACTTGTTTCTTTCTCTTTCCTCTTCCAAGATGCTTTGGTTAACATGCGTAGCCTAATTAGCACATTCCTGGCTTCAGGCTGTGTTTCCCTGTTATAACTTATTATTCATATCAAGGGAAATATTAAGCACACAGAATCTATCTTAGTAGCTTCATAGCTATTCTCTTAGAGCACTACGTAAAATCTGTGTGAGGGGGAGCAGATGGTGAGACCGGGAACGGAGTCCTTGGAGCTCTTTATTCGCAGCTAACTTTCTAAGATAACCATGCTGGGGTCTATAGAAGAGTATCCACTACAATGTGGACCCCAAGTCAGGACTTCGCCTTTCGGGAAGCATTCTGTAAAACGTTACCTGGTTGTGATGAGCAATGCAGTAAGGCAGACCTTTTCACTGTTATATATCATGGGCCAACAACTCAGAATTTGATATTCACCATGTATTCGTGCCATGGTTTGCTAAATTAATTATTGTGGTTTTCTTGTTTAGTCTCTAAGATGTTGTTTTTCTGCGGAGTACTAACTTTTTTCCATTTTTCTGCAGGCTGGCTTCATCGTTTATCAAAAACTGCAAAATATGACTAACAGAGACCAGAAATTATGTTTTGTAAGAAGAGGTAAATTATGCAATCAAGCATAAGGAATTTATTCAATTGTACAACTTAATATTCTATTTCCCAACAGGTTGTTTTTTTTGTAGTATCTTCGTGTCAGGGTTGTCTGTTTTCTTGGTGATTAGAGATGACTTCCAGAGAGCTCAGACTGTAAAGGCTCTTGCATAGCCTGGGTTACCATACTGTGAAACTATTTTCCGTAGCGATGTAGGAATGCGATCTTGGTACGTTGTTTGTTTCTGCTGTATACAGAGATAGTAAGAATCCCTGCTCTCATTCCAGTTTGTTTATGGAGACACTGCAGTGAGTTAATTTCAATTCTGCTGTTGCAGGGACAAAAATCTAGTTTAAGAAGAAATAAGACCACAAAAAAATACATTTTTATGAAGTAATGTTCTTCTTGAGGTATATAAATAGGACCCATTTTTTTTTAGAGTGGTTTAGCATTATTTATTTGATTAGAAAAGTGATTCTAAAACCTTAGGTTTTGTTCAGTTCTATGCTTCGTAAGAAAGTTGTGTTGCATGTAGCTTATAGTTGAAAAAAAGGCAGGGGGGGAAGTTTATTTCCTCTTTGCACTGGCTGAATTTTACTTTTCTGTCAAAGACAGAGGTGGTAGTACTATCACCTTAATATGAGGTGCAACTTTTTGGCTTTGGTTTAGTTAGTATGTCTGTATTAGCAGCTCTTTCCTGGAAGCTGGGGGGTATACTGGGGAAGGATTGCTTTGTAACGGTCCTGTTCTGTATCCTTTTTCCCTGAGCACGTGTAACGTGCTGCTGGAAGAGATGCAATGCTGAAGTACACGGAAGCTTGGCCTGGTTCCGAGTACTTGATTTCTAAGCACTGGAAAATGCTGCCTTATCTGTAGATCTTGTAGATATGCAGTACTTGAATGGAACTTATTTGTGTACAGATGTTAGACCTCAATTATTGTGAAATAACTCTGACACTTCTTATAGATGACATGTCGGAGGGTGTGAAGGAGCGCTTGACTTCACTAGCGGAAGAGATAACGGACCTGGCTTCTCGCATCCCTGACTCTTCTGGGCAACTTGAAAACTTGCAGAGGTTAGACTTTTGCCAGCCTGTTTCTACGTTATCTGTGAGATCGTTGTTTTGTTCTTGCTCCCCGAGGTCCTACGCAACCAAATACACGCGTGTTAACAGCCATCTCTGTTATCTGTGCGTCCTTTTCCAAAAAAAGAAAGCACAGTACACTCAATGGGAAAACATTATCTTCATACATAGGAACATAGTTTTTCACTGACCTAACTGCAGTGGGTTTGACACTGAACTTTGAATCTGTTTCTTCTTGCTGAAATGCACAGCAAGACCTTCTTTCATAAACGCTCAGGACTCGCACGTGCCTAACTACTAGAAATATGGAGAGTTCATACAAGCATGGGGGCGATAACACAAAGAGTGTTTTCAGAGAGCCTTTATAGGTTTTATTCACTATAAAGGAATTTGATTTTCTTCTCACCGAAGTGGAATGCCAATTGCATGTGAGCGTTGAGCCTTTTTATGTGAACTTTTGGACAAACTATCTGGAGAAACAGACTGCTTTAGAATCCTCGGTTCTACTTGTGGCAAAGATGTATGTATGTAGTAACTGCCTTTATCATTTTGGTTTAACTTTCTTGTTTTACTTTCTAGGGCTGCAGAAATACTGACTGACATTACAGCGAATGTAAAAGCCCTAAGAAGCACGCTGTTTGGTTCAGGTTCCCCTTGTGTACTGGAGAGGAGCTGTGGCGCAACTCCAACAAATCTTGAAGCAAAGTCAGCAAATGTTGAAGCACAGAAAGTTAAAACGCCTGAATTTGCTAAACAACTTGAAGGTGACTTCAGTATCTGCTCTGACGCTACACTAGCTGGCCTCTGGGAGGGAGATGGTAATGAAGAAGAGGCAGAGAGACGTAACACTGTTGTGGAAGATGGGGCTGCAGCAGCCAGCTCTAAGGACGTAGCAGACAGAGATGATTTCATGTCACTAGACATTACTGAGCAAGAACTTCAGATCTTAGAACGTCAGGCTGAAAAAGAATTGCTCAATGAAGCTGTACCTGAGGTAATGAGAAAAGCCCTCCTTAATACTGGACACTCAGCAGAGAAATTGATCTCATCCTTAATTTCCCCCAAGATTTAAAAATGTTCTGTTCCTGAGGGAATATTAAGGTGGGCTGGAAGAAGGGCTCAGAGTATGGAAAATATTTGTGGAGGTAGTCAAGCACTGAGCTGCTCTTCAGTCGTGTGGTTGGAAGGATTAGTACTGAATACAGAAGCTCTAGATAGTCTGATTAGTTTTCCTCTTTCAGTTGCTAATATGTTATCAAAGAATCTCTTGCAGTATGGGGACAAATTCTACACTTGAGCATCTCCAACTTGGTCATGAATAAAAAGCAGATCATTTTCTAAGGGAGCTGTAAATAGCAGTCCTTCTAGAGACAGCTGAATGTGGATTGATGCTTCTTAAATCAGATTATAATTTCCTTACGTTCCAAGTGTTTCGCACATCTGGTGATGCTACTGTTTTTGTCTCTTACTACAGGGCCTTGTTATGTTCTAATTTCTTTCAGATATTTTTTTAATGGTGCTGGTTACAGAGCTGAATGTTGAGCTTAGTTACTTTTAGGAAGAAGTAAAAGCATATAGAGAAGTAGTTTATAGTATGTACAGAAGGTTGAAAGGTTGCATGTAGAATAGAAATAACTTTAAGAAGAAATTATATTTATTTTTTTTTTAGGGGGCATGCTCCACAGACAATGAACAAAATATTTCCTGTGTCATTGAAAGTGATGAAGAACTGGAAATGGAGATGCTTAAAGTGAGTGCCTCAGGGTTTTGTTTTTTAATTCTTTTATAGTGATGCTCTTGGTTCACAGCGGAGTGGAGTGTAGTTGAGGGGAGGGAATATGGAGCAAAATGGTGTTGCTTAGAGAAGGTGGACGGAAGACAGATGAACGTGTGGATACGTAAAGAATTCAATTTACTAGTGTGAGACTTCAATATCGCTTGCATCATACCGCATCTTTACCAGCTTGGACTTGATCCACCCACTCTCACTGTATTTGAGTAGATTATCATTCATAAACTGCTCTGCTCCGTGTCGTGCATTCAAACCCTGGTCCAAGGGGTTGAGCTGACATGGGGGTTTCTGGGCTGTAGGTCAAAATGCTTTGTAGCGGTGTTCTGCAGACCTCTCTTAAAGTCTTTTCACTTGTGTAACGTTAATTTTCTGAAAAGACTTATATATTAGATTTAGATGTTGTCTTATTTTTTTCTTTACCCTGGCTCTTTTCGTGATGCCCAGAAAGTGTGGTATGTGTTTTGAGTAAAGTCACTGAACGTTTCCACCAGAGCAGTCACAAGTGTTTGTGTGCTTGTACACCTGTGAAGGTGAAGTGTGTTGCTTACAGCGAAGTAGGAAGCAAGATTCAAAGGTCTGGGGAAACAAGCTGGACTTTCTTCTCGAGAATGACCAGTTCTCTTCTGGATGGTTGTCAGTGCTGCATGTCAACCTTCTAGAAAAGGTTTTTTGACCACAATTGCAAACTTAAGTAGAAGGTATTTAGTTAGTGTTCCTCTGAGTACCGTGTTTTGGAAACAATGAGTGTAACATGGCATTGGGATCCCATCCTTTGTGTTTTTGTCACTAGCCCCTTAAGTCACTTCTCAGTGAAACTTGTGCCTTCATCTAGTTGAGAGTAATAAAAAAAAACAAAACAAAACCAACAAACCACCAAAAAACAAAAAAACAAACACAAACCCACCAACCCTAACCACTGATTTCATAAAATGAGATTTCAACACCTTCAAAATTTCAAAGACCTTTTTGCAAAGAAGAAATAAAAGCTGTTGTAATGGTACCCAGGAAATGGCTCTTGGAATTTGAGTGGTACTGGTAAAGTAGTTTGACAGCTGTGCTCTTCTTTGTGCTGTGTGCCAGTAGAATTAAGTCAGACTAAAACTCATGTGTCCTTATATCATGTTAGCTCAGACGTGCATTCTGTCTACCCTTTCATGCTCTGAAATATTTTTTTTTCCTCCTGATTTCTCAGTCTGTAGAAGATGTAGATGATTTTGAAGGAGTTCTAACTGAAAGAGAGTCCAATAAAGCCAGGAAAACTCCCGACACAGAATTGAACGTTGCACTAGATGATGAAGATGAAGGCATTGAGGAAGTAGAGGAGGAATGTTTGGGTATGTTTTAAATTATAGTGGACAATGAAATAATAAGAAAAATCCAGTCTATAGAAGCAGATGTGGATGAGTGGTGACGTTTTGTGAGTGGTTTCTTAAAGCAGAAAGTTAAAACTCATCTGGGTTTTGGAAGGAGCGCTTGTCTGTGTGTCAAGATGAAAATTTGAACATGTCCTTGGCAAAACATATTTGACTGCTGCCATGATCAGTAGATGTTATATATGCTGAACGGGAGTAAAACCGATGTGGAGGTCATGCAGAATTGAGGGGACCTATTCAGACCACAGCAGAGGAGAAAATGGTACCTCCACTGCACGCTTTTGTTGTGTTGTCCCCTACTGCTGTTTCGTGGCAGAATTCTTAGGAAATTCCAGCTTGGAGGTGATCTTGACCCGATGGTTTGGAGCTGACCCTGCGGAGACAAATCAAATGGAGAAAAGAGGCTGAACTGTGAGGTGAAATACACCTTGCCTTGTTTGGACTGTCACTGTGTGAAAGCTTCTTTCTCTGGTTGTGTAAGTTAGAGTGGACCTTGGAAAGGAATGGCATCAGGCAGGAGAAGAGGTGCCTGCTTCTTCCAAGCAGAACGTGGGCTGCTAGATGGGCACAGATGAGTTAATTGTTTGTTTTTTCAGTTCATGTCTCTAAACAATGGCCAGGCAAGCTGTTACAGGGAATGTGTGCTTCTCCAGCAGAGGGAAAACTAGGTGAAAATGTCATGCTTTCTACTGCTGAATGTTAATTATAAATTTCAACAGAGATCCTGAATATGTTTCTTCAGTGTTCACGGCAAGACGATGACTTTGTCAGCAACTTGCTGTGTCGGGTATTGATTAGTGTAACTTCAGTAGGGTCTTTAAAGACATGTCTAATAAAACATCTCTGGTACCCAACATGTTCCAAATAATGCAGCTATGCATTACAATACCTATTGCTTTATTTCATTCAGCTATACGCTTTCCTCTTCATGCAGGGTCTCTAAGGAGCCTGTTTTGGGGTTTTTTGTCCTTTTGTTCTAGCCCATAATATCTTTAGTTTGATATCTCTCTTCACTGGAGTTGCCCAAATCCTAGGCCTTGGGCATCACTAGCCACGAGCAGGCTGTTGTTAGCAAGACAGTGCTTCATCTTCTTAAAATTTAATCACAGAAGAGCTTTTTTTCTCCTTTCTCCCACTAAAGATCCATTGCTACCAGTACCTAGTGAAAGCCACATCGCATGTCTGAAGACGCATTTTGGGCATTCTTCTTTCAAACCGTAAGTATACTTTCTGTTAAAATGTACACTCTAAGGTTCATTTTATTTCCCTTCTTTCAACTCTGATTATTTTTTTTATTACTACTTACTTTAAAAACCACTAACAAACTAGGACCTGTGCAAAATCACTAGGAAAAGACAAGCAGCCTTTGCCACAACAAAATGTCAAAATAAATCTTATGGAGTGTTAACTGCAGTACTGTACGCTCACAGTAGAGGATGAGTTTCTTGACTCTTCTGATGCCATACCTCCTGTGATCGAAGCTTTATTGTATCGGGTCTAGTTCAGGTGTTTTAACATCTCTGGAGTTTGCTTGCTGTTTATTCTCTGTATGGTAAACTTCCTTAGTCTGGTTATTCTTTGCTATGTGGCTGTAATTAAGGAGGGACAGGTTTCTGGCTATGTAGTGTGGTGTAATCGCGATGCAGTATGTGCTTGTGTACTCAAGCATTGCTGTTACAGTTCTTAAGTTCCATGGGAATGGGATGAAATGGTCCTGGATGACTGGTGGTGGAATGCTTTCTGTGCAAGACAAATCCTAAGAGCAACCCCTGGGGGGAAGCTGCTTTACTCAATTGAAATATTTGGTACAATTTTGGAAACGGGGTGGGTTGGTTTTCTTTTTTCAAATTGACCGCGGTTATATGCACTTGCAAGACCACCAGAGCATGGAAATTGTGCTAAATCAAGGTCCTGTTTAGAATCTTTTGCATTGGAGGTAACTAGTTGTTTTCGGTGTTTGTGGATCAGTTATTAATGTATGGGAGACGTGGTTGTTTTTGTGATCTTCTGTGACTGACTGCATCAAGCGTTGCTTGCCTGAGTCCTGTTAGACACCCCTACTGTAACACTGGTGGGTCTGCCTGCAGTAGTTGGAGTGTTTGAGCGGTTGCAGCACGCAAAGACAATCTCTAAGGCAGCCGGAAGGGTTTGGTTAACCTGAAACTCAATTGATTATGCAGTTTCACAAAATGTACGTGTTATACATGGTAGCAAAAATAAAATACTCCCCTTTGTTTCATTTAAAGGGTCCAGTGGAAAGTGATCAATTCTGTTATAGAAGACAGAAGAGATAATCTTGTTGTCATGGCAACTGGTAAGTTACCTTTACATCCTAAGAAGAAGTGAAAAATCCTTTCCTTTTTGGGGAGAGTCGTACTCAAACCTGGAGATGGTCCACGTAGCTCATATGAGCAGGGTGCCCTGACCGAGACTGTGTAAGTCTGCACCAGCTATGCTGGCTACTTTTTTTTCGATCCCAGCCTTTGTCTCTGACCTTGGTGTAGAGAGGGGTATCAAATGGATGCTGACCATATTTATCTCCCATCTTTGTTCCTCTGTTGGCAGAACAAAGGCTGCTTTTTTTTTTTTCTTTAGGGCTCAACGAGGCGTTAGAATTGTCTTACAGCTGTATGTTATAGCTGCATAGAAAGCATGATGTTTCACTTCTGCCTTTTTTCTTTAAGGCTATGGAAAAAGCTTGTGCTACCAGTTTCCTCCTGTTTACACTGGATTTACAGGAATTGTCATCTGTCCTCTTATCTCCTTGATGGAGGACCAGGTGCTGCAGCTGACGTAAGTAATGTGGTAGTAACAAGCTGCTGCTGTATTTCCCGTGGAAACCCACAGATTCTGCTTGTGGCATTTCTTGGCGTTTAAGTCTGCAGCTTTGTACAGCAAGCTGTTTGTGTGTCAGCTGTAAAGCATACGTTTCTCAAGGAACACATGCAAACGCTGTAAATAGTCTAAGATCACTGGATTTGCCAATTACATGAACTGTAGGCTGAATCTGCAAAGAACCTGTGCTGGTGGGTGGTTCCGGAAGGTGGATCCTCCTCAAATATTTCTGGATTCACAGCCTGGTTTTGTGCAGACGGCGCTGATGGAGGAGCTTCACATGCTATTTGAGCCTGAGAACTATGTCCAAATTCCGTAGAGCTTCCTTTGGGGCTGAGAAATAATGTCTGAACAACATAGAGCTGGAAGCTGTAGGCCGTTTGGATCAAAGTTATGGCACAGGTGGACAGCGTAGCAGGTCTCCTAACACCTGGCCTCTTTGCTTCTTAAAAGATCTGATGGGGGAACCAGTGGGTGACACTGAATCGCTCTTACCTGAGCAGTTAAAGGTGTGGTGAAGATAAATCTCTTTGATTTTTGTAACCTGATAATGCTTTCTCTAGCTGTACTTGCTTTCTGTTATAACAGCTATTCACTTCTGACACTCTGTCA
>NW_009648532.1:76658-104040 GCF_000708025.1 Charadrius vociferus
TAGGGGATATGGAGGGTTTTTTTTGAAGTAAGAAACATCAGTTAGGTGTGGTATTTTCTGCTGCACATCATGAGTGTGTGCAGATGAATGGCTGGACAGCCTAAGCTGGCTCTATAGCCAGCTCCTAGACTGAGTATTAATCAGCAGGGTGTCGCTATGTATTCAGCTGCTTCTTTGGCTTCTGTACTGTTTTTCTCAGTGGAAAGGGTTTATTCACTACCTTCTCAGTGGGTCATTTGTTTTGAAGGCTGAGGAGACTGAATTTCTACAACCGAAGGCAATTCAGTAATTTGTCTGTCGGTCCGGCTGCAGTTCTGCTAAGGACCGAAGCACAGAGGAACGAGGGGGGAGAAAGTATTGGAACAAAAGGCTGCAGTAAAATGCAGTAAATAACCTAGTTAAGAAGAGAGGGGTTGTTGCGGGCTCCTGAAGGAGATCAAATATGAAGTGGCTGAGCTGGTATGCATCATTACTGAATCTGTTGTGAAAAAGCAGCCACCTGATTGAAAATTAGCAGATGCAGCACCAAAGACTGAAAGATGAGACAAAAAAATGCACACTGGTAGGGCTTATATCCAAATGTGATGAATTGTGTAGGATAATAGCTAAAGAAAATATATTTACTGTATTTTCTTATGGATGTTTAATTAGTAAACATAGCTCTTGTGCAAGGAAAATGGTCTTTATTTGGGAGAGGGCAACAGCTGGAGGGGAAGTGGAAGAGCACGTGGGTGGCAGGAGTAGCCAGTCTCCCACTCCTGCTTTTCAAAAGGGGTTTCCCCACAAAGATCCTTGGAAGAAAGTAGTCTCTGACCCTGCAGCTTGAACTTCCTTTGTGAAGTGCTGGCATAGGCAGAAAGCATTGAGACTAAATCTGTTCATGACTGTGCTTTTTATTTCTGCAGGATGTCAGAGATTCCGGCTTGCTTGCTTGGTTCGGCTCAGTCGAAAAACATCAAAGAATGTGTCAAAGCGTAAGTCTTAGCTAAGCTTTTTTGGGACTGCAGGTTCTGACGTGGTTGTACTTGAGAGGTAGGATGTCGCCCTGATCTGACATCGCTGAAACTCTAGATTCTGGCCCAGACCTGGAACCTGGCACTCGGTGATATCGCTTGCGTTCAACCAGGCTGGGGATGTGGGAAGCTGTAGCCTCTCTTGTGCCCTCTGGCTGGGGAGATGGGGCTTGTTGAGTCAGCTTTACGTTGTGAATTGTACAGGATTTTACACGGACCTGTATTTGTCACCAAGTCAGCACAACAGTCCCTTCTTGTTTTAAAGGCCAGTAAATCTCTCGACTCTTTGCCTTTACCTGTAGTGCTGTGCACTACCTTACTTTCGTATGGATCTGGAATGCTTTCTGTGGTCTTCCTTTCTCACATTCCCTGTCTACAAGTCTGTACTTGTTCTTCTTTACATTTTCTAGACAGTCATGGTTTGGTTGAGTTGTCTGGGGTTTTTCCTTCTGTGACGGTGTATTTTCTTGATGTTTCAGGGGTCAATACAGAGTCATCTATATGACTCCAGAGTTCTGTTTGGGGAACTTACAGTTACTTCAGGATCTTGACCAAACTGTTGGTAAGTTGGAGACAAGGTTGTGGATGAGTTGGCGGGCAGCTTAAATGCATAATTACATTTAAACTTTCTTAATGCTTGAACATTCTTCACCAGTTTCTTACCACTAGTGAGCTCAGAGGCTAGTGTAGTGACTGCCAATAAATGTTGTTGTAAGATCCTGTCATTGATGGAAAAAAGATCATATGTGAGTAGTGTCTTTAGCACGGGCTTGGCATGGAGATGTTAGACAAGTTATTGGAAACAGAGGTGCTAAAACACTGATCTTCAGATCACAGGAAGTGAAATATATATCACTAAATATTTAGCCTCTGAAGTATTCTAATCTCTCGGGTCTTTCTCAGAATGTAACAATGAAATTGTGTTTCGAAACACTAATGCATCTTCAAAATTCTCTTTTCATCAAAGATGGTGCAGCTGATGGATCTCTCACAGTAGAGTAAATTCAAGGCACATAAACTCCAAGAATTTTTTTTTTTATGCTAAAGAACTGAGTTTCTAGTGCTGCAGGCAGACTATCTAGGGAGAAGACAAGCCATCTGAATTTCTGGAGTCACAAGAAACTGTATGCTTGGCCTCTGACATAGGGTGCTTTGAACGTGCAGATTATAATGGGATATCTGTACTCAAGTTGAGGGTTTTTTCTGATTCGGAAAATAAAGGTTAATGTACAAGGACATCTCTAACCTCTCTCCCCTAATTTTTCTGGACTTGCACTTCTATTCATTGCAGACCTGAGACACTCAGGCGTTGTTTTAAGATTGAGAAAATAAAACTAATGACATCTGTAGTCAGCTTTTGCGGCTTATTATTAATGAAGTCTGGGAAGCAGGGGGTGGGAAAAGGTCTTGTCAGAGGTAGTTCAAGATTTTGACCCATTGTGAGGGATGTTGGAAACGTGGAGCTTGGAGAAGGAAGAAGGGATGGAAGTCTGTGAAAGCTCTTAGTCCTTTTTACAAAAGAGGTCTTTATAAAAATGGGTCTGGGGAGTCGGTACAGCAGAAGGCATTCTAGAAATAAAAACTTAAGCAGACTGCTGGTATCTTCTCTGTAGAGCTTGAAGTTTTGCAGAATAGGTGTTTGTATCTTCCCACATCGGTGTGTCTTGTTAATGTGTCCATGCTGTGGTTTTGTGCCCACCAGGTATTACTCTCATAGCTGTTGATGAAGCTCATTGCATTTCTGAGTGGGGCCATGACTTCAGAAATTCCTTTAGAGGTCTAAGCTCATTAAAGAAGATTCTGCCATCGGTGAGCTTCTGATATGTTCGATTTCCAATGTATGAGAAGGATACGATCTCGTTTTATATGATAGTTTGAAATATCAATCTTTCGATGTTGCTCTTTGGGAGCACTTACCATGCTGTTTTGGTGTTTACGCAGTCCCTGTCAGTGATTTGAGCTTTGTGGGGTTTTTTCCAAACATTTAAATGAAGAATAGTCTGAACCCGGACTACCAGAAACATCTGAAAATTAAGTTACTTTGGATCCTTATGCTGTAGAACACGATGTTCCTAAGCTTCTGGTTTAATATTCTTACGCAGTCCCTGTCAGTGATTGAGCTTTGTGGGTTTTTTTCCAAACATTTAAATGAGGAATAGTCTGAACTCGGACTACCAGAAACATCTGAAAATTACGTTACTTTGTTGGATCCTTACGCTGTAGAAGATGATGTTCCTAAGCTTCTGGTTTAATATTTTTAATGTTTTTAAGTGTTTTTTAAACTGGCTGGCTGAGCGGCTTGCAAGAACAAGCAACTGTGATCTCTAGACATTCCTCAAGCACTTGCCACATAAGCTCAAAAACTAAAACTTGAACATTACACACTCTTCTTAGAAGTTTTGTCTTATGTTCCTGAAATTTAGCCGACGACGTCAGAAAATTATCGTAGACTCGCTGAAGGTGTAACGCATTCAGAATAAAACCCCATATTTCAACAGTGTTCTGTCCACGTCTACTCTCCTGAACAGTGTAGACCAAAGCTCTAGGAAGCTAAATAATAACTATATTTTTCAAACAGTTGAGCTGCTCCAGTGATCATAAATAGATTAAAGTGCCTGTTTACATGCTGTTTGAGTTTTGAATCAGTTTGGTTTTTTTTTTTTGGTTAAAAAAACCCCAGTGAATTCTCAGACTTTTTCTGCTACTTTTCACTGCAGGTTCCCGTTGTTGCTTTAACTGCAACCGCAAGTCCATCGATTAGAGAAGACATAGTGAATTGTCTGAACCTGAAGAATCCCCAAGTCACGTGTACTAGTTTTGACAGACCTAACCTGTACTTAGAAGTTGGACGACAAAGTGGAAATATCCTTAGGGATTTGAAGCAGTTCCTTACTAGGAAAGGAAGGTAAGGATTTAAGCCTGTTTTCATTGATCCCTCAGATATACTTTGGTATTTCGGAGTTTTGCTAATGTGTACTAAGAATTGGTAGCAGTCTTAAACTGACAATGGTGAGGAGGAGCCTGGGCTTCCTCTGTAGCTTGGCTCTGATATCATGCTAGTCACTTGTGTCCTGTGTTGTTGTCCCCTCTCCCAGTTGAAAAAAAAAGGCTTTTGAGGTAAGGAGTGATGGACTCTCGCTGGTCGCATGTTGCTGACTTAAGGATCTTCAGGATCATTTGATCCTCAGAGGATCTGCTGACACTGTAGTAATTTGAGTGATTATGATGGATTGGCTGGTGGGTAACTTTCCAAACAGTATTGTGTAAAACGTGTGTGAGTCTGTTATAAATCTGTGGTAAGATCATTTTTTTTAAATAAAATTAATCTAAGCAGATGAAGTGCAGTCCTCTTCTGTTAGCAGACCCAGTGGTGTTCCCGTTCGGGCTCTGTTCTCCTTCTCGCAAGCTACAGTGTGTGTCTCTACAGTAATATAAATGAACTTCTCATTGCTCATTTGTACCTTGTTATGAAAATGTAGACCTTTTAGAAGTGACAGCTGTAAAAGCGTATTTCCTGATGACTCTAAGGAAATTGGGAGGCCTTATCCTGCTGCTTCTACGGAGACCAAGATCTTCTGTGTTTTGCAAAATAAACTTAAGAGCACCAAATAACTTCCAAGTCAATTGTTCCAAAGGAGAGACAATTTGTGTACGAGTGGACTGGTTAAAGTCTGTTGCAATTTCTAAATCCCCAAGAAGGTGAACTGCTGGAAAAGCTACGTTGCCTTTTCAACTAGGTTCATTCTGACTTTTTGCAGAGGGGTGGCTGCTTCTCTTCTGCATCTTTACGTGTTGCTGTTATTTATAGCAGTTCTGCGTATGAGTTTGAAGGCCCCACTATCATCTACTGCCCTTCAAGAAAGGCCACTGAACAGGTTGTGTCCGAATTGATTAAACTTGGTGTGGCCTGTGGTGCGTACCATGCAGGCATGGGAATCAAACAAAGGAGAGACACCCATCACCAGTTCATGAGGGACGAAATTCAGGTATGTAAGAAATGAAGTCCACTTAGTCCTATTCATAATTGCAGAGTTTCTGGTAGAAGAAGGAATTTGGGAATATGAGCGTGTGTTTTCCATTTACTGTGTCTGTCTCCAAGTCTGGGCAAAGAAATTGCTGGTCCTTGCTGACAGTAACAGGATTCCTGGCTTGTGTTTCAGAGTACTTTTATCTCTTAAAAATGCGTAGCGTTTGAGGAAAATAGCAGTGGCTGGAACAATATCATCACAAGTTTTGTGAGCTGCTTTCTTCCTCCTGCAGCTAAGCAGGCAAAGAGTTATCCTGGGACTACTTCTGTTCCTCTTCACGATAGGTTTTGTGCCTTTTGTTTGAGAATAACTGCTTGAAAACACTCTAGCATTTGCCACAACACATGTTTATAATCCTTTGCTCATGCTCTGACCAAAATCAGATTTAACAGTACCATGCATGTCTAGTGTGTTTGAAGCCATTGTAATTTACACTGAATTTTGAGTCCATAGCAAGAAGTTGTCACCAACTGTGTGAGCATTAATCCAGGCATATTCTTGATGCTCGTTTCAAAATGTTTAGCACGTGTCTTCTGTTTTATAGTGTGTAGTGGCTACAGTGGCGTTCGGAATGGGCATCAATAAAGCAGATATCCGGATGGTTATTCATTACGGTGCCCCTAAGGAAATGGAAGCCTATTATCAAGAAATTGGGAGAGCTGGTCGCGATGGGCTTCCTGCTTCTTGTCACGTCTTGTGGACTGTAGCAGACTTGGCTTTTAACAGGTAAACAACTGAAGACAACTGCTTTGACACAGATAGCCAAAACATACCAAAAAAACCCCAACAGAGCAGGGTGGGTTTGGTTAAGAATCTGATATTTTTTTTCAGCATGGTATCCAAGTCCTTTCCTGCATACACACTGTACTAAGTATGCTCTACTTAATTCTAGAAATAATCCACAAGTTGACTAATGGTAATGGGTTTGTCCTTGTTCCAGTTCTGCTTTCTGAAGATGCTTTGCAAGGCAGGTGGTGATAAAACCTTGTCGCTTGTCTTGCAAATCGCCTGACCTGCTTTTAGACCTATCTGACGTGATTTTAGACCCATCATCACCCCTTAAGATTGCTGATGCTGTAAAATTGCTTTTTTTTTTTCCCCTCTTCACTATCTTGATGTCTAAATGGAGAAATGCATTTATTTTTTTTTTCTTCTGGGTGGGGGAGTCCTTTTGGTAGAGGCCTTCTGTTAACTTTGTCCATAGCTGGTGTAGGACCACAGAAATGCTCGAACTCGGTCATTTGAACTTGTGTCAGCAGACTGCCGGAGTCTGTGAAACCATATACTTCCCTGCTGTCTTTTCCCAGTGGGCCGAAACTTGCTCTGCTCAATTTTGAGCTGGAATGGTGTAGCTGAGCTAATGTGGTGCCCAACACCTGCAGTATGGGCTTGGTTTTGATGCCATGCGGTGCAGGTGGTCGCTCAGGTTTGGCTCATGCAGCAGCTCGGAGCACAGACGGAGCGGCTGTTCCATACACCCATCAACTAATCCCATACTATTTTCTCAGTTGGATGCGTCCAGTGATTACTATAAAGGACATTAAATTAGGCTACAGGTGGATATGTCATAATATGCCACCTCTTGAGTTTCTTGAAGGAAGAGTAATGATATCCTAGTATATTTTGTTATCTGGCAGTGGCACTGATGGAAACTTGCCAGAGTTGAGAGAACTAGAGAATGAGAGAAATTGTCCTCTCTCAATGCCCTCTGCTCTTTCTTGCCTCCTCTGTGCCTTTTGACATGGATTTCTGAAGCTTAGTAGCCTGTGGAGTCAGAAGCAGCTCTCTGTCTCTCCTTCTGCTGTTTAGAATGATGGTCACATTTAAAAGAATATGATAAGGTCCTCTTCTGAGTATGCTCTGTTCTATAAGGATCAAGATCATGGAGAAACAGGCAGGCAGTTTGGGTCTGGTTAGGATAAAAAAAGTAGAATACTTTTTTCCAGCTTTTTCTCATGAATTTGACTGAGATGGTTGTCTGGCATATTTCATTTTTGGTGTGGGACAGGGGACAGTGATGGGGATTTAAGGCTCTTCATTTTTTATTTTTTTTTTCCCCTTTTGACTGACAGACATCTTCTAAGTGAGATACGCAATGAAAAGTTCCGGTTGTACAAACTGAAGATGTTGGCTAAAATAGAGAAGTACCTCGTGTCAAACAGCTGCAGGAGGAAGTGAGTACTGGAATCTATTTAATGTTTTATGTCATCTCGGTCAGCTTTGATAAGAGCCTGTGCAACTGGGTCACAACCAGAGGTTGTAACCAGAAGGCATCTTATACTCACAATGTGTGCTGCAAACGGGTTTCATATGAAAAAGCTGTAGCAAAAAATATTGCCTTCAGTGTATTTATCCTTATACATCGTGTTTCCTTATTTACTTTTAAAAAAAAAAAAAAACCACCCAACTTTTTTAGAGGAATGTGTGCCAAATAATTGGCTCCCCAGTGAATTAATTAATGATGCTGATTTCAACTGTTTCCTGCAATAAATTTAATGTGTAAATTCTTGGTCTTTTATTTAATTCTTTATGTTCCCTTGGGTAGAATCATCCTGTCTCATTTTGAAGACAAACAACTCCGAAAGGTTTCCTCTGGCATCATGGGCACAGAAGAATGCTGTGATAATTGCAGGTCCAGGTAAGCTCTCTTCCCTGAAGACTGATACAAGAGGTTATGTTCTCTTGGGCTGACTTAAAAGGCAAATTAGCTCAAAGAATTGACTTCTTATGCATCTGATTTTGCAGATGTTCAGCCTGAAGTTTATCTTTGAACAACTGTCTCTAGCGTTCTCCTACGTAGTTGAGCAAGCCACGAGGTGGCTTATAAGCTCTAGGGCTGTGGGAAAGCCCTTAAAGTACAGTCGCAGTTCCAAAAAAGCTTTAGAGCAACACTTCGGGACTGTGAAATACACTTTTGTTCATCAGTTTAAGTCCTGTTAGGTAATTAATCCCGAAGGAAAGCACTTGCAAGTGGAGTGTGATACCACGTGTCTGAGGTTAAATTGCCCGAGTGTTGAGGGAGCTGTTCTCATGTTACAGGGTGTGCTGCCATATGTTAATTTGAGCATTGCTGATAATCTCGTAGATGTGCCGAAGGGAAGCCAGGGGGTCAGTAGTTGCACAGGTATGAGAAGAAACACCTTCCTCAGCTTCTCCTGCGTGCACATACACGCTTTTCCTGAAGTTAGAATAAAGGATTCCTTGTTCTTGCTGGTAGCATGATTCTTCCTGATCAGAGACGAGATGTTACGCTGTGTTGCTTCCTGAAAAAATGTTATCAATTCAGTTAAATTTCCTGTGTGCTCAAGGATTAAGAAATCTTTGCCTGGCCTCTACGAAAACTAACCAAGAAGAGAATTTGAAAGACTAATTACAGTCTTTGCAGTCACATTGCTGTGCCAGTAAAGAGCCCTGTGGTGAATTTGTGTTGCAGATCTGAAGTCACTTGAAATAGATCATCATCCTTTTTCTCTTCCTCAGAAGTGATTTCTGCCAGTAACTTCTTGATGGGTTCTTCCAGTCAGTAATGAATGCATTAACAAACCCTAGAAAATCTTTAATGGAGTTGTTCTTTCCTTCTTTTTTCCCTTTGTGTTATTTAAATAAAAAAAAATACAAAGAACTCCTCTTTGCTATTAGGTGCAATCAAAGAATTGCATGCCTAAAATAGTCCAAATATTCAAATACAAAATACAGGAGGTTGTTGAGACAACATTGTTCTGTCATAGGAAGTACTGTGAAGAACTGCTTATTGTTGGGTTGGGCGCTGTCTTAACCACAAGTGATTTTGACTTGCTCAGTCTTGTGTTTTCAGTCCTAGTTCTTTACGCTTAAACACGTTCAACTCCTTATATTTGTGTAACTTGAAGTGTGTATTATTTGGGTATCACTTGATAGACAAAATTTGAAAGAAGGGGAGGGGACTTGATTTTGTATGCGTGTTAAACTTGGTTTTCTTTGCGTATTTCAGAGCCTCTTGTTTTGTGGTCTCCAGTGACTCGGAAGGTGGTTTACAGGACTTTGGGAAGCAAGCGTATCAGCTGCTGTCTGCAGTGAGTGCCCTGGAAGAGAAGTTTGGCACTAGAATTCCCATTCTGTTTCTCCGAGGGTCTGTAAGTGATAGTAAAAATCCTTGTATGTGTTCTGAGAGTGGAGGGACTGTTACAGTGTCCCTCTCTATTGATGTACCAAATAATATATGAATATACGTACGTATAAGTGTGTGTACACACACGTGTGTAATGCTTTTCTCAGAGGGCTGAATATCTGTAAAAAGAGGTAGTGTAGACTTTCTGAGGCTGCTCAGCAGCACTTCCCATGCAGCAAACTAGATTGTTGTCTTGAAAGGCAGCTATAAAAATAGTGGCCCTCTCAAGTGTCCTGTCCTTAATTTTGTGCACGTACAACGAAGTACAACAGTTTTGGTCTCCAAGCTCTTGCTGTCTTGCTTCTGGTTTGCTTAACAGAACAACGTTCAGCCGTCTATGGCCCAAGAGTTCAACTTAGAAATA
Organism: Charadrius vociferus; assembly: GCF_000708025.1. Lineage (NCBI taxonomy): Eukaryota > Metazoa > Chordata > Aves > Charadriiformes > Charadriidae > Charadrius > Charadrius vociferus. The sequence continues at coordinate 86,211 of NW_009648532.1, forward strand.
GTAGCTGTTATTTGCCTTGTGTGGAGCTGTCCTGTGTTCTGTGGGTCATTTTGAGTCGGTTATTGACAATGGTCTGTAAACACGTGAACACCCACCCACGTATTGGCAGAGGTTCTAAAGCTCTTTCTGTAAGGCTTCAGCTTTTTGTTTTCTTTACGGTGAGTGTGATCTTGTCAGAGAGACAGTTAAGTGGTTGGTTGTCTTTCGTTTTTTTCCTATGAAGATACATCCTTTCCGTTATCCTGAAAGGAGTAGCCTTTTCAGAATGAAGAATAAACACATCTTTGCTCGGTAATCAGTGGGTTTATGTTTGGATAAAGCAAATGATGGCTTGTGTTCTAGCTTAGTACTGCTGGCTGACTTGGAGTAGGGAGATGGGAATTAGGACACTAGAATGAATATAAATGGTTTCCACATACTTCTACTTACAATGTTTTCTAAATACGAGACGAGAAATTCACCAGAAATAAAATCTGAGAGCAAAAACAGAATAACTTCTTATGTTTACAGCTTGGAGGGAGGCAAGGGAGGTGGGAATCACCTATAGTACTTGAACATCATTCACACAGTTTTATTCTCTTTTTCCCTTTTAATAAGAAAGTTAATTCCTAACTGTCACACAGGTGTATCTAGGGGAAAAGTATTCTGTTGCAGACTTTAATGTAGTCTTGATTGTTAATTTACTGGACACTATTGGAAGAAGTGAAGATGATGCCAAACTTGCACTACAAATACAGAATAACCTCTTACTGCCTATAAGAATACTCTTTTCTGGGCTAACATACCTTTTTTTAAAAAGTGTTTCTTTACTTTGTTGTATCAATATATACTCTAGAAAGAATGCATGAAGTAGTATCACAATAAATTTACATGCTATACCTGTCTGAGGCTGAGTGGTACGTTACTTTAAAAGCTTGTGCGTAGTTTATGCTCTCTTTAAGTTAGTGGTGCCTTTTTACAAAGTCCAGGTGGCTTCTAACAGGCTTTGGGTGGACCGCAAGAGACGCCATGTCTTACTTAAATATTTGAAAGCTGAGTCAGACTGTGAAAATGAACAAGGCCCTCTGGGAAACTTCACATTAGAGCTGCATTAACAGAAATATTGTACTAACCCTGCTAAACAAAGAGGAATATGCAACTCTTAATGTCTCGTTTTATCAGCAAACAGGGGAATTTGTGGCTACTTCAGCAATTATTTCATTGTAACTAGTAGTCTTAGTGACTGATTGCGAGCGGCTTTTAGTAGTACCTCTAGCATTTAATAATTTGTACGAAGTTGAAATTGCTATCTTGCCTTTCCTTGGTCAGCCCTGTGCCAAGCTCAAGTGATGATGCTTAACCCAAACATGGACACGAAGTTTTGCTGGTTTGCATCTTACTCCTTTTATAGTTATTTCCACTGTTGAATTTGTTCTCCAAGTCAAAACTATGTTCTGAGAATGTGCAGCCATTGGAGGAATTCATGTAACTGGCATAACTGAAAGCTTAGGAGTATAGTCGTGCTGTAAAGTAACACGTGTTGCAAGTTGAACGAGGGCCCTCCAGAAGAGGGGACGTGGGACTTGGTGCTTTCTCTTTGCCTGCTGGATGGGTGACTCGCTTGTGTTCACCATCAAGACTCTGTGCCCCGATCCCACCTGGCAGCGAGCTGAGTCCCTCCTGCCTGTGGCTGCCTGCTTCAGCTTCCATCCCCTGCTGCTAAAGGTCTGAAACAAGTCCTCCTCCCTGCTGCTCCCCTTGCTGTGTATGCAGATTAGCAGCTCCTTGACTACCTGAAATTCTCCAAATTGCTCCTTACTGTGATCCCTGGAGGTGGTATGGAGCTCTGCAGGTCACTGTGTGCTGACGGCTGCCTGTCCTGGATTTCTTTGGCTCGGCTTCCTCTTTTCTTTTACATTAGCCTGTTGTATTTTCCTTTATAAAGCAAACTGCATTCTTGGGGACAGATGCTCTGTTTGCGTGGTGCCTAGCATGAAGGGGTTCTGGTAGAAGTACTAACAGGAATCTGGAAAACCTGCGTTAATAACCAGCCCTGTAAATGGCAAGAGGTGAGCCTCCACCCTGCTGTCTCTTCTTGTCCAAGGTTATAACTGTTAGTCGCACCCCCTGCTTTTTTGCCTACCACTTCCTCCCATGGGATGTCTTTATCTAACCAGCATCGCAGATTATGTGTAATATACATATACATTCTTTGGAGGATATACCATTTGTGTATATACATGCATATATATAAAACGAAAAAAAAATAGTTGTTTGACCATTAGTTTTCCCAGTGGAGGGGGCATTCAGCACGCCTACAAATAACGGAGTCTGAAGCCTGCCTTCCAGTTGATTTCGTGTGCTAGCAATAAATTGAAACTTCTGTCTGAGACACGCTTACCTACTCACACTTGATCCCCTGTTACTTCCCTGTTTGCGAAGTTCTCAACTTTTCAGATTGATGCTAAGAGTTTCTTTTCTTGGATGGCAAAGGGCTAAAGCCCCTTCCACATTTGGGCCCAAAGTTCAGGGTGGATGATAACCCATCAGATAAAGCTAATCAGCTTTTTTTAGAGCCTGAACCATTGCTAAGAGATGAGTACATCAGCAACTTCTTGTAACAAAATAAAAAAACAAACAAAAAACACTTTGCCCTCAAGACCGAAGGAGGAGTAGAGCAGACACCTGCAGTGAGCTTGCTTCTGGCTTTGTAGCCCTGTCCTGGGATTTAACAGGACTTGTCAGGTTTTTTTTTTTTTACTTCTGTAGGCTCTTAATAATTAAAACCAGGACAGGTTACTGCTTCTGTTTGAACTCATGCAATGTAAGATTGACCTGAACCGGTTGAATGCAAACTGCACTAGATGACTGACTTTCTTTTCTGCCGTGGTGGTTCCTGTAACCTCCTCCATGTACAAAAGGAGATGTTTTAACAGTTCTCTGATCAAAGCGTAGGTTTGTCTGAGGTCTTGCTACAAAAGAAAGTAATGATCTTCTCATGGCCTTGGCAGAAAGTGCAGGAGTGGATTAGGTTAGTCGAGGTGAAACTGCTCTTCAGGTGACATGAATGAGGCAATAGGCACAGTTTATCCTCTCATCATTGAACTGCTGTAGGTATGGTTATTGTGGTGGGTATTACGTAAAATTGAGTAAAATATTTTGGTTTGTGGCTTTTCCATAAAGGTCTTCTGTGGAGAAATGTTCTTGAGGACATGCTCCTCGCATCTCAGGTTTTTGGTTTACTGGTTATGTTGGAAACTTTCTTCCATAAGGACTGGAGAAGCCTGACCAATTCTTTCAATAATTTCAGAGTTCTCAACGCTTGCCTGACAGATACCGAAGACACCCTCTCTTTGGTAGTGGAAAAGACTGGCCGGAGAACTGGTGGAAGTTGCTGTGCCAACAGTTGATAATGGAAGGGTTCCTCAAGGAAGCCTCTGGGCATAACAAGTTTGCGACCATATGCATGCTTACCCAAAAGGTACTTTTTGGTGTGAAACAACCCGTCAAAGGCTTCTCCGAGTAATCTATAGCTAAGCCATATGGTTTATTTTTTACAGGGTAGGAATTGGCTGTTAAAAGCTGCATCTGCCTCAAATCCAAGTCTTCTATTACAGTCCAGCGAAGACCTTAATTTACAGAGACGTCCTAGAAGGTAGTACGCGTGTTTTCTCGAGGCTTTTTTTTTTTATTATTTGAACATCAGATCATGAGTTTCTGAAGCCTGCTTCTGGAGGTGGTTGGGTTGGACAGAAGACTTCTGCACTTGATTTTTCTAGCCAAAGCTTTCCCTTAGGCAGTATCTTAATACAAAAGAAAATGCAGTGGGAATGCCTGGATAGACACCTGTATTGACGGCTGGTGCGAAAGGTGACGTGTTGCCTGGCGTTCCTGGGGGTGCATGACTCGCAGCTTAAATCTGACGGTGCCTCGTCACTGCGGTCTTTGCAACTAATCGGACAGTTTGGGAACTGGGAGGGTTAGTGGGGAAATGTAGTTTGGAGAAATTGCTTCCAGCCTTTCCTGACCAAAACTAGTCAGAAGGTGGTTTTCTTCATTATTAGTGATTCCGGGTAGCCTGGAAGCATGTTGTGGCAATGCATGTTTATGGGGAAAGTAATCAGCTAAAGACAAGAAACAGCAGAGGAAAATCCCATCAAGATTTATGTTCTTTCCAATGTTGATGAGTTAAACAGTGAGGCTTTAAATAGAGTAGCTAACAACTGGTTTTCCCAATTATGCACTTGACCTAGTTTTTCATGAAATTGAAGCTGAGAATGAAACAGAAAAGCCTTTATTCTAACCAAAATTGATTCAGCACAAATGTGTGATAGTTTCTGTCTTCACATATTTCTCTTGTGAAATTTGAACTGTTCAAAGTCTTGCTGAGTATGACTGTAGAAGTGGGGTGTGTTTTCAGTGGTAGTCAGGTATTGGCCATCAGAGCATATAGCTCTGAGAAAATAGCGCGTGAAGGTGTTTTTTGCTTCTTTTGCTTCTGGTTATTTTTAATGAAGTGTTGTGTTGGTCTTCACCAACACAAATTCTGCCCAGTGCTCTTGAAATGAAAGATAATGAATGGAAGGTTGCGGAGGCCTTGCTGTGACAAGAAATAGTGTTAGAACAAAGCTCTTCAGTGGTGGCCTTAGGAGCCTGTTCTGGTGTCTAGATTGTCTGTGTTGCTAAAAAAATAAGTAAATCGGGTAATGACGAAGTACCAATTTTCTTTTGCCTTCTAATATTCTACTGTTGTGGCTTTGTCAGCTGCTCTCTACAGATGACAAAAAAAACCTGCTTATTATTAAGGAGTAAGCAACAGTGAAAGCTGTATGCCTAGTGCAAAGCAGAAAGTTGGGACTCGTTTGTTTTGTCCAGTGGTGGGATCTCAAAAATAGAATCTTTTTTCAGGTGCTGTCACAAAAATTCCATTTTTGTCATCAGCCTTTGCTGCTTCCATAAGTCAAGATTCTTGTTCCTTGTTAAAGTCTTAATATTAAACAGGCTTTGAGGTCCTCAGTGTGTTTTCACAAAGAATGGTGATTCTAGTAATTTGCAAAAAAAAAAAAACATTAACTTTTTTGATTTGCCAAATAAATCCCCGTACCAAGTTCAAATAAATTCACTTAGCAAAATGTTGATTTTTTTTTTTTTTTTTAAATGGCAGTGTCACTGTACAAATGGCTTGGTCTGAATTGATTAAGTTACAATTTGTTTTATTACAGCAGTAGACCTTTACCTGTGCTCTCAACGCAGCGGTCCCCAGAGACGAAAGGAACCACGCAGTCACCGGTCAAGCAGGTCTGTCTGAGTACAACTCCTTGCACTCTGTGGTCCATCCTCGTTGGTATTTAAAAAAATCCTACAAGTGTATCATGTTGTCACAAACAAATATTTTTGCTGCTAACAGCAACTTCAGTGGGAAGACTGGTAAATCAGTATTTCTTTGTCTCTTTTTTATAGATGTCTCTGTATGATATGTTTTCGTATGACAGAAAAGGTAAAACTCCTCCGAGAAACAATAACGTGCTTAAGAGGTACAGTATTCTAAATTAAAACAGAATTACCTAATTGTGATTGTGTTAATAGGGGTAGGGTTTGTAGGGTGGTCCTTAAAACCAGCGTTCTGCTGTATGAAGTGACAGTAAAAATATTTCATATCTTAAAAAAGAAAGACAAGTGCTTAAAAGTTGCTCTACACTGCATTATATTTCAAAACATTGAACTATTACAACATTTAACAGGATTTGCTGAATTTGACAAGTTGTGAGTGTCACGGGCAAAGCAAGCCTTATTAACTGCTGAAGTGCAAACTTTCTCACTGGTATTACTTCAAATCCAAGGAAGAAAAATAGTGAATGTTGATTAAAAATGGAGCAATAGCAGACTTATATTGGATACTTTTACTGGAGCCATGTTGTTTTTTCAGGCCATCTTATATGGGATGGTTAAAACTGTAATTGATTTTAACTTGTGATGATTTAAAACAAGAAATGGAGAATAGATATTTTTTGCCAAACACTTTGCAAATATAATTTGAGCAAATAAGTGACAAAGTTGTGACTTGCTCTTAAAGCTGGAAGACCTGGCGTATAGCCTTGTGCAGCGGCTGTAAGTGAGCGTGTTGGTTTCTGCCGTTCTGCACTAGGCTGGCAAAGACTAAGACCAATTTGGGACTCCCTGAAGTCAAAAGAAATAAAACAAGCTTTTGCAAAATACAAAGTAATGTGTTTCCCTGGCTGGCGTGGTGCTTCAGATCAAACCCGCCTTGCATTTCTGAGCAGTGCTGTTTCTCCTTCAGGCAAGTAGCCTAATGCTGGCAGATGATAGGAAAATAGGACATGTCACTTAAGCTGAGTAATTGTCACTGTAACCCTGTGAAGAAAAATCGTTTTGGAGAGAGCTACAATCCAAAAGAAGAGTTATGTCACTTTGCTTAGGAAAGGACGCTCTTACTCCAGTTTGCCAGCTAACAGATAGTGCAGTATAACCATAGCAGTCTAATTAGGGGTAAATGTCCTTAAGTACATGAGCCCATGGTCTGACTGGTAGTTGTGGTGCTGTTCTCTATGCAGACATGCTTCACAGTAATATCGGCTAATTCTGCTTACAGCACAGCAGCTGTGTCCTTGTCACTGATGCTTTTGCAGTTACTGACTCTTTCTGGCTGGGATTAATGTTGTTAGCTATTGGGGAAAAATGTAAGGTGTTTCTCATGGGATGCTGTCAGAATGATGGCACGAATGGACAGGGGACTTGTAAGAAGATGTTTTTGTTAACAATAGGGGAATCCAGCTGTAGATAGGGGTATTGGTAAGTTAGTTTGGTTCTTTTCCCCTCAAAACGGCAAGTTCATCTGCTTGAGCTTTGTACAGTAAGAAGCTATTTTTAAGTTACAGGACAAGGCACAGAGGAATTCTGTTATGCTAGAGATACCGCTGATTCTGCCCCGACCTGCACAAGTCCTGTGTGAGCGCAACGCTAGCACGATGTGCCAGGCCACAGTCTGATGGTCCTGTCAAAGCAGGCAAAATAAGTTGGGCTGCTGCTGTCCCACAGTCTTATACAAAATTCATTAATAAATTGATCTAACGCAGGGCTTGTTTCACACTTTATTTTTTTTATTAGTGTTGCGGAGTGCTCACCAGTGAAATCATCTCCTTTGAAGCCCTCAGAACTTGTTGTTTCATCCCGAGAAAAAGAACTAGAGGTAAGTTTTTTTTGGAAGAGGGAGGATATCTGTGAATTGCGGTCAGCCTGCAGACCACAGTCCTCTTGTATTGGAGCAGCTAACTTGGGCAGCTCTTAATATTACAAAGATGTTTTGAATAGACGTCCTAGAAGAAGATTTAAGTACGTTAAAATGGGTTAATGGACTGCAGGTTTATTGCCTATTCGTGGAAATATGAAGAAAGTTATAATGTTTCTTCTCAAATTAATTATGAGTGATCTAGCACTGTTTCCTAAGAATTTGGCTCTCTTCTTCACAGACTGCTCTGTATGGCAAGCTGCTGTCTGCTAGACAGAAGGTAGCTAATGAGAAGGTAATTCCTCCTGCTGTCTTGGCAACCAATAAGATCCTGCTGGAGATGGCCCGAATAAGGTAAAGCCAGCATGCTTACATGTTGCATAAACTGAGAAGGTTGCAAGCCAAGTCACAAATCCTCATTCTGCTTTTGTTGGGAGAGTATGCCTCACTGGTAGGGGAGCAGCTCTTTTCCTGAGGATCTTCATTTGCTCTAATGCTCTTGTAGACCCCTGACTTGTGTAAGTTAAACAGTTATTGACATCAGACTTGCTTCTTCCTTCTAGTTAGTATTTAAAAAAAAAAAACAACAAACAAACAAACAAAAAAATCCACCCAAATGACAACTTTGCCTGTCTTTGTATCCAAACCTCCTGTTAGGTTGATCAGTCAGAGGAGGACAGTGTATGTTTTTGTACTGATCCTTACCTTTCTGTCTGCTTCTCTCCAATCTTAATCATTTTAGTATGCCCTTATCCTGCTACGGGTCAGCTGTGAGTCAGGAGTTGTCTCTTACCTTGTGTGGGTAGCTCTGTAATAAAAAAGAATAAGCACAATTTAGTGTTGCTCTCAACTGTTGAAAGGAGGGGGAACAATTCTTTGTTTGGTTTTGGGTTTTTTTCACATTGTATGGGAGGGTGCTGTGCAGCAGCTCAGTTGGTAATGCATCTGAAGTGCCTTCCCCAGCTACTAAAAGGTGTGAGACGGTACTACTTTTGGAATGTGTATGTTGTTCTACAGAAGAGCTCTGGCCTTATTTGTTCTTGGGAGGTAAAAGCAAAGAAAGATTTATGCGCTGAACTGATCCTTTTGCTGCGGTCAGGCTTCATGATTTAGAAGTGCAAGCAATGAACTTAATTAGTAGCAGAGACAATGAGGGTACAGTAATAATATGTTCAAGTTTTGACTAGTAGATCTGTAGTCCAAGTGTGTGTCATTCAGACGCTTGATGTTTCAAAGCATTGGCATGGGATATTTCTGTGTCTTCTATTATTCATCCTAAACCAGGCCTACGAATGTTGAGAACGTGAAGAGAATTGATGGTGTATCTGAAGCAAAATCCACCATGTTGGTCCCTCTCCTGGCTGAAATTAAGGACTTCTGCCAAGTGAATGGTTTGCAGGTATGACTTGCTAAAGTCTCTGCTACTTTGAAAGAGTCTTAAAGATATAATTTGACCTGCAGCTGTGGGATTTCTCCTCCAGAGTTTGTCCTCATCACAGCTATTCCAGGCAAGCATGGCAGTGAAACTTGCTAGCCTTGCATACAAGTAGCCCTCCCAAATCTGAAAGTGCTATTTAGCCAGGTCCCAAACTCACTGCTGATGTTCCAGATTGGTGTGGTCACCTGCGAAGTCCAGGACATCCTTATAAATGTCAACTGTCTGGTCAGGCTGAGCGTCCAGTAGGTGCCGTATTATTGAGAACTTGCAGATAATTATTGTGATTTGGGGCTGGAGGCCAAAGATACGGTAAACGTTCCTTCACCATGATTTATTGACCTAGCAGATTTGGAGGGAAGGGCTTTGCTTCCCCTAAGTTTCTCCTTAGGAGACTGGCAGAAAAGCTTAGATTTCCAGCTGTTGGAAATACTCTTGTTGGTTTTATTTTAATAGTTGATCATCTTCTGTCTGAGACATTCTCTAGAGTGGTTCCTAATCAGTCACTACTGAGAGAAACCACTAGGGAGGAGCCATGGAGCAGAGGATTAGAGGAACTATGAAGGAGTTTGGCTTTGGGGATCTTAATTTCTATGTAAATCTAAAATTCAAGGTATTTATCTAGTCTAAAAAGCAGGTAGAGCAGCAATACTACTTCTCCGTTATGCTTGAGAAGGCTATGTGGGGTCTTCTGTCTGCTTCACAGCTTCACAGACAGAAAGCTAACAGAAAGCTATTATGGGGACCAAAAGTATTCCTGGCTTGTGGTTTGTTTGTAAGTTTTTGTGTTTGGTTGGTGTTTTTTTTTCTCCAAGAACTCTGAGCAAAAGATTAAAACAAATGAAGGAGTTTCCCCATACTAAGCAGCAGACTGAATGCCACAGTTTTGTTCTGATGGAATACTCCTCTATTGTGTAATGAGCAACACTGAAGAGGCTGTGGTGACCTGGACACTGTTTTACTGGATGGTTGGGGTTTTTTTCCACAAGTAGCTTGGACAATCCCATGCTTGTTTTCTTAAGATGGGAGTATGTGGGTGTCCATCTGGACTCCCTCCTTGCCTTTTTTTTTTTTAATGGAACGTGGATTTGGGGTCAAAACGAACCTCCATAGAGATGACTGACTCAATTTATGTTACTCTTTCTGATAATGGGAGGGTGATCCATTAGTTTTCACTGGGATATAATTCTTCTAAATCCTCTTTATCTCACTTAGACTGACATATTCCCCACACCTGGATCTAAAGACCAAAAAGAAGCATCTCCCTGGAAGTGTACTAGAGCTCTCTCTCCCTCAGAGCACGTCACGTATGTTCTGTTCCAAGAGAAAAATCTCTCTGTGGTAAGCTCTTCCCTGTGGAGGTCCCTTCTTTTTTGAAAACTAAGGGTGGGGATGCTTTGTCGAGAGGAGAGGGATTTGCAGGTTCTTTAAAATCCTCTGCCTAGTGCCGAGGCTGGGTTGCTTTAAAACACCGAGGCAGTATCTTTCCTGACAAATGGTAGCTCATCTAATTTACCTGTATGGACCGGTGAAAGTATGAAAAGCTGAGCTGGCTGTGAGGTGGGATACAGTGAGATAAGATACAGCTCCCTACCTGTTACAGTGCCTGCCCAGATTAGCAGGCCATCGGGGAGAATTGTTGCTGTTACTTTCTCGGCCTGTTTCACTACAATTACGCAGCGTGCTCCTCTATTGCAGGTGTTAGTCCTGCCTCTTTCTGTACTTCTCTCTTTTTCACAGTAGTAAGGGCATACAGGAAAAGCTTCCTGATCCAGTAGCCTGCTGGAAAGGACACCAAGCATGGGGCTGCATACAGGCGTGTTTTTAAGGATAATAACCATTTCACTAACTCTGTTCTTGGTTTGGGTAGCAAATCCCTATTCCTTTGCCTGCCCCACAACCATGCTTAAGACTTGCATGGCAAGAAACAAAGCTCGTGGGAAGATTCAACGCGAAACTAGTCTAAGCGCTAGGGATTATTGTGGCTTTCTAGCTCAGGTTTTGGTAAGCTGTGTGTCCTGTTCTGAACAAAAGTTGAGGACAAGTTACCTGTCACATCTAAGTCGTTGAAGTGCTACAGGGCATGTGGCATCATGCCATGTGCCCTGTGAAGATGAGCCTGGTGAGCCGCTTTGATAGAGTTTTATTTATTGCTTTTCAATTCCATGGTAGCAAACTGAAGTTGCCTTGCGTTTTGCTTTGCCCTTCCCAAGAGTATGGGTAAACCTGGTCAGATAGTCCTCAACTTAAAAGTGTACCTAAGGATTGATTAACAAGGAACAGTTGTATAATTATTAATGAGTAACTTGATGCTCTGTATCCACTAATCCTGATGATTATATGCCTAGTATGTGTATTGTCTGGGGAGAAATCGGTAGAAGGTTGAAACCTGTTCTTTCAAGGAAGACAAGTAACCAGTTTGAAATCTCTCCTTGAAAAGTCCAAGTTTAGATGGATGAATTCTTCTCTTAAAACATTGGCCTTGAGGAAAAAATGCCACAAACTTAATCTAACAGGTGTGAAAATAAGGGGGACTTTGTTTTGGTGCTGTTACCCGTGTTCTGCATAGATGTTATGAATCAAATGGGCCATTGGAAGGTCAAGTGCACCACAGCTACTTAGGAGACATCTGAAGAAGTCTCATGAAGTAGGAGCTGGGTTGATACTCTGGATTAGCTGTGAGGTGAAAGCATCTGTTCCGTTTGGGGTGAAATTGCTGAGATTCAGCTGCCACAGGCTGGAAAGAGGCTGGTAGTGAGTGTTGTGACACAACCTGTGTCCTGCTGTGACCTGTAAGCAGGCTGTAGTGAGGCTTTGAGGTGGCCGCACAGCACCACTCCTGTGTAGAGCCTCTCTTCATCTGAAGTAAGTTCAACCTGAGATGTTGCACTCGAGCTGCGAAGTAGTAGCCTCAAGAGAAAAATGTTCTTCACAAGCTGGAAAAGAAATGTGATAAATATTAGGAGTAATAAAGTGTTTTGGGGAGCTTTGCACTGCTATGTGCCAGTATCCCCTGATTTGCTTTTTGGGAATGGGAGGTTGCCAGGTCTGAAGCTTTCAGTTATATTTCAGGCACTTTTGCCATCTCAATTCCTTCTGCCTTTGTTTCCCTAGAGGACTATAAGTGAGAGCAGATCTCTGCCTGTTTCTGAGGTTGGCATTCACCTGTTCCAGGCGATGAAAGCTGGCTACCCTGTCAACCTGGAGCGAGCAGGTTTGACTCCTGAAGTTCAACAGGTCATTTCTGGTGTTATCCGTAATCCTCCCATTGACTCAGGTGAGCATCGCAGCCTTTACTGAAGCTTCTCATGACAGTGGCACACAGGTGAAGGGAATGAAAAACTGAAGCTCAGCTGCTTCCTTAGGTAGAATCTGTCATTTCTGGAAGGCCTGTGGCTGTGGCGAGGCGGAGCATGGCAATGCCAGGGTCATTGCTTTCCTTTTGAGGTTATGTTGTAAAAGAAGGCAATTGTGATTAATAAAAGAGCAAAAGAGGGTAGTCCTCTACAAATCCTTCCACTCAATTGTATGGTCGCTGAAGAGAGTCAGGCATCATTCTTAAATCTGTATTTACTCGAGTGGTTTTGGGGAAAAAAAAAAAAAAATCAGCCTGACAAAAACTTCCTGTCAGTACTGACATCTACAGAAAATAAGCTGAATAAGAGGTGTGGAATTTCCCCAGTGCGACTTCTCTGCAAGAAGCTTGAGGAGGAGGCTGAGAAGTGCAGAAAAAAGCAGTGCTTACTCTTAACACGTTCATCTGGTGCCACAGGCTAGCTCAGAGGCTGAAGACAACGGCGTACTGATTCAGGATTCTGAGACTGAGTGACTGAAAGTTCAGTCTTGCTCTAGTCGTTTAATTTTGTAGGTTAGCAGAGTTGGACTTGTTAGCTTTGTTACACTTCTATTGTAGGTTAATGCATCTTTTCAGCAGCAGTTAAAGGCTCAACCAGACTCTCAGATTGCTGTCTTTAAATTTAGTACCACGCTGCATTGGAGAGCTGGCATGGCACTATATTTAAGAAAGCAGAGAGGCTTTTCAGCCTGAGCTAATATAGCCGCCTTAAGAGAAAATGGTTGATAGGACATGCAAGTTAGAGGCTGGTGATTGTGATGTTTTAGACTAAATTTGAGGACAGTAAGTCTATGTGACACGAATGAGGTGGGGATTTATCCTGTGAGCTCAGGATCTGTTTTCTTATGAATCAAACCCATACATTGTTTTATTTTTTTAGTCTTTTCCATGCTGTAATCTATCCTAAGCTTTATCGATGCATTTTACAACATAAGAAAACTAAATAAAGGGGTAAGAGAATTTAAAAAAATATATATATTGTGTTTATATTTTTTCCAAGACACGACCAAAATTCAGGCAATCAGAAAACTTGTTCCTGCAAATATTGAACTGTATCTCATCAAGATGACTATTGCATTATTGGAGAAAAAGGATAGAAATAAGTCTCAGGATGGCTCAGGTGTCAAAAGGATGTTGGTGTGGTCAGAAGGGCAGCAGGAAAAAACAGGAGCAGATCAAGCAAGCAGGGAAAATGCCATGTGGAGTAAAACAGAGGTTAGTAAAAAGGTATAAAACTGGTTTTGTGAAAAGACTGTTTAACTCTCTGCAGGAGCAGACTAAAAGCTCTTTTATGTTGTTGCTGTTTCCAGTAGCGCTTAGCGTCTCATCTTGACAATCCATCTTTCCCTCAGTTTTGAGTAGTACTGCCTCCTTCTCTGCCGAGAGCAATGCTCAGAGCAGAACCAGAGGGTTCCCCTTGCAAAGTATTGACTTAGGCTGCACAGGGACAGCCCTCTTCCTATCTGTGCTCTGTTAAACGTCTCACCCGAGTTTATCTGTTCCCCTGTGGCACTCGCAGCTCATCTCTACCATAATAAGTCCTGGACATGCAGCCCAGGAAGATCAGACACATGATGGTCCACCACTGTAGACCATCACAACTGCAGCTTAATAATGGCCTCAAGAGGGATGAATGCTTTCTACTGTTGTCCAGTCCTTTGGGATGTGGTTGCAAACGTCCCCTGTAAAATCCCAGATTTACAGTAGCTGGGCCAGTGGAGGAAGAAGTGGAAATTCCAAGTTCTCCCCACTATGAAAAGCTTTTGTATGCTGGATCCTTCATAGCCACAAAGTCCATGTTCTGTCCTTGCCCTGCTTCTGTGCATTGGTACCTGATCACCAATCTGAAGTGGGAAAAGTGATTCTCTCACTGTGCAGAAAAGCTGAGAGCATGAAAAAAACAGAGGCAATGCTTGCCAGAAATGTCTTGCAGTTTTTCATGGCTTTCTCTGTTGCTTGAAACTGCTGGGTGTAGCTGTGATAAGAAAAGTGTCATGCCGTAAGTCTGACTCATTGGGGGGAAATCTCAGGACATAAGGAGCTCTTTGTTGCTGTTAGCTCAGAAGCCTGGTCCTTCTTTCTCTGGCCCCTTGGTGTCTCCAAATTCCCAGTTCAGCACCTTGTACAAAACGCCACCCTGCGCTGAGTGGCTTCTGGTGGGAATGGTAGAAAGAAATTCCAGACTCTAAATCCTTCTGCTGCCTGTGCTAGGATTTCATGTCTTTTCCTTACAGGGCTTGGGGTTGATTGCTTGAACTCTGACTCAAACCGTTTTTCAAGCCTTTCCATTTTGCCAAATTGATTGCTTCATGAGCGCTAATTACACTTTTTTTCTGCTACTGTTAGCTGCTGGAGCTAATAACAGGAATGACATACTATTAGAAATCAAATTAATATTATACAAATGAGTAGACTGCAAATCCAAAAGCTAATACAAATAGTTTTCATTCACTTCTCCTTCAGAAGATATTCTGGTTCTAATAATTCCCTGTAGCAAACAGCTTTTATATTTGCTAATGAATATTCGTTCTTGGATTTCAACAGCCTTACATTACTGCTGCTTTTACAGGGCAATTTGATCAGTCCGACATTGAAGGAAGGAGCAGAGAAATCCCATTTGCAAGTGGAGCCTTTGACTTCGGTAAACAGATGTTCTTACTGTAATAAAGCACACCGTAGACTTGCCGTTAGCGATGCTTTCGGTAACACCAAGATGTGTAGTTGATCCAAAAATCTCAGCTTGGCTGTTCCAACCTATGACCAGCAGGCATTATATAGAAATCGGAAGTCAATACCTCTGTGCCCACTGTGCCATTTTTTAACTGATACCTTTGCTGTAAAAACACATTTGAAAACACAGCACTTGTGAGTCAGATTTTAAGTTCTTGGAGCGACGGGGATGGAGGAAGTATTCTTCTCCACTACAAAAAAAAAAAAATGCCTAAGTGCAAGTTTCCAATTTCCTTGTGTTTGAAATAGACACACTTCACTTGCTCAAATTTTTTGGGGGTGAAATGGGTAAGGTAGTTAGTGCTGTCATTAAGCAGAGGTGTTGGGACTCTGGCTCATTTACATGCAAAAAAACCCCAACCCCTCTGAAACACAGCCTTTGCGTTGAATTTAGTTTGGGCAGACTTAACCTTAAAGCTGTGATACATGTAACAGCCTGGTTTCTTTCTGTCGCATGGAAAGGCTGCACGGAGCGTGGATGATGGCCAGCCAGCCAGCAGAGGGGCAGCAGGCTGCCTGAAGCCCATTGCACTGGCCTCCTGGAATCAGCCTGCCCTCAATCCCGATGAGGAGGAACTGTTTGCCGACTCTCAGCCAAAGGTGAGACTGCCTGTAGCTCTGTGCCAAGAGCAGAGCCCAGACCTGGTGATTTGGGTGGTGATCTTTACCAAACCAAAAGCTCAGCTTCTGTCTGGGTTCTTCACTGTGCCTAAAACCTCAGCCTGGATTGCCAGCCAACTTTTCTTGTTAATATCCTTGATGTGGTGACAGCGTGCTGCTTTTATTGCCCTTGCTATGCCCGAATATACCTCGAAGCATCAGCCTGCTACAGTAATTTTTCTTTCCCCAGTACATCTTGTCAGCCCTCTAGTGGCAGATGCTTCCAGCACTTTGAGGACATCTGGCTCCATTTCCTCTTCCAGGTATAGGGGTGTGGGAGATTGTATGCTGGTCACACTAAAGGTTTTTGCACTGGTGTTCACATAAACACAAGTTGTCTGAGCATACATGCAGTGTTTTTTTTTTCTCAAGGGAGCTCACGTGGCTCTGACCAGCACTACTTCCTGTACTGTTCCCTTCAGTTTGAAGCTGAATATTGATGTGAGCATAAAAGATGATGCAGACAAATCATTATCTGTGGTCTGGTCAGTGTTAGGTAGGTCTAACTCCTAAATAGCATTACAGCTATCTTACTTGAAACACAAAATACATTATAACATTATCTTTTCGACTGCTGGTGATAGCTTCAGAAAACTTCCACAGTATCAGTTCCAAATAAAGCTGCTTTTTTGTGACACAGGAACAAAGTGCCATCAGCGTAATGGTCTCTGCACCCTACCAAGCTTGGGCTGGGCACACCTCTAGATGCAAGCACTGGAGCAACCTCACGCCTGGCTGTAAATCTGTCCTCCTGATGTGTTTCCCAAGAGCATCTTGCCAGCAGTCTTGTTCATGGAGTCATTGAATGGTTTGGGTTGGAGGGAGCCTTAAAGATTTATGTAGTTCCACCTGCTCTGCCCTGGGCATGGACACTTCCCAGTAGACCAGGTTGCTCAGAGTGCCGTCCAACCTGGCCTTGAACACCTCCAGGGATGGGGTATCCACAGCTTCTCGGGGCAACCTGGGCCAGTGCCTTACCACCCTCATAGTAAAGAATTTCTTCCTGGTACCTAATCTAAATCTCCCCTCTTTCAGTTTAAAACCTTTCTCCGTCATCCTATGTCTCCCCTCCCTGATCACGAGTCCCTCCCCAGCTTTCCTGTAGTCCCTTTAGGGACTTGGAAGGGGCTCTAAGGTCTCCCCGGAGCCTTCTCTTCTCCAGGCTGAACCCCCCCCAACTCTCTCAGCCTGTCCTCACAGCAGAGGGGCTCTGGCCCTCTGATCAACTTCCTGGCCCTCCTCTGGACTGGTTCCAACAGGTCCACATCATTCGTCTTGAAATCAGCATCTCAGCAGAGATTGGTCTTCCATTATTTAAAAACTGGTGGTTGAAGGATGAGCAGAAGCCCATTTATCTCCTAGCTGTAAGCTCTTAGAGGAATTCATGGCTTTGCATTGCCACAGCATCCCACCATAGCGCAAGAGATGCACCTACCACTCATGGAAAGTGCCGTATGTTCAGATTTTCTCCGGGTGGCACCTAAGGCCCAAGTCCTGCAAAGCTTGTGACCTTTGTAAGGAGAGGGAGTGAAGAAAAGGTGCCTTGCACAGTTGGTGATGGACACCCACATTTACGTTTCTGAGTTTCAATCCCTTTTTCTCCAGTATTTAGCAGGGAAGGAGCAGGTACTGTTGCTGTATCACCAGTTTGGGGTATCCACTTCCTCCCCTGCCTGGGGGTGGTCTGTTCTTTCATGGGTCACACTGAGGAGCTGTGGTTCTCTTTATTCATTGTTTTGACACTTTGTTGTTTTTTTTTTTTTAAAGGCAAGTCAGCATAACATTTAGGTGTGCCAGCATGCTTTGCTGTTTCAGGCCAAATGTTTCCCAGCTTTGATTCTTCTGTTATAGCTTGATTATTTTTGTGAATTAGTTATTTATTTATTTTACTGCCTTAATTACTTGAAAAAGGTGCTGTGTTTAAGGGACATGAGCCTTCCACTAATAAGCTAGACGGAGCATGACTTGTTGGGGGTTTAGAGCTATGTATGTTTGCAAATACTTGCCTTTTTCCAGACATTTGTTTTCTTTTTGCAGAGTTCGCATTTGCCTTGTAAGAGGAAGGTGCCAGAGTGGTTTGGAACCTCAGCTGTGCCCGTTCTACCTCTAACCCAGATCAAGAAATCCAAAGCGGAGACCAGAAAAGGGATTTTTAGTTGAACGTAGAAATGGAGATTTTCTTTTTTTTTTTTTTTAACCTTTCTATAAGGACCATTTCATGTACAAAGCAGTACTTTCCTGGTGTAGTTTACTCTTCTCTTACTTTCCTTGCATTAAGGGAAGAGGGAGACGTCTTCTGCAGCACGTCTATGCTTTTCACCGTGTGAAACCTGTTAATATTACTAAAAAATAAATAAATAAACATCCCCCCTCGTCTCAGTGTTGCGGAGTGGTTGGGACATGACAGGCTGCGGCCTTGAACGCC
>NW_009648532.1:104252-138100 GCF_000708025.1 Charadrius vociferus
CCGAGACCGGTAAAAGGGGGCAGCGAGGGGCGGGTTCGCTCCCGGGCGGGCGGTCGCCTTAATGCCGAAGTGTTCCGTTCCCCCTCCCCCGCTGTGGGTGACTTTAAAGATTTATTTTTTTGTTAACGCCGGGTACCTCTGAGGCGGGGGGTCGGTGTGGGCGGGCGCTGGAGATCGGTGCGCGGCCAACGGGGCCCCCCGTGGGGCTGCTCCGAGTCGGTGTGAGCCTGAGGGCTGGCTCAAAAACCGCCTTCTCTACTGTCAGGATCTGCCTTGGGGTTGAGGTTATGTTCTGATGCTCTTAAATCCCCAGGCATCTGAGTTTCGTAAAGTCCACGCGCAGGAAGCGCAGGCTCCATACCGACAGCTTCATAAACAGATATCTCTACTTTTGAACACCTTATTGACCATAATGTCTGTCTAATTCCTTCTTCCTCCTACTTCTCGTCACAGAATTATGGATCCGAGTTTATTGCGAGAGCGAGAGCTATTCAAAAAGCGTGCCCTCTCCACACCAGCAGTAGAAAAACGTCCAGCGCCATCTTCCGACTCTTCTTCAAAAAAGAAGAAAGCCAAGGTAGAACAAGGTGGCTCTTCAAGCTCAAAACAAAACACAGGTTGGTGACAAGTCTCCTGTTCAACAGCTGTTTTGGTGTTTTCCGCTGTCTGCCTCTAAGCTACGGCTCATTAGTATGAATCAGTCTATCTGTGGTTTTTGTCAGTGGTCGTTGTCATTCTTTCTTTTAAATCGTCGCTTTTTGTTAAGAAATTCACTTGCGCAATGGGAAGAAACGCTTTTGTTACCATGTGTACACGTCAGGCCTCATCCTGTGCCTTGTTTGCTGTTACTCAGTGGGAGGAATTGCTACTGCCAAAGTATTATTTTGTTTAAAGCTGAGCATTGCTTTGTGGATTTCAGGGTTTGCTGGACCCACAGAACAAGCGGTAACAGTGGTCTTATTCTTTTCCTCTCATCTGTTTTTGTGGCAAGAAAGCATCTAAAACTTAATTTTAACTGTAAGTTGTCAGCTGTCCATCCGTGAGATGGATTTTGCAACCGGCTAGTGTATGGTGATTAGTAGTCATTCTCATTTTACTTGGGAGCTGATCTTTGGTTGTGAACACCAAGGCTTTCGTGCATTTCTGTCTGCTTTGGTGAGGAGTTTTGTTGTTTCCCTGAGATGGTGGTGCTGCTGATGCGTCTCTCAATATCAAATAAGCAGTTAATAAAGCATCACCAAAATATTGCGAGCAAATGAAAAATGGAGCACCTGGAGCAGCAGGGAGAGGATTTGTGTGCGCACAGTGGCATGCTCTCTGTTTGCTTTCAGTGTGCGAGATGCAGAACCTGGGGGCACCCTTTCAGTTCTCTGAAAGCACTGACCGTTCTCTGATGCACTCTAAAGGTGAAATCAAACATCAGGAGTTACAAAAACACAAAATACCCTGTTGTGCAAACTCGTTGCGTGCTCATATTTTGAATACCATGTATGGTTCTCTTCTAAACTCCAAAAGAAACAATAGAGCTAAAAACAGCGGAGAAAAACGTCAAGGACGATGGGAGGAGTGGAACACCTTCTGTCTGAGGGCAAGAGTAGGGAGTTTGTGTGTGTATCTTATCTTCAGCTTCTCGGGGCACCAAATAAAGATATCAGCCAGACATTTTAAAATAAGTCAAGGGAGGCCAGGTTTCCATTGGTCCCTCTGCCATGCTTTCCTTTCCAAATAAAATAAAATTCTATGTAGAATATCCTACACTGCATATCCCGAGCAAGAGTGGTTTGCTGGGAAAGAGGGATGGGGAGGCAGGAAGAGGGCAGACAGTTCAGATGGGAGATCTGGAGGATTTGAGTAGATATGTGGCCAAGCGGCAGAGCAGATAAAGAAGGTGTGATTTCTTTTGTGTGATTTTGTGGGCTGGGTATTTCTTTAAGTGTTTTTGCAATTGTCAAGTGATTATCTTGCACTAATAGGAGCGTTTGGCTGTGAGGAAATACACTTTATCTTTTACGCTGCTGGCTTCATTCCAGATGCTATCAGAAAGGTTTCAGGGTTTCTATAACATTTTTATGCAGGGTGAGTTCAGCCTCCTTTCGTTTTTCCCTGGAGAGTATTTACTAATTACTGCAGAAGCAGCAAGGGTAGAAGGAAAATAATGGAGAGCGAGCAGACCAACTTTCTCCCTCTTGCTTTTAAGAATTGGCTCAGAACAAGCGTTGAGGCTGGCAAGCGACTGAACAGGTTAAGCAGCCGCAAGCAGCACAAGTTGGCCGGTGATGCTGCTGAGTCAAAGTCCTTTGCCTCGACCCGCTTTTTATTTGAATCGCCAGATTGTTAGGTGCCTGTCAGGATACATCTGTGACAGAGGTGGGTCTTGGGGAGGTGGGGTAAAAACCTGGTGTTGAAGAATCCCTCTCCCATCCCCCCCCCCCCCCAAAAAAAGAAAAAGAGAAAATGAAGATGATTGGTCCTAGTTTTGTTGTGTGGTGACCACAAAGATGATGAGTAATGTCACCCTGATGATGTGTTAGTATTGATAGTCCCTGGGTGTGCAGCGCCTGCAGGTTCTGTGAGTCTGTGACTCACAGAACCTGCCCTTGTCGCTTTTTGGGGGAGCAGAGGCATTGAGATCATGCTAGTCTTCAAATGACCACATAGCTAAATCTGGCCTGTACGTGAAGATTTGTTGTAAGCTTTCCAGCGAGAATACTTATTTGAAATCGTTATTCAGGCAAGTTATTTGAAAAGATGCAAAACTGCCGTGTGTACTCAGTTCAGAATAGTAACTGGAAAATAAAGGAAATAGATCGTATCTTTTTATTTCTTTTTATTGATCAATAGTAAGTTGTGGCTAAGATCTTAGCCTTTATCTTAAGACCTTTAGTGATCTTAGCCAGCAGTAATGAAGAGCTGAAGTCTCCAGGAGCTGTTTCATGACTTAGTCTACGTGTGGCAAAGAATTGTCCTGCGGCTCCAGAGCTGTGCAAGGGGAGATCTTTGTCCTCTGTTCCTTGGGCAGACACCCAGCCCCCTTTGTAGATCTGTGAAATCAAGTAGCTGGAAGGAGTCCCAAGATTCTTCCTTGCGTGTGCTTCTCAGGAAGGCATAAGAACACGAAGCCAGCGTAGCAGAGGCTAGCCATGTTCCTTCCTGCACACTGCCTTCTCGTGTGCAGCGATGATGAGCATTTTGTAGGAACACTGCAAGTGGAAAGTGGTCCTATTGCCGTTCGGAGTGTTTGCCTTCAGGAAAAGAGGCATGTTAATTAGTTCAGTGCGTCCTGATGGCTACTCTTGCCTCTCTTGAGCAGGACACGGGTCTTCCAGAGCTGACACTGTCAAATGCAGCGGAAGGTGACGAAGCATCTACCGAGTGTCCCTGACAGTGGAAGGCATTAACACCACTAACATTGTCTTCATCATATGTCTCAGCCTGAATCCTAAATTGTCTTGTACCTGGGAAGTCAGCTTCCATTTATTGTGCTTATGGTTTGATTTTTAGCTAAAAGCATTCTTTGCACATGGGACTGGTACTGGCGAAACTTCACTGTAACAAGTGTATCCGAGATGAATGGTTGCGGTGGTGGTGGTGTCGTTTTGTGATTGCAGAAGGGAGCTTGCTCCTCCGGGTGAATTGCTGGACTAGCTGTGCTGGTTAGTGGTGGCCTGACTCCATCCCACCAACCAGGAACAGCATGAGTCAAATTTGCAAGTCTTTCAGCGTGTCCAGATCTTCTGGAGCTTAGGCATACTGAACCTCATAGAGAGAGTTTGTTTTGTTTTGGTTTTTTTTAAAAGAGAGATAATTATACGTACCGGCCATAGCACAAAGGTGTTCCAACATGGGTAGACTGCGAGATCAGTGTTGTAGCTTGCTTGTCCCTTTGGCCATTAGGTGGGGTTTGTTTCCCTAATGACAGGAATATTATTTGGGTTTTATATAGTTTTGGGGTTATATAGTTACATATCTTGTCCCACATGTAGTTTTATTCTGGGATGTTTCTCGCCAGCCTGCTTCTCTGTGGGTTCAGGAGCGTGAAAGACTTACCGGGCATTACTGATGGCCACGCTGTTGGATGCCATTATACAGTTGTAATTTGTAACTGCGAAACTTTTAAGGTTTTAAAAACTACAGATGCAGTGCAGCTACAGAAAAAAAAAAATAATAATCTAGTGAGCTAGAGGTCTGCGTGTTAGGCGGTCAGTTTGCGAGAAAGGTGTGAGAGTGAACTCTCTGGGATGCATCGGCAGGCTGATGAAGCAAGCTGAGATTCTCTTGTGCAAAATGAAGGCACTTCTCGCTGTGCATCCATCCTGCCGACTCTCGCGCAAGGTATATCCTGGTGCGGCCTCCTTTCTGAAGCGTGTCGACACCTGAAAGCTGCCTTGTAGGCTCGGCAAAATTAGTCATCGGTGTGGGAGGTCTGTGACCCGCCTGCTTGTGTTTCTTGGCAAGAACTCAGTTCCAGTTCAGCTTTGAAAAGTTAAGATAGGAATGATACATCCAGCAGGTCTGACTCCCTGTAGTGTTGTGGTTACCATAGAGGCAGCAGCCTTGGGGCAGAAAAATGTCTTTGTTTCTTCTAGACCATAGCACCGCTACACTATGCTTTTGTGGAAATAGTCAGATATTCTTAAGGTAGCGCATTAGTCACGTCTGGACACCCAGAAGTTGTTAAACAGGTTGAACGTGAAATAAGAGGAGAACAGTTCTCTGAAACTGGAGAACAGGAGGGAGAAACGGTCCCGTTGTACCACAGGAGGTTAGAAAACACCATTTTAGGGATACATTTAACGTAGGTTTACTTTTCCTCCCACCACCCTCTCTCCTAAAAGCGAGAAACCCATAATAAGAGCTGCCAAAGGCAAGAATTCACACAAGCCTCTCCTGTCTCGTGGGATCTCTTGCCATGCAACCCTTCTGTCTCGTATCTTTTTTTCTCACCCCTTGTATGTCTTTCATGTCTTTGTGTGGTTGATCTCAGTGGGAGGACACTGCTGTATCTTTGCTATGTATGATCAGATTGTTTGAGTGTTTCTATAAACATTTTCTCCAGTTAAGCAACATGGTTTTATGCATGTTAGGCAACATTTGTTCCTTCAGGTAGACAAAGATCTATGCTAGTAACTCAATATAAACAACAAAAGTTCATTTAAAAACAAATATCTTTTCTTCCCCCGTAACATTGCAACAGATCATCTTTCTGCTAAGCACTCGGAAAGCCTTTGGCAGTTACTCAAGTTCACATCCAGAGATAAAAAGATAACTGTCGCTATTATATTTAAGTCCAAAAGAAAAAAAGCGTGTGACTTGCTCAATCGGAAGGTACCAGAGGCTTCATTCAAGGTGTTAAACGTTCTTCAAGTGCTGAGGCTCAGTCCTTCTTACACCACCTCTGTTTCGTGCTTTCTGAAGCTGTTCAGCATTGCTCTCACAGGATTGGGTTCATTCTCCAAGTCTTTCACAGTTTTATTTTTCACGCAGCAGCAACAGTCCAGCAGTTCATAGAGGAAAGCCAACACCACCAGAGAAACAACGGTAAAGATGAATATGATCAGAATAATAAAGCAGGCAGTGTTCCAGTTATCATGGAAAGGGTAAATTTTTTGCACTTGAAAGCCCAGATACTGGGAAACAGATGTAGTCTCATTCCAGTGAGTGGTGTTGAGGGTTGCCATTCTTGAAGAGTTGTCTTAGCGTGCTCACTGTCACGGATTTGGAGGCTGAAACAGAAAAATAAAGCTGTTGAGGACTCTATTGATCAAGAACATGCTGTGTTTTTTATCCCAAACTGTAAGAACTTAAGCTCAGACTACGTGCTCACACCTCCTACAAGCATGGGTTCTTGCATACTCCTGTTTGCTCAGAAGAGCATCAACCTCCAAATGTACAACTTTGTGATTTGTCTGGAACGTTTATTTCAGTGATGACTGGTCGACGCATGCGTCATGTAGCGTAAGTTATTCTGGAATCAGAGCTTTGCTTCTTTATTTGAAGTATATGCAAAGACAAAAAGATAATTTTCAAGGTATACAGTGGTTTCTGCGACCTGTCCATTGTTAGTCTCGAGGCTGATACTCGCATGGCGTGAAAGCCCTCAGCGCTCTTTTGGCATTCTTAGAAAAACAGGAGATCCATGTACCACCCTCCCATACCTGAGTGATTAGAAGGCCTTACTACATATTAATGTCATAGGAGTTTGTTTGCTTGTTTGTTGGGGTTTTTTTCCTCTTATTTGGGAAAAAGAAAGAAACTACTCTTCAAAAAAATGTATAAATTGTAACTAATTTGGAGAATGTTTCCAAAGAATGGAACTGAACTTTTGGTCATTCTTCTAGTACAGAATAACAATCCTGGTTCCTTAAAAGTTATTATTTTAGAGTTGCCTTATTAACACAGCGTTGTTAACCCTGCAAAACTCTCTTGACTTCAGAAGGCCGAATTTCCTGCCGTGTTCATTCCCTTGTTCTACTGTTGAGTTAGAAGTTTGTGCTCAAGAAATCCAACTGCTTTGTTCAGCTGCCCAAACAGCACTGAGCGCGTTTGGAAATCTCGGCCTGTTTGTGATGCCGTGGTCATCAGGATAGATAACAAGGAAAACTCCCCGGCCCTTTCTGGGGATTTCTGATTTCTTATTTTTGACTGCATTCTCTGCTTAACTGCGAGGAAAGGAATGTTGTCTTTTGTCCAATACTGTCTGTTTGTACCCAGCAGAAGACAAGACTGCTTTGTGGCGTGGGGGAGAGAAAACAAAAAGTTGGCTTCAGCAAATCGCCTTTGACGTGACTGGTACTGCTGTCGAGATGTGCTGGTTTGGAAAGGCCGTTGCTCGAAAGTGTGAAAGTGGGCTGTGCCTCAGTAATTTCTGTGGTGTATCTAAGATAAAAAAAGCAGTTTTGTCTGTCTGTGAATTTTGGATAAGTGGGGAGATGAGGTGTTTGGCAAAAAGATTTTCAGTTATGAGTCTCTTTTTTTTACCCTGAATTTCCTTCTTTCCCTGGCTTTGCCTCCCCAAACTAAGGGAACTTATTTTGGTACGTAGTCTAATGTAATAAAAAGTGTCCAAGGAGCCACGGTAAATTCTCGTCACCTGTCGTAGCGTACTGTAGGACACTGTAATAACCTTTGAATCCTTCAGGCAATTTAAAACTGGGTGTGGGAGAAGGCGATCGAGTCAGATCTCTATTCCCTGGAGGAAATAGAAAGGAGGTTTTAGGTGGAGCGCGGTGGTGAGCGGCACTGACAGGCTGACCCGTGCCCCACGTGTAAGTCTGTCGGTGAGCGTGTCCTGGCTAAGGGGCAGCTCGCAAAATGTGCTTTTGTATTCTGGGGTGCCCCAGAAAATGTGGGATCGTGGAAGGGGAAGAGAGAGACAAGATGGAAACTTTGTAGAAACCTGGAGTCTTATTTCCATGCCTCAGTGAAAGATTTTTTTTGCTTTAAACGTAAAGCAAAAAGTGAAAACCTAGCTGTGTTCATTAGGAAATGGTCCTGGCTACCCACATTTAGTTTAATTTCATTCAGGAATCAAAACTACAGAACAAAGGGGTAATGCTGATGTTTTGTTCATTAAACCGTGCTCAGAGGTAATGCTTTAATGAGCCTTGCTTATCCCAGAAATAATTCCACGATCAACCTCTTTAGACAGTGAAAGCCACAAAATGTCTGAATAAATGGGAAGTGACAAAGGCAAAGTGTGATGGTGTCTACTAAACCAAGTTTCTTAACACAGTCTAAAAACCTGTCATTATTTTTGTCATTATTAAAAAAAAAAGGATTTTGTGAACACCAGGGGTTTCTTAAAGCAGTCTGAAAACCTGTCATTATTTTTGTCATTAAAAAAAAAGGATTTTGTGAACACCAGGACAATGCAACCAAACCAGCTTGCGATTTATGTCTTATTTTTATTGTTGAAATATTATACATTTTCTTCTTTATCCTCCTGTCTTTAATGGATTTAAATTGAAACTGAACAGCTTTGTTGTTGGGAAGATACCTGGCATTAGCATTTGCAACAGACATTTATTGGAGCAGTTGTGGTAACTTAGTGTTTCTTCTGTTAAATCTGTAACTGAATACACAGATTTGTAATTGAATACACAATGTCTGACTGAGATGGATTGGATTAATTAAACTGCTTTGGGTTTTTTTCTTAAACAAAAGTTTAGAGAGCAAATCCAAACTGAAAGCACTCCGGAGTTGTATTGGGTCCTGGCTTTTGAGAGCATGGCTTGGTTTGGTCTAGGAAGGAAACTCAGCTGACCTATGGGGCTAAAAGTCAGGAGGGTTTTTTTAGGGGTGGTCTGAAGACTTACTTGAAAATCTGTGTGAGAGAGAGAGGTGGCTGAATAAAACAATTCGGAGTCCGCTTTGAGGGGCAATTAAAACAAGCAGGGTTTAAATATGTATTTTAAATGGCAAGAGAATATCCTTGGGGAAGAAAGGAGAGGAGTTTTGTTTTGAACTTTTTAAGCAGATTTCTAAGGCTGAGGATTTTGTTGGACTCCGTTACACGTCAGTTCGCTCACTCTGTAAACACCAGGCACAAAAATTAACTGTTTCTGCCGATGCAGAATTTAGTATTTTAGTCATTGCGAAAAGTGATCAAGATTTGGGGCTGCTGGAGAAACTGAGCATGTTTACATTGTGTAGCCGGGCCCCTGTGCCGGCACAGCTCTTTGCCGAAGGCGGTAGCTCTGTTCCCGAGAGGAGAGGAGCATCTTCGGCACGGCATGGCTCAATCCACAGCCACCATTAGGGCACCAGTTTGCACAGCGTAGAGAAGCTCGTCTTTACGCAGGGAGGTGGAATTTAATGCCTGTGGTGGAGGTGGTTCGTGCTTCTCGAGGATGATGATGATCTCCTTAGATTTGAATGAGGCAAGGCAGATAAATATCAGCTACTCGCTGCTGTAATTATTAAAATACAAGACCAAAGAAGCCGTTGCCGAGCCTTCAGAATTCACACAGCACTAGTAAGGTTAGCACCTTTGAAAGCTGTCAAAGATTGTCTGGTTTCATCCAGTTTTACTTATTTTGTAAGAGCACAATTTAAATTCATATTGTAAGCCAGTCTGATTTGAATGCAGTTCAGCTATTGTATGTATCCAAAATGCAGTGAGTTAAATATTTAATGAACTGGCTTCTGTAACATCTATATTAGGTTTTAATTTTAAAGTAGCATCATCTTTAGACACTGCAGAGCAGCAGCTCTATCTGAAATCATATTCATGGAGCAGAGGGAAATGACTGGCAAAAAATAATTTCAATGCAGTATGAGGCGGTCCTGTTAAGGAAACCACTGAATAGACATCTTGGGCTAATTGCATTTACAAATCTCAGATGGATTCTAACCTGTCTGTTTGTATTGTCTTGATTGCTGCTCCAGTATTTGCAAGGATAATAATATGCAACGGGATTTTCTTCCTACCCGAACGTACCAGATTTCTAGAAAAGGTTTCTAGCATATCCACGAACATAGATCTCTTTTAGGCAGCCTAATTGATACAGTTTATGGAATACCCACCTGGGAGACATATTTCTTACATTTCAGGTTTAGCTGTCTTTGTTTTAAGGAAAATCCTTTCGCTATCATTTCTGTAAAAACATATAGAATCAATTACAAGGAACGTGAGGCTGCAGGAAAGGAGCAACCTCCGCAGTAAGCGTGAAATCCATTTTGTTTACTGAATCTTGGCTTGGTGTATTAGCTTTTCGGTAAGATGGAGTGGTCATCAATTTTCCATTAGTGCACAGATGGTGAAAGTGCTTGTCTGATTGTGCAAGACAAGCTCCTCTGCCTTCAGCAGAATAAAATCCTGCTAAACCTAGAGAGAAATCATTCTGATTCTAAGAATCTCTTTACAGGCTTGTAGGTTACAGGCATATTTTCTTTCAGTAATCAAGATAAACCGAAGACAATGTTATAAAATGATACCCACCTACCTCTGGTCTGAAAGGATGCTGGAAGAGCGCTGTTCTGGTCCCTTTTTTTAACGCAGCCTGTGGCACAGCTAAGATGGAGCTTTCCTACCATTGGCCAGAGCATGATGCTGCTGACAACTTCCTTTACGCTCATTTGCATCAAGCCCTCAACCCCAGGAGTAAATCATTCATAAATTTGACTCTTCCTGTCTTGAATAAGAAACAAACCCCTTCCCGCTCTCGTTTTTGGGATGCTCTTTGTGCTTGATGAGCTTGTTAGCGGAGAGGCGCGCTGGGAGTGCTATGGCGGCTGTGACCCCGCTTTGCTGCGCGCTGGAAAGCAGCTGGTCAAACCATGACGTTTGAAGTGTTAATATCTGCAGACTTCCAGCTTTGCCGCGTGGTTAGATTTACTTGTCATGAACTGCAGCAGGCTGTAGCCGGGCAGATTAAACAAGATAATCTTCTTGATTCAATTGACAGAACAAATACATGATAAGTCGTCTTAACTATTTGTTGTACCTCTGAATTTCTTTTAGTCACTTTAGACCTCTGGTTACACATGTGATAGATTATTTATAAAGTGTCCTGCGTAGACATTCATTTTTAATGATAAAAGGGGACCCTATGGGGGAAAATCCCTATTGGCTATATTTTCAGGGAAAGATGGCTTTTGTTTTTTCCTTCTTGATTTAGTAACCAGAATAAAATGTTCTGCTGTAGCTGGAATTATACTGATTCTTCTACATTAATTTTAGAATTGTTGTGCTATGTAAGGCCTCTAGTATAATGTCGTGCAATACCTTCACAATTACCAGTTGCCAAGTTTTAGCTCTGACGTTTGTTCCTTCGGCATTAAGTTTTTTACTGTACTAGCACCGGTTTCCGTGAAGTCTTCCCAATAATTATCAAAAGTGGGTTTGTTTGAAATTCGACTGCATCCAGAATTCCCGCTTTGTAGTTGCCTTTTGTAGTGGCT
Organism: Charadrius vociferus; assembly: GCF_000708025.1. Taxonomy (NCBI): domain Eukaryota; kingdom Metazoa; phylum Chordata; class Aves; order Charadriiformes; family Charadriidae; genus Charadrius; species Charadrius vociferus. The sequence continues at coordinate 115,155 of NW_009648532.1, forward strand.
TACAGATCTGCTTAGAAGAAGGGTGAGATGCTGTGGGACAGACACGAAAACAATTCACCTAAAAGCACAGTGACTTTGGAAACTAAATGCACTAGGTTTAATTGTCCTTTTCTCTCTCTCTCGACTGATTTTTCCACAAAAATAATAAGAGTTCAGTAGCTCTGAGATACCTACTGTCCTGTCAAATGTGGTTAGAAATCACCAGTGGATTAAAAAATTCCTGTGGTGACAAAGAGCAAATGTTCTTTTTCTGGAGCAGCTGAAATTCTGAAAAGCTGTTACCGTTAAGTTTCAGCAACATTACGCTGGTAATGGGCCTGTGGCTTTTGATAGTGGTTTGTGGATACTTTTGTTTAACGCGCTGTGCTATAAAATTAATACAACGGTCATTAACAACCTTGCAAGAATTTTTGAAACAAGCTTTACACAGGAGCAAACCTCACGATACATTAAAAGAGAACCAAGAGCCAGACTTGCCGACAGAGGGGATTCTGAATTGTTCCAGTGGTGCAACACACCGAGTTGAATTGTTTTGAATTTATGGGGTTACTTTTAATAAATTCTCCACTAGAGCTATTTATTGGAGGTAAAAAAAAAAAAAAAAAAAGCACAGCACAACAAGCACAGCCTTCCTTTACCTGGTGCGTAACTGTTGAATACCTTTAGGGAATAAGTGAAACTTTCTGCTTCTATCTCAGCAGCACGAAGCCATCAGGAGACCTGATCGTTGGGCAAAAATGTAGTGCATTATTGCAGCATGAATTAATGTAGCGTAAATGATTATAATATGTTAAGCCACAGAATTAAACATGTACTCTTAGGGTAGTAATGCTGCAGTTGCTTGCTGTTTTCTTAAAGGTCAGGTCCCAATAACTTCATATTCATGGAGCTCTGCTGAGAAGTGTTCTAGAGCCATGTCTGTCGACAGGTAACTCTGCGGGTCTGGATCAACGCGTGTGCTAGCTCCGAGGGTGACCGAGCCTGCAACACGCATTTCTGTTCATAGTTGTAATTATGAAAGCTTATGGAAGTAGTTTGAGAAAGAGGTGGAGTACAGAGCCAACAGGCTGTTGCTGAAACCATCATTTAATTATTTGTTTTCTCCTTTTGTAGATCACAGCAATGGATCATTTAACTTGAAAGCCCTTTCAGGAGGCTCTGGCTACAAGTTTGGAGTCCTTGCTAAAATAGTGAATTATATGAAGGTATGCTGTTTTGATGTAAAATTATAACGTTTTTAAACACTTCAGGTACTTATTGTCCTGTGGTAGCTGAAAGATACTGAATATTTCAAACTCTAAAATTCTTTTACTGCAAGAGTGAGAATTTCAAGAAACTGCTTGTTAAATTCAAAATACTGTCAGTAAACAAAATGGTCGGCATATCGTTCCATTACTGAAAATCCTGATTATTCCAGGTCCCTTCAAAACCAGGATAATGGTTTTTATTTGCAGTATAAATAGGAATTGCAAGATGCAGTCAGCTTTTAGGATTCATGAGCTATTTATCAAAATTACGTGTAATTTGGTGCTTGACAGATGACTTTGTGATCGATCTCAGCTGGTGCTAATTTTCTTTCCTCATAGTCGCAAAAACCCTCAAAAACTGATACGCTATGTGTACTGTGTCTGTCCTGTCTGTACCAATTTTAGTTACTTTATGATAATTGAGTCACTGTATAAAATAAGTACAGAACTCTAATAGGTTCTATTTACTTTTCCAGACTCGGCACCAGCGTGGTGATACCCATCCATTAACCCTAGAAGAGATTTTGGATGAAACACAGCATTTAGATATTGGACTCAAGCAGAAACAATGGTTGATGAGCGAGGTAAAGGAAACATATGCTTAGATTTTAATTAGAGATAAAGGATTACGATAAACCTGAATTGTACCTGTTCATTTAATTACAAGCTCTGTAAATATATAATTTCCCCTTTAAGAAACTACATTGATTCACATGTATGTCTGTCTTTCTTGTACCTCCTGCTGTTGAGGTAACTGAAATGAAAGCTATTCTGACATTTTTAAGGACCTGTTAGAAATGTTACATGGAGAGTATATTTTGCGTCAAGTTAATTTATTCATTACTGATTTTGTATAAACAAGTTGTTTTTCTTAAGGAATTTCTCTTAAAAAATCTTCCAAGCGATGAGCTCTTCCAGTATTGAGGATGTCAAATTAACTAAACCAAAGGAGTATGGCACAAAATTCATAGGTTTGCAGTTCTTTGTTACTTACTGAAATGAAGAATCCTGATGGGAAATTTATGTCTGAAATTGTGGGGTAATAGATCTGCAAATTCCACTGCTGGAGCTCATTAGTCTCACTCTAGATGCTAGGTTTCATTCTTGCAGACTCACTGTAACTTGCCGCTGTATTCATCTTCGTGCTTAATTGATCTGAATGTCTTCATGGTATTTCAAGATTAATAAATCGGCGAAATACCATATTTGGTATTTATACTTGATTGGCATAGCTGGTTTTGCTCAGATCCTATTTAAAATCCTCGCAACAGAGTAGTAAAGGCTGTTGAGACATTGGGAAAAAAACCTCCGCACAGTAAAATAGAGTGGTTTTAACTAGTACAGCCTGTAGCATTCCTTTGCTACCAGTACTAATATTCTGGGGTACAGAAACCTCCAATCTGGCAGCGTTGGTTGTGATGAACCAGAATATCAAGATGGAATGAAAAGGCTCCTCCAACTGTATATAAAATTATCACTGAATCGTTACTGGATGAGAAAAGGTGAAAAAATACTCGGCAGCGCCAACATTAGTTACCTTCTCTGTTACAGGTGGTTTCTCCCTCCTTTCTTCTTTCTGTGTCTCTTCTCTTTCTCCTTTCAGGGTCAGGCTGGCATCTGCAGAAGAAACTAAGTAGAGTTGCCCTCTGTTACAGGTGAACTTCCATTGTGGTACTGGCTGCACAGCAAAACTGACTTGGAGCATATCTTAGATCATTTCAGTTATCTACGAACTTCTGGTCAGCTTCGCTCTGAAGCTGGCATCATACGTAAAATCCTACTGTGCAGGAGGTCTGCTCTTCTCAATTTCTTCTACAGCTGCTGGTGCCAATTGACAGCAGTTGGGGAAGACTGACCCCTGTTTTGTTCATCCCGGGTTAATGCCTTTCACATTTGTGACATCCATATGACCCGAGCTTCATGCGCCGAGTTGTGCATTTGCACTTTATATTCAGCCAAAGCACACTTTTTTGCGTTCCCTCTTTTTATTTTCGTTCCTGTCTCAAAAAAGGAACGCGTGCGGCTTTCTGCCTGAAGAGCCTTCATGGACCTTCGAGCCCAAAGGCAATAAGTGCAGGATGTTAAGCCTCCTTTGGTGCTTTGTGCTTTATGTTGTGGCGAATTATGCCTAGGCTGGTGGATCTAGAATCCAAGGATTTAAAATCCATTTAAAACTCAAACCTCCAAACTGGCAGCTGTAACGTGTGGCTGATGTGCTCTAGCTGCTCAAAAGCACACGAGGAAAAAAAGTACTAACGTGTGCTATTTCTCAAGGTTTAAAATTTATGTCCCTCTTACAGGCTCTAGTCAACAATCCGAAAATAGAAGTTGTAGATGGGAAGTATGCTTTCAAACCCAAGTACAACCTGAAAGATAAAAAGGCTCTGCTCAGGCTCCTGGACAAGCACGACCAGAGAGGGCTGGGAGGAATCCTTTTAGAAGATATTGAGGAAGGGCTACCCAATGCACAGAAAGCTATAAAGGTGAGTAGCACGTGTCTGCGATTCAGCAGTTCCGCTTAGCTCCTCGAAGGGGAGGTAGAGGCTAAGAGAGAATTTTCTCATGAGTTGTTTCTATTCTTTTGATAACTCAAAGGCTCTTTCGGAAGATGCAATATTGTAGCTTTTTCTCTATTTCATCCTTTACTTTCACGTTTGTGTCTCAGCACAGGTGTCAAAGCTCTTTCTCACCAAAGACTCTTGATCTCCCACGTTCCAACTGTAGGCATTTAGTTACGCTTTTATACCTTGATCTCGGTCCTCCATATCTCATCTTTGATTTATTAGTGTACTTATTGTCAGTGTCCACTTCGGGTGCTTTTTGCTGCCACTTACTTTGCTGCTTCTCTAGTTTGTTGTGCTTTTTGTAGCACAAGATCTGTTTGTTGTTCAAGTTGGAATTCTTATTCTTGGAAACGAAGTGATTTTGAGTTGTTTTTTTTGCGTTTGTTTTTGAGGCTTTAGGGGACCAGATCATCTTTGTTAATCGCCCTGATAAGAAGAAAATTCTTTTCTACAATGACAAGAGCTGTCAGTTTACTGTGGATGAAGGTAGGTTTTTGTTTACATCTGTTTCCATGATAGTTGATTTGAATTCATCTTATGCACCTATACGTATAAGCAGTCTTCAGGTATAGCAGTCTTTTAAGGTGATAATGAAATGTTAGATATATCCAGATGTCAGGAGAATGACTTATATTAACGCGAGGCTAACAAGACTAGTGAGTGAGTTCAGGGGTAGTGTCCTCTGTTTTACAATGGGTACGTTGGAACGTGGCACCAGAAATCCAACAGTTCTCTTCAAGCATAGCGATACAGAAGAGACTAAAAATCACCTGACTGTGACTAGAATGGCGTCTAACATTTTGCTGTGTAAAGGGCAGCAAAAAAGTCCAAAAGAATGGCTTCTGGGTGCAAGTTTGCTGGTTGTTTTCCGGTTTATTAATCATGTGCCTTTTATTGGTGAATGTGACAAGAAGCCACAAATGGAAGAGAAGGAGGACGCAAACAGGAAGGAGATGGGAGCAAAAGTCCTGAGAAGGGGTGGTTTACAACTGGGAGGAGAGTGCAGATGTGGGGTAGTGCTGCTGCCTGGAGCTGCAGTGGATTTGGGACTTCAGAAGTTCAGCATGTGTTTTCTGTCTAACAAAGAGTGGTAAAATCTGCTGGTGCAATGTGCCTGTTTATGCACAGACAGTAATTACACAAATCAGGGTGTGTTCCAATAATGACATTTATGCCAACATCAGATGCCTACGAGTACAGAAAGGAGAAAGTAGTCCGTGTTAAAAGATCTTATTTTAAATGACTCGGTGACACTAAACACTTTCTGTTGTTAACATACTGTTCTTGTAACATGCCACATAAAGCCATCTCATCATATAATGTCACCTTATGGTAAACAGAAAGGGAAGAGTTTTGGTAGAAGCTTGAACTGCTCTGCTTACAGGACCATAGGACAGAACATGGAGCTCTTTTTTTCTTTGACTATCTCAGAGAGACTCTTTATTTTCAATAGAATTAAGCAACTGGAAATGTGTATCATTAACTTACTTGTTATGTACCACTCTTATACTCTCGGTAATAATAGCTTTCTTCCACGAAGATAAATAAGTAGATGTGACATCTACAGCATTTAAAAATATAAAAAAATTGTTTCAAAACATTGAAGTCAATCTCTTTTTAAACCATAATTTCTGTCACTTCTTGATAGCGGCAGTCAGAACTGTATGTGAGATGCAGAATTATAAGCCTTTAGTCTGCATTCACTGGGAATTTCTAACCTCCCAAACGCCTATGAGTTTACCATTAACACTGCCATCCAGTTCAGATAGTGTCTCTTCAGTCCATCAGCCCACAGCTTATAGGGATCTAAACATGGCCAAAACCTTCAGGAATCAGTGCTGTTGCAGTAACTGTGAAGACAAAGCTTTTAAGTTTTTAGCAGCTACTGGTTGTATTACAGTCGCAATTGCTGATCGTTTCTTCTTGTGCAATTTTTTTCCAGATAACTGGCACCCAGCCATCCTAAAAAAGTTATCAGATGGAGTTCTCTACCCTGTTGCTCTTAGTTTGTAATAACTCCTGGACTAACTGTGAAATTTAATAAAAGAGCCTGTTTTATTAAGACGTAGCAAGAGACATCTGCCAACTCTTCATCAGGTAGCCAGTATAAATCCACGGCTGTTCATATACGATACATTATATTTTAGCACACCCAGCACTGATCCGTATTTAGGAACAAGCAATGCAGGCTATTGCTATCAAAGGGGGGAAAAGGTTAAAAAAACCCTGTAAAACACCTCGAAACAAAATGTTTAAGCCATTTGCCTCAGTCTCCCGATGAAGGAAGGCATTTAAGCCTGCAGTGTCTGTAATGAAGGGACCGTTAGTGTGCAGTGTTTGTAGTTCAAGGTGGCTTTGCTTTCTTTCATCCGCAGGTGGCAGCATGTTCCCATCTGATCAGAAAGTGATTATGGGTTTTTTTGTTCCGTTCCTGCTGGTTTTGGTTTTTCTTTTCATGCGGATGATGGTGCTTTGTTCTGAGAGGGGGCAAGAATACTTTCTCTTTTGTGAATTTTGTGATTTGCCTTACTATGCCGCAACTCTTAAGCCATCCCTGAGTGGGTTCACTTACTTACTGCAGCTAAAACAGGTCCTTTTCCCAACCGTGTTATCCTGTGATGAAGAAAACTGATCCTTCCTAAGCAGTTTTGCTTTACGATTCGTTCCAGAGCACCAGAAGCATGTCTCTTAGGGAGTCATTGGCAGAATTGTCTGTGTACAGGATGAGTTATGACACGTTTCTGTGTTAGCAGTGCTATTTCAGCTCATTATCTCCAGCAACGTTAAAACGAAGTTTTTAGAAGACTGCAGAATAAGCCTTGAAGTGTTGTCAGACTCTTTGATCTAGCAGCTGATGACAGTTCAAAATATGTTTCTAGTTTAATGTTTATCCTTAGAAATAAAGGCTCTGCGCTCCTCAATGCATGATTCTGCCATATGACACTCTCCAGTTTCGAACATATGTTGGCTGGGATTAATATCCTCTAAAAGTTAGGCATCCTCTCCCATCGCTGTCTGAGCTCCATCAGTAGTCAGTAGAGAAAGAGGAGCTGCCAGGGCAATTTGAAGCTCGCTGAGTCTAAAGTAGTGGGAGGAACTTCTTTCTGGCAGTGCCTATCCCTGCCCTGACTACAGTTGTTTCGATGGCTGAACAAGCTTTTGAAAATAAACCTCAAATGTACTGCAGCAGTGGTGCAGTACCTATATATCGTGATCTCGAGGGTACTGGAGAAGGGTTTTGCAGTAAGGAACGGCTTTTGTTCTTCCTTTTATGTGATTAGCCAAGGAAGGTTCAGATTGCATGTGTTCCTTCTTGACTTCCTGACTAATTAATCTTCTGTCAGTAGTGTGTAGCTGAAAGCGTTTATAAAAGCCGGGCTAGATTTCAGGTGCTTCAGCCAAGTAAAGCACTGCCCTTTTTGTGCTGGGGCTAAGCACTTTGCAAGTGAACCAAGCTTTCACCCGCCGCGCTGCTGAATGCTGAAAGGCCGGTCTGATTGCTTAACTATTAGAGATGGTATCTTTCACATTTGAATGCAGTGTAGGAAGTATTTTAATGCCTAAAAATTGGGATATTTAATTATATGTGTTTTTAATAGTCTTCCTAAGGCTTCGGTTTTTAATAGCCTTCGTTTCCTTTGAAGAAATTGAAGAAATCTATACAGTGTAAAAATTGCTTGGGATCAGTGATGACATACGGCTCTGGCTTTGAATTCCAAGATGGTCCAGGGGCAGCACGGTTTTAATGTCAAGCACCTTTTCCTTCTGGCATAAATCTAGTACTGCGCCCCCTGCAACTGTTACGAAGCGGGACTACATCTTCCCCACTACTCAGTTTTTTCTTCCCTTCTGCCCTGTTATTGTCTGTGCTTGTCCTGCACTCAGATTTTGGCTCAGCTCAGTGAAGATTTTTAAGCTGGTTTTAATCGCTGGCAGATTTTATTACCAGTGCGATGTAGCGGTTTATCTCCAGAAGCCATCTCAACCTTTTTGCAAGAGCAGGTGAGGCAGCCAGAAGTGCAGGATAAGCCGCGCTGAAGTCACCGTACAGCCATTTACCCATGACTTTGTTCCCCAGATGTAAGCGTTTATAGAGAAGGAGTGTGTTAGAGTACAATTGCTCAGGGAATGTCGGCGTAATTTGTTTTCGTGTATGAGGTACCCCATGATGCAGTAAAGTTGAGGTAACTGCGCGTCCTTACCCCTTGGGTATTTCAGAGAGAGAAGATGTTTGCAAAGTCTTTGTTATGCTGCCCTCTGCTTTGCTGTCTGTCGGTTAGGGCTGGTCAAAGCTCATTGTTTTAACTCTGTGCATGCAGACATCATGATGCTGGAGATGTTCGCAGACATCTAAACTGGCCTTTCAGGCAGCTCATGGTCTCATTCTCTCCTCTCATTACTTGAAAGACCACAAGTTAGCTATCTGGAGGAGCGAGGGAGCAGCCTGTGAGTAGTGTTGGTTCTGTCAAGCTTCTGAGTTAAAATATTTTTAGGATTTGTTCATAGTCCAGACAAGACACCAAGCACCTGCCTTGAGTACCGAGATCACAATTTTCTGCCTCTTCTGGGGAAGATCTGCATTGGCATCAGGACCTAAAAGCTCTGCTAAAAATGCTTGTGTCTCCTTGAGGGTTCACAGCACCTGCATTGCTTTGGCCGGAAACTCTTTGGAAACTTCTCTCCGGGGGATTTTTTCTGGGCTCCGTCTTGTCATAGCAGCCTAAGCGGTGGTGGAAATTGTCAGCTTGTCTGAATGCAGCCTGCTGCGGGCAGGTGAAACCTTACTGTCTTGACTTCTGGAGTTTTTTTCCTTCCATAGCTGTTATATGCTTGTTCTGGCAGATCTATCAAATAGTTTAGAGGGTCTGATAGAAGAGTCTCTTATCTTCACTGTACTATGATGGTGTAAAGATCACCTAGCAGTTGACAGGATACGGAGAAGGAAAATTGGATGTGCTCTATAGTCGTAATGGTTACGTGCACTGCAGGAATGTGTGCATCTGAACCCATTCTCTATGCCTGGCTGAAGCAGGGCAGCATGTGGCGAGCTTTCTGCTCCAACAATACCCTTCCCACTCCTCAAACCAGTACCGAACTCCCTGTTCCCCATCCACGGAGAACAGAAAGACGTTGTAAAAAATGGATCTGGTATATTGAAACCGTGTCTAGGAACTGCCTTCTGTCACTGTTGTCCGCTCTTCAGACACATCAGCTCATCACAACATTTTTCTTTGTGTCTTCTCCCCTCCCCAGAGATAGGCTAGCCCACCTCATCCTCCCGCCTGGCCAACCGTAAGTGTGGACAGTGCTCCAGGGGCGGTGGAGGACAGTGATCGCGTCCTTGCGTGCCATTTCCTCCTCTCTCCTCCCTCTCACAAACTACTGCTTTTAAAAAGTGGTGACTCCCTTTGCCTGGAGCCACACAACAAAGGCCAGGGAGATAGTATTTCAGATTCTGCTCAAAAAAGTTGGAGAAATCTCTGTCTTGGGTCAAGGGTATGAATTTTGAGGTGCAGAAATACCACAGCTACAAATGCGGAAGGTTGTTTCTTGAGAGCTGTAGTTTTTGCCAGCTTTTCCCATAGGTTCTCATATTTCAGAGAGGATGTCACAATAATTCAGATAGCATATTCCCAAGGTCTAAACTTTCACTAGCTGATAGGGGCATAGTCCTTGGAGACTTCTGAATAAATCTGACAGGTAATGTGGAAATGGTTCAGTGCCAGCCAGCCAGCTGCTCTTTTTCTTCAGTTCTCGCATTTAGCTCAGTGTCTGGTGTTACGCCGAATCGGTTTTGTGATGAGATGATAGATGTATCTCCTTTTCCCTTTAGATGGCACCCTAAATGCAAACAGCTAGTATGCACAGCCGTCTGAAGGGTGGCAGCTCTGTATGCTTCTCCACCTTTATCCTCTGCTTTTAGTTCTGAACCAATCCTTTAAGAGGGAGTATTTCCATGGAGGGGACCGTGGTGTTGTGACTCCCCCCTCTTCTCGGCGGTACGGTATTTTAATGCCCTACGTGGAGCTTCAGCATGGCAAGAAGATTCTGTTGCAGTTACTGCAATCAAAGCAGTAGCGGTGAAAGCAGCCTGATTTACGAAGGAATTTTTAAATGGAGTTGCAGAATACAGTATAGTGACTCTGGTGGGGCCAATTAGTAGATTAAATTATCTGTACGCAAAGTCCATTTTAGCTTTGCGGTTTGGATTCTTGGTGACTGTTATATTCCATATTTCTTGGCCAAGTTTAAAAGGTGAACGTGAAGATGTAATGATGGTATAACTGCCGCATTACAAGAAATGCAAAACACTGTGGTTAGATATTAACTGTGATCTGCACTTCTGTGCATGTTGATCCTTGAAGAGCTGACCATTTATTTTCTAGTGTTTAATTTTTCACTTCTGTTCCCCAGAAGAATGTAGACCAGTTTAACCTTAAGCACCTATCCTCAGCCTATTTTATTTTTTTTTGCGCTGGGGCATTATTGTCCATATGTCATGAACACTAATAAGGAGACACATCACCTGTGTGTGTAGCAGAACATTATAAATAAAAGGACACTGTCATGTAAAAGTTCAGGGTTACCATCTCTCTTATCTGCTATCACCTCGTGTACACGTGCCCGTCGTGCGTCTTGGAGGACTGACCTGCGTCTCTTCAGCTCCCACAGGAGTCATCCGTGCAAAGCCAAAGGCACTGTAGCACAACACAATGTTATAGTGTCTCTAACCGAGATCTGTTTAATAGGCATGCATTTACGTGCAGCCTTGTCGCTTCACCTGTGAGCTGCAGAAACACGTGATTTGAAATGCAGTTACTCGCAAAGTGCGATACTGCATTTGCACACCCATCGTCTGATTCATCTTTCCAAGCACCACCGGGTGTCGGTGTCCAGCTGAGTCCAGCTTGGGTGTTCAGGACAGGGAGGGGGCAAGAACAGAAAGGAAATAGCTTGAAAGAGCATGTTCTGCTCGGTCCAGAGGATGCAATAGGACCCTTGCGCAGGCTTCTGCTGTTAAGTCTTAATCTGAGTGCTCATCGCTGAGAAATCTCTCTCTTGCGTGTTCGGCTTTGATCATAACACAACCTTCTCCACCTGCCGCAGCAGGATTAGGTGAGAGCTGATCTGTGATAGCAGGCACCGCAAGCTATGCCGAAAGCCCGGAATCGCGCTCAAAATGGATGAGCAGATGGAGAGTGTCTTGACTACAGTGTCAGTCCTTGCATTAAGTTACCTGAAAACTGCAGTCTCAATGATCCCGCTGTGCTGTATAGCCCCGTATGAGAAACGGGCTGAGCGCTATCTCCGTGTAACCAAAAGTGGTGTTTTGACGGGATTTAGTTCTCTTCAAAAACGCTGCATTACCAAAAATGAACATTGTTCTTCTTCACTGGCAAAATTCCTTCCTTTTGTTTCCTGGAAAGCTTGAACAGCCCCTTACTGTTGGCAATGGGAAGAAAAAAAAAGACCTGAGACTTAAAGCCTGTACTTTCGTAGAAGAACAAGATGCACGAGGAGGGGAATGGGTCCAAGTGCAGGAACCAAGTCTGTTACGTACGCCTTTTGTACAGTGCGGTTTTGTTGCAGCGTGTCTAGCGCCAGTGTATCTGCGGCAGACCGTCACTGGAGCGTTTCGTCGCCTGCTGCATAGGACAGCTTCTTAAGCACGCAGAAGTTGTGGTTGTTTTGACAACTGTATACTAAATTTATCTGGAAATAAAGGGAAAAATTTAGTCTTGCGTTGCTATGTGTGCCTCGTGTTTTATTTATAGTTTGTTAGCCAAACCTGCTGACAGGATATATCTAACTTACTGCCTGGGGAATGAAGGGAGGTAGGATTGTACCAGCCGCTGCCTGGAGAAGGCATTCCAGAGGCTCTGTGAAACTTTACGTGAGGCAGAAAGTGTGCAGGCAGATGGCAGCTGCTCTAATTAAGACTTACTGTCTCTGTCTTTTTTCCTGCTGCTGTGGCTTTTAAGGTATCTCTCTTCTTTTTAACACCAGAGGAATTTTAGTAATTTATTATCTGTACAGCGTGGTATGTATTATATTACAGTGATAAACGAGCTTCAGCCCACTGAAGTAAATGTCTTGAATCTTCAGTAAATTGGACTGTGAGATGACAAGTCTCCCAAGACAATGGCAGCTGAAGATGTGTAAATGAAGTTGCCATTTATGGTTAGTTATTACCCTTCACCAAGATCTTTTGAACTGAGGCTTATAAAACACGTTGACAGTCTACGCAGCTGTGGAGATGCTCGGCAAAAAGAGAGGCTCTGTAGCAAATTAACATTAAAAGCGTATGTTGCCTGTGGGCGCTCCCGATGCTGGAGTGCAGTTAACACGGATGAAAATCAGCTCATCTCTTTCCATTAAGTGTTGGGGGTGTTTTGTTGTTGTTGTTTTGTTGGCCGGGGGTTGTTTTTTTGTTGGTTTGGGGTTGGTTTTTTTTTTTTGTTTTGTTTTGGAAGTGCATCCGGCATTTGGAGTGGGTAAAGGCTGTGCTAATTGGGTACCTGCTGGCGGTGACCGCTGCATCTCTACGGTCACAGGCTGACACGCCAGCATACTTCAGCGTTTGAAATCAAGTCTGTTTCTTTCCCTTCGTGCAGGGGCTTTTGCCCAGGGTTTGTTCACTGGGATATAAAACAAGGGTTTGTTTGGTGTTTCAGAATTTCAGAAGCTGTGGAGGAGCATTCCCGTGGATTCTATGGATGAGGAGAAAATCGAAGAGTATCTGAAACGACAGGGTATTTCTTCCATGCAAGAAACCGGACCAAAGAAAATAGTAAGCGATACAAATTACAGATCTTTCTAGGAGATTCCCCCTAACTGACCCCACAGTGTTAATTCCAAAACATGCTGGTGAGCCTCTGCACAGCTGCTTTGTGTAGCTCGGGGAAGCGTGACCAATTTTAAGAAGTTGCAAAAAACAATGCTGTAGCCAGCAGTCAGTGTTTTTGTAACTCGTTTGAGCCGGTGTAATCCAAGCAGCATCAAGAAGAGGGCAAATGCCAGAAATCCCTGTGAGCTCCAAAGTGGAAGCTTCTGCTTGAAGCTGTACAATACATTAGAAATAGAAGAATAGTTACTTTTTTGGGAGAAGGGTGGTGGTTTTTTTAACTTTGTTTTCTGCTAAATAGCTTTGAAATCCTGATGGGAACCGTGTAAACGTGCCTCCCACCACACATGTGATGTGCCCCAAACTGGATGCAATGTGCTTGTGTTCTACTGGGGGGCCTAAATGGCTGCAAGCTCTCCAAAGATGTTTTCTTCCCGACTTCAAAGAATTTATTGGGGTTTTTTTTTTACATTTATTTGTATGTGATATATCATGTCTTTTCTTTTCTGCACTTGGCTTCAAACTGGCCTTTCACGAGAGCACTTCCACACAGATCTTGTTCTGTGTGTTTCTGCTAGTCACTACACTAGATGTTTTAATGCCTGTCACCATGTAGGCGCTCCTCATGGGTTCCTTATATGCTAAATGTGTCTTTGAGCACGTAATTGTGGGTAGAACTATAGGGCACGTACCTACTTCTGTAGCTGCATGGGAGTGTTTGGAAACTTCACTCATAAACGTCAAGTTTACTGCTGCACATGGGATGCAAAGACTCTGCTCTGTCCCCACGGTCATCTTCCTGCCTGGATTTGAACTGAATGCTGTGGCTTCTTGCAAAAACAAGCGAGCACCTTCCCCGCCCCGGTTCAAGCAGGGCTCTTCTGCGCAGAAGTGACGACTAGCACAGCGTCACACATCAGGTCAGATGTCGCAGCTGGAGGGCAGATCTTTTGACTACTGTTTACTTCTTCTTGTAGGCTCCTATTCAGAGGAGGAAGAAACCCGCTTCCCAGAAGAAACGTCGATTTAAGACTCACAATGACCACTTGGCTGGAGTATTAAAAGATTACTCTGATGTCGTTCCTGGCAAACAGTGACCGGTTGAATTCTGGAGCAAACATGCGTTTTTATACAGGCCTTTTGCCGCTCGGGCTCAATGTCTGCTCGCAGAAAGACTGACTGTATATAGTAATGTGATGTGTTTCCCCCATCCCAGCAACTGCCGAGATGAAACAGGTCAGTTTAAGAGCGAGTATGAACTACTAAATTTAGGGTTTAATTTAATTAGCTAATGGGAAATGTGTCTTTAAGTAAGAGGTTCTCACTAGTTGCCTCTTGGCATAGAGTGGTAAATGGTGCTCAGCATGTAATGCAGGAGTTCCTGTTCAGTGCTTACCTCTGCTTTTACATTGCTTAATGGGTATTTACCTGGAATTAGTTACAAGGGGCTTTCTAGTAGAATCGAATACAGCATTTGTTTTACCTGTTTCAGGAAAACCCTTTCCTAAAATCACTGCAGGCAAGTTTCTTCCACAGTCAAATACACCTACGGTTTGTATGCTTCTTCCTTGCCATGGGACTGAGCTGTACTGAACGGCGGTGATATCTGAGGCTCAAACTCAGAAAAAAACCCTCTCCCGAACTCCCAGCAGGCTGCAGGATGGCAATGCAGCTGTAGCTTCCTAATGCTAATCCGAAATTGCCCTCAGCGATTTCTCATCACTGTAGCGGATGCACGTGTGTTGCACAGTTCTACTCTATGGACAGGAGGGAAATAAAATGTCAGTGTAATACTGAAGCAATGTGGGTTTTTTTAAGTAATAAACTTACAATGCTGGTTTCCAGTGTTGCTTCCTTAAAGAATGAGAGAATCAACATCTTTTGTGCTTGTTGCGTTTTCCTTTTCAAGGAGGTAAAGGTATCTTTGCTATATTTTTGTCTTCTCAATGACTTACTGTCCTGGGCTAACACTGTCATCTTTTTATCATTCTTGGATGGGGAGGGAGGGAGGAACCACCTTAAATGAAAGCTCCCTGTAGATGCCTGATGGTCTGTGCAGTACAGACTAACGTGGAACGTGGCCAAGTTATGTCCTCTTGATAACTTATTTTTATGTACTGAACCAGAGTCAATCAATGCTGATATTGTTTTCGCGGCACTGCAGGGAGAGGAGCTGTTTCTCCGTCCTTCTAGGCTTAGGATCAAAGATAAAATAGGCGACTGCGATATCCCACCGACAGTATATTGCTGCTGCGTGCACGTGAGCTCTTGTCTTGCTTGAGGTATCAGGGGTTGAAGCAGAGGCCGTTGGATGTGGACACATGAACAAATGAAGAATAAGGCTTTGTTGCTGTCACACTGAACAAGTTGTGTTTGCTCGGAGAAGCGCAGGAGGAGAAATACACTTCTGTAAGTGTAGCATTTATCCTCCTGATTTTAAAGACTGCTCTTTTGAGAAACAGACAATACTTCCAGCATTGCACGTCA
Organism: Charadrius vociferus; assembly: GCF_000708025.1. Lineage (NCBI taxonomy): Eukaryota > Metazoa > Chordata > Aves > Charadriiformes > Charadriidae > Charadrius > Charadrius vociferus. Next base: position 130,298 of record NW_009648532.1, read on the forward strand.
GCCCTGTTTGAAGAGTTGCTAAATGCCGGTAGGAGGTTTCTTCTATTTCTTTTTTTATATATAGATATATATATTTCATGCTTTTTATATATATATATATATATATATATATATATATAAAAGCATGCTGCTCCGGCTGGTTTTGAAACTGTTTTTCTTTCCTGTATCTTCCAGGTCAGCACAAGCAATTCCTCTTGGAGCTTTTTAGTTTTCCGTTACAGCTCTGCCTTAAAGCACCTGCGGCACACTTGCAAAACTGTTCGCCTCTCTTCCGTCATCACTCAAAAAAAAAAAAAAAGGTTCCTTTCCATCTGCCGCATTTTTGAACAGTGATTTTTTTTGGTGGTGGTGCTCAGACAAAAGCTGAGCTGTTAGTGAGCTCTGAGTTGCCTTTCATACCTTTGGGGTTTTTTTAGGGGGTAACTTCCCAGTCATCTTACATAGCATTTCCCTTTCTTTATGAACCAAAGCTTGCAAAGCAGACTGTAAGGTAGGCTACCTGTTTTGTCTCTCTGCTCAAGTGATTAAGATAATAGAGGATTCTAAAGAAAACGCCTCCAGCTACTTTCAAAGATTAAAAATATGTTAGGTCAAAGAATAGGAGAGCAGGAAAGAAGGATTGACTGTGTGCTGTGCTGGCATTGTCAGGCTCCGGTGTTCAAAGGAACAAAAAGGTCCAGTTGATGTCCAGTTGGAAAGACTGCATTAGATGCTTTGTCTCACTGGAGGAAGTTTTCTCTGCTGTACTAGCAGAGACAGCATAATACGTTTTGCAACTTGTTAGGGTACAGTGTCAAAAATAGCTGAAGGGGAGCTCACATTGGCCCCTTTAGAGGTGGCATGGAATACAGACCAGCAGTTGTGAAGAAAACAAGTTCAGAAAATAAGCATCAGCTCCTCTCTTTTGTGTGGGTTTCAGGAGTTGCGTTGTGTTTCTCTGTCAAAGATACTCCCAGCAGTCCTTATGGGTTTTTTCCAAGACCTCTTAAAAAACAAACAGTGCAACTTGAAAACATCTCAGACTATATCAATGGGAGTCTGTTTGCTGAAAGCATTTTAGTGCTGCTCCAGTACACTAACGTCTCTTCACAGCGTAATGTCCAAATCAGGCTTTTTGCTGAAGTTCAGCGTAAGAGTTTGCAGCTCTTAAAAACTTAAACCTACTTCATCTTCCTCCAGGGTGTTCTCGTGTATTCTGCGTCTGGCAAGACGGTTCTCCCAGTGGCCAAAACCATCACGTCCTCAGCTCGCTTTCTTTGGCAAAGTCCTTCTTCCTTCAGTCTGGTGGTGCAAAGGGCTGCTGAGAAGCATCGGGTGCTCTCCTGGGGCCCATGGGCCTATTACTCCATTTTTCTCTTCCTTCCCTGGAAGCATCTGCTGCTAACCAGGAAGATAAGGAGACTCGGGCTGCCCTTGACAAAAACAGAACATAGAATAGAACGTTTCGGTTGGAAGGCACCTACAATGAGTTCATGGCAGGCACCTTCATCTCATGCATTTCAGGAAGGCTGTTTGGCAAGCTCATCTCAGTGTGGTCTTTACCTGTCCCTGCCAGGTGAGGACTTGCTTTTTCCACAATCCTGAGGCTCCTCAGGGGATGCATGTCCTGTCCAGCAAGGGTGTTGTTCCCTCAGTTTCAGGATTTGCTACGTCTGTCCTGGCAGGGCTGTCATTTGAGCCTTTCTAACCCTCTGGGGCAGTGGAGGAATACAGGCACTGATGAACAGTTCTGATGCAGCATCCTCCTCTTCTTCCCCTGCCACATCAGTCAGGAGCACAGAGGCGCAGAGCTCCCACCCCCTGTGATGCTGATGGACATACGGACAGGGCCCTGGGGAAAAGGATGCTCTTTCTCAATGACAGGAGCTGTCCGAGATATATCTTGGCTGTCTACATCATCCTTTCGCTTGCACAATTGCATCTTGAGCCTGTGGCTGCAAGGACAGTATCTGCAGCAGTCGCTGGAGCTATTCCCAAGAGAACATGTCTCTTTTGAGGTCTGCAAAGCAGCCAGAAACGTGCACTCAGTCCTCTCTTTCCGCCTCGATATTACAGTAGTTCATCTCGTTGGGAGGGAGGTGTGCTGGTTCCCCTGTGATGAAACTGGAGGAGGAGGAGGAGGGAGCCAGGTTGCATCGCTGATAGCTCTTCCTCCCTAGCCAGGCATTGCTGGTCTAGGATTTGCTTCTGAAAAGGTATCCTCCTCGTAGGGCAGCCGTTAGCGGTGTCAGCATACCTGCCTGTGGGGATCGGGGGATGAACGGGCCCTTCAGGAGGAGCTTGTGAGGACTTCGTTGTGTCTTTATACGTGAACCAGACCTTTTATTTCGTCTGCTCCTCCTCACCCGCAAAATAAAAGCACTGTTGGTTTTTTAAGGTACAAGTTGAATAGCCCAGGGGTGTCACACCTCTAAACATGGAACTCTACTGGCTTCTCTCCTAAAAGTTGCTCTAACTGAAGAGTTACTCCGCATCCTCCTCCGTTACGATGATCATTCTGGAAGTGGATGGAAAGCAGCAGGATTTTGCATGGTTGAATGAGAAAACTGACATAAGGCGGTGTGTACCAGAGCTAATCTATAATTCATCATGATCATTCAAGGCTTTTAGAGAGCGGAGGAGAGAGAGGCAAGGGAGCCCTGAAAAACGGTATAAAGACCCCGCACGTGGATGTAGCGGGCGAGGGCTGTCACTTCACATGAGCATGGGCAGGCTGTGCAGGGCCACCAGGGAGAGCTGGGCTCCCAGTACCTGCTGATGAGGAGGGGCTGCACTTGCAGATGACTAGAAGCAACTATGGCACTGACATCTCATTATTTCCAGCCTTGTTGCTTGCTTTCCGGTCGCTGCTAATGTACCAGGCCCAAATTCCTTTGTGTGTTACTGCCTCGGGGGCCTCTGGCAGCTACTGTATCTGGGGGAGGATGTCCAGTTGGGTTGAGTGCTTACTGTTGACTGGTTAAGGCTGGTAAGGCTAACTGCTAACAACCATCGGGGAGAGGAGAGCTCGGTCCCCAATCTGCTGGGCTCTCTGCTCAGCACTGGGGAGGTCACACCTGGAAATTGTGTCCAGTTTGGGCCTCCCCCCTCCATTCAAGAGGGATGCAGAGATGCTAGGGAGGGTCCGGTTGGGTCTCCTGGGCTGGTCAGGGCTGGGGGCAGAGGGCCCAGGAGGAGAGTGGGGAGCTGGGACAGCTCATTGTGGTGAAGAGGTGGCTGGAGGCATATCTAATCACGGGTGCAGCGATGTGAAGGGCAGTTAGGAAGATGATGCGGTCAAACTCTTTTTGGCAGCCATGGCAGATGACATAATAGGGGAACGTGGGAAGTTTGGCTTGGATATTAGGAAAAAAAAAAAAAAAAAAAAAAGCTGCTGGGGGGCGTCTCCATCCAGGGAGGTTTCAAGCATTGGTCAGACAAGACCAGGCTGCCCCGATCTCTTGTTGACAGCAGTCCTGTTGCAAGAGGGAGGTTGGATCGGAGACCTCCTGAGGCCCCTTTTACCCACGTGCTTCTGTGGGTCCGACCCTTGGTTCCCTCAGTGCCACCCAGCTTGCTGTAAGAGCAGTTCTCCTTGTTTCTCGCTGTCTCGCTTTCTGCTTCTTTGGTGTGCAAGTGTGCGCAGCAGCCTCTGTATTAGCCAGCAGCCCAGAAAAAAAGAAAAAAAAAAAGCCCGGACTCTGAAAACCCATCAGCGCTTCTATGGTTGGGACCCACGTGTTGGACTCCACCAGCCTCATGGGTTGGATGTTGTGCGGAGTGCAAGCACAGCAGGGGAAAAGGATGGTTGAGGCAGGAGGTTGTCCTTCCATTAAGTTAATTTTTTGACTATACCTGCACTTCTGGGCTTACGTCCAAGGCCTGAAGTACTTGTGCGATTTCCTCCTGCCTCCATCTAACTGATGTTGTATTCCCTATTCCCTCCTGAGCTAGTTATTAATTATGGAGACTGCAGAGACGAAGTCCAGACTCTGCTAATGGTTGACTTCCCCGTGTTTTAGAAGCAGCATTTCAGGGACCTGCTAATGGTATTTCTTAGCTTTGCTTTTTAAGCTCCACCGTTGTCCTGGTTTCTAGCCTGAGCATGGCAGCGAGGCAGATAACGGTGTTTAAACGTTGGCCGAAGCCTGGCTCTCCGCTCCGGGGCAGCCTGCAGTCGCAGGGCACCCATCCACGGCACCCTCCCTCAGCTCCCTGGGTTGAAATGACCCCCCCCCCCTGCGGGCGCTGCCTCTCCTGGGGATGGCTGCCCTGGCATCTCATTTTTCCTCTCCCAGCCTCGTCATTCCTTCCCCTGCTCTCCCGAGGAGACCCGCAGGAGCGGGTGCTGGGCTCGCTTCTCCTCCCCTGCCCCGTCCGGGCTGTGGATGCTGCCGGCCGGCCTCGGCGCCGGCTCTGTCTGCCCTTTGCTCTCCCTGCCCCGGCTGGCCCGTCTCCATTCCCGCGCCACAATACCCTAGTCCCTGCCGCTGCTGCCCAGCTGCCTTCGCTGCTGCCTGTCCCTCCGTACAATCCTCTGGGAGATACGACCCTCATTCTCTCCTCTCCTGTTCCCTCCCATTTCTCTGCCGCTCGGTTGTGTCCGTCCGATGTGGGGAGTCAGCGCTGTGTTTTTCTCTGCGGACCCTGCCAGCCCGTTCCCTGCCTTCACCGTGGCATCCGGCCTGCTGCCCATCAGCCTCGGGGCAGCAAACCTCTGTGCAGGGATGCAGGGATGCACAGAGATGTGTAGGAAGGAGCCTCTCGCATGCCCCCCGCCTCCCCGAACTTAACCTTGGCGTTAGGGGGATCAGGAGAGGAAAACTTGGGAAAGTGGAAACAACGAGAGTGCGAAATTTTCTCATTTTGTTTTTTCCAGCTCTGCCTGTTCCTTTTCCCCCGGGACTTAGGTCTGGTAACGGATGTCAGCGCTGGCCTGGGAGTCCCTGGTCCTGTTTTGCAATCTCCTGGTGTCAGCCAGCAGTTCGGGCCTTCCTGTAAGCGCCCCGACGGTCACGGGGAAGGAATGTTCCCCCGGCCGCATGGGGAAAGGTCACCACGGGCAAAGGGGACGCTGGAGCCGGGCAAACAGCTTGTCGCTCCCGCCCCTCGCCGACGAGGGCAACGCCGATCAGCACGGAACCGAAACGCTTTGGCTTAGAGGGGAAATTTAAAAAAAAAAATAAAAAATGGTTCAAGAGGTTAAATATTTTCAGCACGGCCCCTCTTCCTTTCGCAGGGCAGATCTCAGAGCAGATGCTGTGCCCAGGCGAAGAGCGGGAGGATGCGTGCGTCTTTCATTGCTTTCTTAGCTGGAGGATGTTTGCTGTTGAATCCGCTCCCGAAAGCATCTGCGTCGTCTGGCTAAAGGGATGCCTGGGACAGCGGCGTCGGCCGCTTACTGCCGCTCCGAATAGCAGTTAGGCTGAGCAATGTGTTCGCCTCGCGCTCGCAGCTTGTCGCTCGCTTCCCTTCCCTTCCCACCCCGCGCCTGCCAGCAAACCTCTCCCCCTGAACGCATCTCGGAAAGAAAGCTGTGACTTGCGGTGGCCGCAGTGGGATTAGCGTCCGACATTAAGGGCTTAACTCCCCGGCTCATCCCTGCCAGCCGGGGGGGGGTTTGAGTAACACCGCTGCGCGTTTTTCTTCCTCCCTCAGCAGTTTGTAGCCCGCTTTAATAGCGTCCTTTTACGCGCCATTCTCCGTGTGCGCTCCCGGTGCTTTGTTTTCGGAGACTGGCTTGTTGGCTGAGGCTCCGGGGGACGCTGGTCACATTTATCGGGGTGGGGGCGGAGCGGAGGAGGGAGGAGGAATTTCTAGGTTGGGCTTACGAACCGAGTTTTTCAAGATTCTCGGCGTGTTAAAAAAAAAAAAAATAAAAATAATCTGGCCCTTCGTCTCTAGGTTACGTTTGCCTCTGCTGTGGCTGAGCTCATGGAAAAATCGCGGCTTAGCTCCTGTGCTCAGTGCCAAGATTAGTAGGTTTAAAAACTAACCGATAACATCTTTGTAAACTTGGAGTCGTTTCTTTAAAGCCTGCTGATCCTTCCAGCCTGGATTTTGGAGCTTTCCTAGAGATCCAAGCAAGCCAAGCCGGACGACGGTATCTACCCTGAAAAATCAAGTGTCTGCCCTGAAAAATCACGTCCCTCGGAAGCGTTGCCTTCAAATACCCCGAGGGAGGAAGGAGGCTGCTGTCCCCGAGGCCCCGAAGGGCGTGTGTTAGAATCCTTCCCCCTGTCCCTAACCAGATACACAGCACACGATGACGCTCTGCGCGTAACTTATAATAATCACTGGTTTTATTTTTAAAAAATTACAATAGAAAAGTACCTTTAAACATATTTCCAAAAGCGGAGTAGACAATGTGGAAGCTTCTCTCCTCTCCACAAGACAAAGTACAGGAAATAGTTTGCTAAAAGAGTTAGTCTGTCGCTTGGAAACGCTGGTGTCGTTCCTTGGAGAGCTGCTCAGAGGGTTTGTCTTGGAATTTATTTCTTCTCACGTCGCCTTTATCAACCCCGCTTTTTACAGAAGACCCCTAACGGGACAGTTTCCCATCGCACCATCTCACACCCCCCCCAGCCCCACCCGGGCTCCGGCAGCCGAAATCTCAGCCCTCTTTTTGTGGCCCACCCACGGAATAAAAGGAAGGAGGAAGGAAAAAAAAAAAGAAAAATGATGTTTTTAACAAGGCCACGGGGGTGGGGAAAGGCAGCGAAAGGAGAAGTTTTGCACCTCCTTTTGCAAGAAACTGAAATCCGTTTTGAGGTTTTGCTTTGCTTTGCTCTTTCCTTTCCCAAATCCCTCCTGGAGGAAGGAGGAAGAAATTCTAGGATGTCAGGCGGTCTCTTTGCTGGTACGCTATCTCCGTAAAGGTTACAGATGCTGCCCCACGAGGGTGTTAGCAGCCTCCCTTCTTGTCTTTGCGCGTGGAAACGGGGAAATGACACACAGCGAGCCGCCAGACCGGCCAAAACCTTCTCACTCAAACCCCAGTTCAGCCCAGCGCTTTGGCGTAACGGTGGGCACGTGCCTGAGCCCCTCGGCTCGCTCGGGGCTCGCGCCCAACCTCGAGTAAGCTGGTGAACCGAGGCCTTGTTGTTTTGTTTGGGGTGGTTTTTTGTGTTTTTTTTTTGTTTTGGTTTTGTTTTTTTTTTTTCTCATACAGCAGTTTACATTGCCCGTAACAACGTCAAGCAGTCACGGCAGGAGGAGGAGGCAAATTGTCACCTTGCTACATGTGCGGGCTGTCTCTGCCCGTCCCTGATCCGAGCCGTTGTACCGTGCCGAAGCTTTGCACAGCAAGCTATTAACGTTAGCCCTAAGGTAAATTAAAAAAAAAAAAAAAAAAATAACCACCATAAGAAAGTTTCTGATTGTCCTGCCTGGTTGTCGTTTGGTACAACTGGGAAGAAAACGGTAATACTGTAAGTGTCCGCAGACGTCGTCTTGCCAACACAGCCGGAGCACGATTCCGACAAACCCGAATCGTGCGTCTCGACATCCGCACGCTCGTGAACATCAACGCCTTCGACATGCAGCTGACGGGGCGGGAGGGGAGGGACGCGCATAGACACTCTTAATTACACGCGTTCGAAAGTCAAGCACAAAACCTGTGGTCCGACCCAGTGTAAGATTGTCCTATTTAGGAGGTTTGGTACAAAAATACTTGCTCTCGTTTGGCTTTTTTTTTGTGTGTGTGTGTTTGTTTTGTTTTGTTTTTCTTTTTTTGTAGTCTGCTTTCCTATGGTTCTGTTTGAAAAGACTTTTTTCAAACGCTACAGCGATGCCTGTCAAACCATGCTTTCAGAAGTAACACAC